>NC_069801.1:14244918-14549115 GCF_027406575.1 Nycticebus coucang | reverse complement strand
CTGGGAGTCACCGAACTTTCTTTGGCCTGTCCCTTTATTTACCACAATTATATGTAAATAAAGATAGTAATTCTGTAGCTACCACGTGCCGTGAGCCAGGCACGGGTATGATCAGCTCACTTCATTCCTCACTTGAGGCCAAGGAACTGGGCATCCTTAGCACCTCGTTTTATAGATGAGAAAACTGAGACTCCTAAGAGGTATCCAGGGTCACCCAGCTAGCCAGGGGCAGGATTCAATCCCAGTCTGTCTGTCTCTGCAGCCCATGTTCTTGGCCATTGGACAATACAGTACAGTACAGCACTTTACAGTTTATATGATGCTTTTAACGCAACATCTCGTGTGATTTCCCACCACACCCATGAGTCAGATGTTATCCTGTTCTTACAGATTTGGAAACCGAGGGTCATAAGGGCAGTGAGCCTTGCTATGGGTCACACCAGCAGAAGCTGCCACGCTGGGAACCTGCCCGGGCCAGCATCACAGCAAGCTCTTGCCCCCCTCCCCATTCTGTGCCTGCCACTTCTCTCTGGGCTGACTGTCACCTTATCCATAATTAGAGACAGTTGATTCCTGAGTTGTTGCAGAGCTGGGATCGGGTCCTTGCAGAGGACGAGGGTACAGCTGCAGGATTGTCTTTGTGTCAATGTAGCGCCCTGCAGGGAAGGATGAGGCCTCTGGGGCAGGCAGGTAGAGGTGTGTGGTTGGTGTCCAGAACCATTCAGTCATGCCCCATGTGTTATGGGTGCTTACTGCGCATTGCGTAATAAGCACTCAGGGGAATATGGTACTTGGCAAAGCAGACTGCAAGAGAGGCATATGTCAGCCAGAGGATGTAAAAATCAGTGTGTAATTACAGACTGTGATGAGAACTAGGGAGGGCTAACGCAGGGTGCATCTGATGTGTTAGAGGGACCAGGAAGGGCTTCCATAAGGAAAAGGCAATTGAACTGGAATCTCACAGACAAGAAAGGCTGAGTGATCCAGGGGCACTGATGGAAGAACCAGGAGACATTGAAGGGTTTTAGGCAGGGGCAAGAATCAGAGATCTATGATTTGAAAAGGTCACTTGGGCCACAGGCAGAAATGGATGGAGGCCAGATAAGGCTCCTATCCTGTCCTATCCTAAAGGCAGCAGGTGAGGCCCTGCATGGTGGCCCAGGAGGCCCTAAAGTACACAGCCGGGTGGACAAGAGGGGAAAAAGAGGCAGGGTACAGTGGCTCACACCTAT
The DNA here is from genome assembly GCF_027406575.1 of Nycticebus coucang. Lineage (NCBI taxonomy): Eukaryota > Metazoa > Chordata > Mammalia > Primates > Lorisidae > Nycticebus > Nycticebus coucang. The sequence continues at coordinate 14,547,883 of NC_069801.1, read as the reverse complement.
AATCCTAGCACTCTGGGAGTCGGACAAGGTGGGTGGATCGCCTGAGCTCAGGAGTTCGAGACCAGCATGACCAAAACCAAGACCCTGCCTCTAAAAATATCCAGGTGTTGTGGCAGGTGCCTGTAGTCCCAGCTACTTGGGAGGCTGAGGCAAGAGGATCACTTGAGCCCAAGTGGGAGGTTCACGTGCTGTGAACTATGATGCCATGGCACTCTACCAAAGGCGACTGAGACTCTGTATCAAAAAAAGGAGGGTGGGGAGAGAGGGGGAGGCGGAGGTGATCATGGCTGGTTTGACTTTCCCACTTGACATGGCTGCTGCGTGGTGACCTCCTTCCATGGGATCACTTGACATTTACATTTCCTAAGTGAGAAAATCAAGGCTCAGGAAAATTGTATGACCGAGCAAGCTCGTGTCAGAGCTGGGCTTGAACACCTCCTCCCCATGTTTCTAGCTACTTCCCAGTCAGTGTTTGTTGAATCAAGATGCCGCTGACTCACAGAGCCATGCCATTGTCCCTTTGTGTGTTCCTGTGGTGTCATCAGCAGCTTAATGCTGGAATTGCTTCAGAGTGAAAGAAAATAACACTTAATGTATATGTTAGTTCAAACACTTAATTCACCCTTACTATCTGCCCTGTGAAGGGAGATAAATATTAATCTCCCCACTTCACGGGTAAGTGTAGTAAGGCTCAAGTAGAATAGTGATGTGCCCAAATTCACCCATTTTCTAATGAATGTGGGAGTTGGGGTTCGAACCCCAGCCTGCCAACTCCCAAGGCAGCACAGTGTTCCATCTGCTCTGCTGACAGTGGCTGCTCACAGGCGGGGGTGGGGAGGCCTCTTGTTCTCCTCACAACGGTAGGTGGTCCCCTGTCGCAGCCTATCTGAGATAGTGGGGTGGGTCATCTTCTGCCAAAGACCAAGAGAGACTCCACCTACCTGTGTTCTCCCCAGGCACCTTCAGTGCCCCGTGGGTTGCCCTGGCCCGTAGCCGTGAGCAGTACTGCCTGGCCTGGGAGGCCAAGTACCTGATGGAGCTTGGCAACGCTCTGGAGACCATCCTCAGTAGTCTTGCCAACATGGTGGCGCAGGAGGCCCTAAAGTACACAGCATTGTCTGGTAAGTTACCCCAGCCCCCGCCAACACCATGCCCACTACCTCCATCCCACAGTGGTGCCATACTAGGAACACAGAGAGGTTAAGGTCACATTCCTGTCTGTAAAGAAGTTTATGGTCTCTGTCAGGAGGAGTTAGGTAAAAAGCCAATCACATGATGTATCAGTTAGCTATTGCTGCATAACAAGTCATCCCAAAACCCAGTGGCTTAAAATAACAATAATTTATCATAATAGCTCGGGTGCCATGAGGGTGGAGTTGGCTTAGCTGGGCTTGCTAAGATCAACTGTCCACTGACTGAGGCTAGCCTCATCTTGGGCAACTCGGCTCTGCTCCATTTGTCTCTATCTTCCTCCTGGATAACAGGCTAGCCCCTATCAATAGTAGAAGCTCAAGGGAGGCTGGCCTCAATGCACAAGTCCATTTCAAGCCTAATTAACATCTCAATGTCTAAAGCAAGTTCACATGGCTAAGTCTAGATGGGTATGGGCAGGATGGGGTTGGGAGTGAGGCCCTGCAGAATTGTGAGTCAAAGTGGGAGAAGACAGAGTGGGCTGATGGACTTGGGCCATCTTCAGAACCTTACATGTAAGAAAGGGTTGTGCAGCAGGAATTTAGTGCATACGTTTCAAACTTCTTTGCTCTTTAACAATTTGACAACCCTTGGCAGACTTGCAGATTCCATGTTAGAGACTGCATGCATGCACAGTAGCATACGTGAGCCAGTCACTCCCCCGAAGCCCACCCCTCAATTCCCTTCATCACTGCTATGCTATCTCCCCAGGCCTTGTGGCTGCCCTGACCTGGCCAGCCTCACTCCTCACTGTCGCCAACGTCATTGACAACCCCTGGGGTGTGTGTCTCCATCGATCAGCAGAGGTTGGCAAGCACTTGGCCCACATCCTGCTCTCCCGGCAGCAGGTACCTGGGAATGGCGGGTTGGGGGAGGAGGGAGAGTAGGATGTAATGAATTGTGCACAGACATCAGCCTTAGAAGCAGGACCACTTGGAGTTAGCCCAGTGGCTCTGGGGGAGTGGGTAGGCTTTGGTGTGCCACCAATCCAAGTGACTAAAGTGCCAAGTGCCCTGGGATGGACCAGTAAGAATTACAGACTGTATAGACTTTGCATGTCTAGCAGGTTATCTGATGAGAACAGGGGCACCTGCAGATGGGACGTGGCTGGGGGCTCTAGCAGAAGCAGAGGTGGCTCCCATCCATCAGCTCTCACTGAAGGAGTTTAGTGATTGTGGGTCAGCTCACTTGGGTGATATTTCAGGGGAAACCGACTCAGTTTGCAGCGAAGCCACTACAGTGATAGGCCCACGAGCCTCAGCTGGCCACAGGTGGAATTTCCACATGCTAGTGGCCCAGTGTTCTCTCCTAGAACTATAAAGCTACCACGTGAGAACACCCTCAGTGGCCTAAATGCCATGTAAAATGGTCAGGAAGAGAAATCATAATACTTTTAAAATTTGAATCCAGTAAAGATGTACTTGCCATGGAAGTACATCTTGCCTATGGAAAGGAATCTCTGTGCCCTTGAAAATAAACCTGAGCAAATGGAGATAATAGGTTTGAGAAATAGTATAGTCCTGAGACGATGGTATTGTTAGGATTTGTTTTGGCTACAAGTGGGAGAAAACCCAAAATAACAGAGCCTTAGGTAAGATAGAAGTTTTGTTTTTCCTGGAAAAGCCCAGGAAGACTGTCACACACTCAGATTTTGTGCCATGGGGTAGAGACCTGGGTTCCTTCTACCTGTGGCTCTGCCATACGTGGTCTTGACCTTATGGTCCAAGATGGCAGCACCTGAGCTCCATGGAGCAGAAGGAAGGAAGAGCTAAAGAAGAAAGAGCAAAGCCTCTCCATAGTTCAGTTGATGTCTCATTGGCCAGAGCCTAATCGTATGACCATACCTAGCTGTCATGGAAGCTAGGAAATACAGTCTTTATTGAGTGGCAGTGAACCCAGCTGAAATGCAATTACCTTAGGAAAAAGTGAGGCTAGGCCAACCATGATGGCTCATGCCTATATTCCCAGCACTTTGGGATACCAAAGTGGGAGGATTGCTTGAGGCTAGGAGTTCATGACCAGCCTAGACAACATAGCAAGACCCCATCTCTAAAAATAAAATCTTTTGTTAGCTGAGTATGGTGACATGCACCTGTCATCCCAGCTACTTGGGAGGCTGAGGCAGGGAGGATTGTTTGAGCCCAGGAGTTCAGCTATGATGGCACCACTGCACTCCAGCCTGGGCAACAGAGCAAGATCCCATCTTAAAAAAAAAAAAAAGAGTGAGGACAGATATTGAGGGACAATTAGCAGTTTCTGCCACTTGGATAAATTGCTTTAGAAACTGGTAAACTCCCTTCTTTGTCAAAAATGTAAAAGTTCTTTGACAAGTTAGATTGAAAGGCAAAGACCCCATGGCATTGGCTTAAACAAGACAGAAGTCAGGTCTCTCCCGTGTAACAGTCTGGGTGTCAGCCTCCAGGGCAAAATGGTGTGTATTAGTTTCCTATCGCTGCCATAACAAATCACCACAAATTTACTGGCTTAAAATAAATTTATTATCTTGCACACAAATTCACTGTGTTACAGCCCTAGAGGTCAGAAGTCCAACATGCATCCATAGGGCCGCATTCCTTATGGAGGGAGGTTCCAGGGCAGCAGCCATTTCCTTGCCTTTTCCAGCTTCCAAAGGCCACCTACATCCTTTGCCCGTAGCCCCTTCATTCGTCTTCAAAGCCAGCAGTGTAACACCTCCACATGTCTCTGTCCCTCTGCTTCCGTCGTGGCGTCACCTTCTGTCGAACTGACTCCCCTCATTAGGGGGAAGGGAGATCCTTGTGATTACACTGAGCCCCCTGGTAATCCAGGATAGTTTCTCCATCTCACAGCCTTAACTTGATCACACCTGCAGAGTCCTTTTGCCATATAAGGATTAGGATTAAGATGTCATCATCCTTGGGGCAGGGGCTTGTATTATTCCATCTCCCAGTGGGTCCGGGCTCCTTCACTCTCATGGCCTCTTGTTCACAGCTTCTCTCTGTGATCAAGATGGATCTTCCAGCTTTGGACCTGCCTTCCAGATGGTTGGGGGCAGGGAAGTGGGGATGAAGAGCGTGCCTGGAAGTCACAGCTATTTCTTGGCTGAGACTCAGCCCCATGGCCACTCTACCAACAGAGGAGTTAGGGAAACAGTGTTTGGCTGGGCAGCTGTGAGCCCAGTCAAGCTCAGGAGCTCTGTTACTGATGGACGGAGGAGAGAATGGACTTTGGAGGTGACCAACAGTTTTTGCCACAGACTTCCTGCAGAATTCAAGCACTGTCTAAAAGAGGATTTTCTGTTGTAGCAAATGGAGTCGGGTGGGAGGTGTGGAATACATGTTTTGGCACAAAAATAAGGAAGAGGAGTAGACTGGTAAAGCCGGACGAGGCCTCCAGCGCTCCTCTGCTTCTTTCCTCTCCTTCCTTGTAGAACTTGTACCCAAATACCCCAGTTAACTTTCTCCTTCTGTAGAGCCTTTGCGTAATCACACGGTGCCTTTTCTGTAAGTCCCTGAGTCAGAAAATTCCTCTTTACATCTAACTTCCCATGTTGTCATTTAAAGCCAATATTTCCTGCCCACCTTCCTATCTACAAACAGAATGGTCCTTCCTCCCTTACCGCTTGTTGCCTTTTTACCCATCACCCCTGGAGATGCCTGTCTGATCTCCCCAGTTCTAGAAGGGTCCCACAGCACTGCAGTCATTTGCCACAAGGCAGAAGAGTCACAGGGAAGTAGCTCTTGTAATTGACTAGACCTTTTCTCCCAGGGAAGAGGAGACAGTGGCTGGATAATGGTTGAGATAAAAGGGAATCATAACCAGCCAGAGGCTGCCTTTTGGCCTCAGAGGAGGCTGATGGCAGCGGCAGGTGCACTCCTGCATCAGTGAAGGCCCTGCTCCTCCTGATTAAGACATCAGAGCTCAAGGCCAGGAAGGGCACGCATGATTCACGCAGTGAGACAGTAGGAGCGTGCAAAGGCCACTCTCGTCAGGGCTGATGTTTTGCTAGAGCTGACTGTCTCCTGTCCAGACACCTGTGTTTTCCCCTCCCACTCAGGGCCAGCGACCTGTCACCCTGATTGGCTTCAGCCTGGGAGCCAGAGTCATCTACTTCTGTCTGCAAGAGATGGCTCAGGAGAAAGGTGAGTCTGGATTATTGTCACAGATGAAAACCCTTCCCAAGTCGGTCCCCCAGGACGAGGTTCTGGGTCAGGGGTTATGAGACTTGCAAAGTGTGTTCCCAGTTCTTAGAATGATAGTTAAGTTAAAAATAGTTTACAATAGAGAAACAGGGGTCCTCAAACTACGGCCTGCGGGCCACATGCGGCGGTGTGATTGTATTTGTTCCCATTTTGTTTTTTTACTTCAAAACAAGATATGTGCAGTGTGCATAGGAATTTGTTCATAGGTTTTTTTTAAACTTATAGTCCAGCCCTCCAACGGTCTGAGGGACAGTGAACTGGCCCCCTGCTTAAAAAGTTTGAGGACCCCTGGTTTAGAAAATGATTTATAGTGCATAAATTAGAGCGATGTGAGACAGACAGTTCTGTGGTAATGACATTGACTTTTGCATCCTGATAATACATCTCGACAAGTCCAAAACCGAGGTGTCAGCAGGACCACCTTCCCTCTGAAGGCTCTGGGAGGGATCCTTCCTGTCTGTTCAGAGTCTGGTGGCTGCCAGCGTTCCTTGGCCTTCCGTGGCATTCCTTGGCGTTCCTTGGTTCCTGGAGGCATCACTGCAGTCTCTTCCTCTGTCCTGGGTGGCCTTCTCCCTTTCTCTTTCTCAGAAGGACAGTGTCATTGGATTTAGGGCCCCCTCTAATCCAGGAGGATGTCATCTCAACATGGTTAACCTGATTACATCTGCAAAGACCCTTTTTCCAGATAAGGTCTCATGCACAGGTTCCAGGTGCATATACCTTCTGGGGGTGGGGGCACTGTTCAGCCCACCACAGACACCTTCGGGAGCGTGTCACACCTCCAGTGTCATCCTTTCTGTGCTGAAGCAGCAGAAGGCTTGAGGGAAGCTGGTCCTGGCCTCGGGTGGGTGAGGTCTCCGAGGCAGATCTGCCTGCAAGGGCTGTCTGTGGGAGGGGCTGGCTGGGGGAGTGTGTCACAGGGCTGATGGCACTTGGAATGGGCTCCATGGATGTGAACTTACCTCCTCCAGGAGGTGATTGGAGCAGAGGCAAGACTCTGAAGGCAAGAAAAGGAACTAAGAGAGGAAATCCTGAGCCGGGGAGCAGAGGGTGGGTGGGAGAGAAGGGGCTGGAGCCGCAGCAGGTTCTCACTCCGGATCTCACTGAACGCCTCTCTGAGCCTCAGTTTCCCCACTTATAAAGTAGAATTAATGCTCCCCACCCCAGGAGGTTGTCCTGAGGAGCTCGTGAGGTGCCCTGTATGGTATTTTTACAAATGTTCAAACCCGTCATTGATGAGCATCAGCTCAAGAATGTCATGTTGCAGCTTCTGCTCCTCAGAGGTTCTGCCACCCTGAGGCTGCCCCTGGGGGTGGACCCTGGCCACTCCCCTTGTTCAGCCCAAATATGTGATGCAATTGCCGCCCAGCTGCTGCCAAGCAAGGAGGGCTGGGAAGATACTGGGCAGACCTTCAGAAGCAGAGTCACGAGCTGACTGCTATTATTTTCAGCATGACCTTATCAGAGGGCCTGGGAGATACCCTGGGGCTGAGGAGCAGGTCTCATTCGTGTTCCTTATCTTCTTCTAAAATGTTTCCCAACATCACCGCGGACTGAGGACAAGAGCAAGTTTCCCAGTTACCAGGCAGGGTGGACACGCCATCTCTGGCATTGATGGTGGGCGGACTGAGCTGCCGTGTGTGTGCTCCGAGGTGGAAACGGTCCTTGCCTGTCGGTCCCTGCCCCGCCCGCATGGCCTTCAGCACCCCCTCCCCTGGTTTCGTCCACTCTGTGAAAACAGCAGCAGCCACTCTGTCCTATTTTCAGTAGCTTTGGGTAGCCTGGGACCCCTGTGCAGTGGGCCTAGGACCCAGCTCTGGGCTGTGTTCACCAGGAAGATCCAGGCTGGGATCAGAGTTTTGCCAAGGAAATAGGGATGAACTTGGGTAAAGGTGAGTTTCTGGTTCAACCACGGAATGTGTACTATCTTCCCTTTCTGTGCACATTCTGCCCCTCCCAGGTGTCGCTAGAGGGAGAGCAAATCAGTAACACACCCTCACCTGCCTCTCCTGCCCAAATAACCCACCTGTGACCCTGTGGCCTCCTGGGAGGAGGCTCCCAGGCACCCAGAGTGTCGCCCTGACCGCAGCTTGGCTCTCGCATCAGGAAATGACGTTATGGAGCTGCAGTGACACTGCTGCCATTGTCTGCATCACTGCTACTTTGTGCAAGCGACAGCTATACCATCAGAATCTCTCTCAGGAAAAATTGGGGACAGTCCTCATGTTGTAGAACACAGGGTCTTTGGTATAACAATGTGTGGGTTAAGCGGGGCATGGTTGCCTTCACCTGTAGTCCCAGGTACTTGGAAGGCTGAGGCAGGAGGATCACTTGAGCCCAGGAGTTTGAAACCAGCACCTGGGTAATATAGTGAGACCCCCACCTCTTCCAAAATAAAAATGTGTAGGTTATAAAGGAGGCAGGGATGGGTGTAGCGGTCAGCTATGGCTGTCGTGATGCTGCGTAACAAGCCACCCCCCCAAACTCAGAGGGTTACAAGAACAAGTATTTTCACATTCAGGATTTGCAGGTTGGCTGTGGTTCAGTTGATCCAAACTGGCTTCTTGTTTCTAGCTGTTTGGTTGGTGGACTTGGCTCCAGGCCTCAGGCTGGGCATGGATGTGTGCCCTGAGTATTTGTCCTGGTGACGATGAAGGGGCAGCAACTTCCCAGGGCACACTTTTCTTATGGTAGATCACCAGGGTGCCCCAGCCAGGCAGACCAAACATGCCCTGTAAGGTCTTGGCTTGTATCACGTTCACCAGAATTCTGTCTGTTATTTATTGCTGCAAACAACCTCTCCAAACACAGCAGCTTAAAACAGCAATAACTGAGAATTTCTCTAAGTTCTGGGGTTGACCAGGCAGCTCTCCAGGTTAGCCCCGCTCATGTCTGGCCATTGGTGCTGGCTGTCAGCTGACACTGGCTCCTCCTGGGGAGGCCTTTGAAAAGTGGCTGTCCCCTATGCCATCATCATTTTGCTCTTTTCCTAATCATCTTTCCCTTAACCTCTGCAGCATTATCTGGAGTGACATGGTCTTATTATTAGAGCTGACCCTTCATTTAGAGAAGGTATGATTCTGCCTCCACTCAGCATAAAGTGCATGTTAACTCTGTATCCTTAATGCAAGCCAAGTCTTCAGTCCCCTGTGGAACAAGTTAAATTAATTACCATTAACTGAGCTGGGCACTGTGGCTCACGCCTGTAATCCTAGCACTCTGGGAGACTGAGGCAGGTAAAGGAGCTCAGTAGTTGGAGACCAGCCCTGAGCAAGAGCAAGACCCTGTCTCTACTGAAAATAGAAAAACTAGCCAAACATTGTTGCAGACACCTATAGTCCCACTACTTGGGAGGAGAAGGCAAGAGTATCACTTGAGCCCAAGTGACTGAGGTTGCTGTGAGCTATGATAGCACCATGGCACTCATGAGCTATGAGTATCACTTGAGCCAAATGACTGAGGTTGCTGTGAGCTATGATAGCACCATGGCACTCTACCCAGGGTGACACAGTCTCAAAAAAAATGACCATTAACCTGTGGCCATGGTAACCAGAAGTGAGGTCACCAATGAGCTGCCTCCAGAATGGGAGGCTGAAAACTGGCAAGAGGAAGGAGGGTCTCTTGGTGGCAGGGCTGCTGACACGGGAATATTCCTGCACCACAGCTTTTGGGGAGATGGCTCCCAAAGCAGCTTCCTTCTGGCCTCTTTCCTGGTCCCTGCTCCCGCCCCCTAGATCGTCATAGCCCATGGTTAGGAATTGGGTTTTGGTCTGGGCAGACCTTGGTTTGGCTCCCAGGTTGGCCCCTGATGAGCTGTGGGACCTTGGGCTAGTTGCTTAACCTCTCTGAGCCTCACCCTCTGCCAATGCAGATGGGATTTGCACATTTAGCGCACATGATCATTGAGGGACTGAAGTGAGAGAATGAATGTGAAAGCTCCTGGCCCCGATGTGACTGCACTCAGTAAATGTTTCTTTCTCTAAACCCCATTCTGAGGACCTACTGTGTGCAGGAAACTGGGTGGGTGGGGTGTAGACACAGGAGCTTGTCCTCTCATGTCCACTCTCCAGACCTTGTCCCCCTCTGCCCTGCAGGGCCCCCAGCATACTCTGAGTGCTTGGAAAGACAGAGGAGCTGGACTCTGGGCACAGGAATCAGCACGTGCTGCTGAGCTGGCTGCACTGGGGTCCCGGCCGTGCGCTCAGCACCTGCGTATATTATCTCCCTTCTTCCTCACCAGAACATACTGCCCTTCTCCCCGTTTCTCAGGAAATGGAGGCTGAGAGGTTAACCCATAAGAATCCTAAGTGCCAGAACCAGGATTCAACCCCAGGGAGTCGGACTCCAGGCTCCCAACCACTGTGCTATGCTTAGCAAAGGACCTGAGCCTTGAGTGGTGAGCGGCTGGAGGGAAGGCCATTGCAGAGGGTCAGCCAGCACGGGTAAGACAGGGCTCTCAGGGGTTCAGGAATGTCTAGAAATGGTGACATCTGTTATTTTAGAGTCTTGCTCTTGTTGCCTGGGCTAGAGTGCAGTGGCATCGTCATAGCTCAGTGCAGCCTCAAACTCCTGGGCTGGGCTCCAGTGATCCTCCTTGCCTCTGCCTCCTGGGACCACGGGTTCATGCCACCATGCCTGGCTGAGATGTCTGGTGTTTCTGTAGCCTGTGCAGAAGGCCCCCCAGGTAGGGTGGTGGCAAATGCTGACAGGTTAGGATAGGAGCCTGGGGCAGCGCCAGGCTAAAACGTTGAAGCCAACTGGTTCAACACTGGGGAAAGGCCCAGGTCTCTAACCCATGAGTGAAAGAGTGGCCAAGTGGGTCCTGCCAAGAAGGAATTGGAGGGGCTGATGCTGGGCAGAGAGTGGTTCAGCACCGTGCACACTTGTACCCACACACACACAGCAGCAGTGCACAAGCCTGAGGGCCTCCGACAGCCCTGCCCTTCCTAGATCCAGTGCAGACACCTAGCATGCCTCACAGGCTCCACTCGTGATCTGCCTTCCAGCACCTTCTCTCACCTCTCCGCCTCACACTGGGTTCCAGGAGACCACGCTCTATTTTCAGACAGACTGTGCTCTCCCTTGGTCCTCTGCCATCGCCTTTTCTAGCTCAGTCCTACTCACTCTTCAGGTCTGTGTCTGGAAGCTTCCCTCCTATGACACTAATAGTGGTAGCAGTAGCAGTAATTGCCACAGCACGCCCTTGCATGACAGGCGCTGCGTTTTGGCACACCAGCCACAGTTCAGAGTTTGTCACTTATATTATCTCGTGTAGCCTTCCAGCCCTCCGTGAGGTAGGTGCTACCATCGTGCCTACTTTACAGAGGAAGAAACCGAAACGCAGAGCTTGGGCAGTTTGCCCAAATGCCATAGGCTAAGCAGGTGGCCTGGCTGGGGATTGTGTGATCCTCGCCCGCCCCACGCAGACGGCCTCTCCCAGTCACGCTCCGTTCTTCCCTGAACACCTTTCTCAGCGCTATCTGTCTACTGTTATGCCAGGTTATTTCCTCATCTGTCTTTCCAGCCCGCCAGTAATTGTTACCTAGCAGGACACATCAGAACCACGTGGGCAGTTCTGTCCCCAAAATAAATATATATGCCAAGGCCCTACATGGAAAGGGTCAGGGCCCTTGTTTTGGACATTGCTCCCCTGGGCAATGCTGGTATGTATGAGCCAAAAACAGTGCCTGGCACATACTTGTATGGTGAACACACGACCCACAAACCCTGTAAGTAGGTGAATGGCACTGTGAGTCAGGGCAGGGGTCTGCACGTCCATGTCTCCCACTAGCTCGAAGCTCTCTGCAGGGAAGAACATGTCGTGTTCAGCGGTGTGCGGGGGGTGCACTTGGCCCTGACAGTGATAGACCTTTGAGGGTAGGAGGGCGTCCTTATAATATGGGCACCATACATCTGCAACATTGTATTTAGTAAATGTCTACCTTTTAAAAGAAGTAGAAGAAAATAGGGCCTGAAGCTTTCCAAATAACATGAATTTGATAAGAATCTGACTCCGAGATGCATGGAAACTCAATGGTCAGAAGTACAGCTGGCTTCCTGTTCCTCCAGTCACCTTCAGAAGGAAGAATCAGGGCCAGGAAACCCTGAACTTAGTCTTTGTTCTTAATCGGCCTGAAAGTTTCCTCCCATCCTTCCTAACACCCCATCTCATCATCCAGACAGGAGGGGAGAGAGGTCTCTGGGAATTCTCTGCCTGGCCCTTGGTGGTGGCTTATTCCACATGTGAGCAGCAGCTGTGCACACACCATGGACGTGTGGCCCAGCCCTGTCTCCTGCCACGCAGGTGGGCGCGCGGCCATACTGAGTTTAAGCTCCTCCAGTCCCCTGGCCTTCACTGTAACCCCAGGCAGAAGGGAGAACTCTCCGCTGCTACAGCTCAGAGACGGTCACAGCCTATTTCCCCCTTTCCAGAGAGTAAGGGAACTCTTGATGGTTCATAGGAGTAGGAAGCTGAAAACAAAACACCAGCCATCTGCAGAGGGGAACATAGAGGTTCTCAATCCCAAGAGCCTGCAGGATGAGGCAAGGTGCAGGCCTCTGTGGTCACAAGCAATGAGCCACATGGCTCTTCCCCACTTGGAAGTTCCCAGCTTGGTGGCTATAAGTGTATGGGGGGCACGGGAGGCAGGGCTGCTGGTTCAAATCCCACACCCACCACAAGACTAGTCCCCTCACCTCTCTCAATGCCACTTGGCTTGTGTGAAACAGCAAATAACAGTAGCGTCTACATCGAGGGTGTTAGCAGGATTGCGTTATGTACTATAATGTTGATAAATACTGGCCTATAACAACAGCCCAGAAGCCACAAGGAAAGAAAGCAAAAAAAGAGCAGAGATGCTTACTGATAATATGTTAGGAGCTGTTGTTGAATGGGAGAGACACTCATTATAGCAACCCCTTTCCCCCAATAGACCGCATGAACCTGGATCCCAGTCTAGGAAAACGTGGCCTCCTGCAGGGTCAGGCCCTGCTGTTTCTAGTCCTGCCTGTGACCACCCCGCCTCCTGCCCTCTTCCCTGCATCGTCCCTCCCAGGTCCTTGCCCTGGGTTGCTGATGGGGCACCTTCATGTCTCCAGCTGGCTGTGATCATCAGTGAACTCCTCACCCTTTGCCCAGGGCTGCCGTTCTCATCCAGTTCCTTTCAGCTCAGCTGTCTGGCTGCAGGCAGTCCTGCTTCTTTAACACCCAATTAATCTGCACACTGAAGAGACCCCCTCCTAACTGCAGGAAAGCTGGCATTATCTGAGACTGTAAAAAGGAAGTTACTCGAATGCATTTGAATCCGCTGATTGTCTTCTGGAGTCCCTTGAGAGCTAGTAATGAGAAGGAGCACAGAACCCCAGAGTCACTCAGAGCACACAGTCCTTCAGGTAGCCCTCTTCCCCCCTCCCACATGGTTCCTCCTTCCTTCCCTCTCCCCCACAAAAGCCACCTGTAGAATTAACTGTCTCCACAGCCTCGTCTCCCTTGTTGGCTGATGCTGCAAACAGGAGGGGCAGCTGTTGTGGGCATCTGCACCATTCCCGACGTTGCCCCTCACAGCCTGGCCTGCCTCTCCCTCAAGCTCAGTGTGGTCAGCTTCCTTTCAGATGGGCACTGAGGCCACAGGCCCCTTGAGAGCATGGATTACACCTGACTGACCTGTGTGCCTCCAGGATACCCAGGAGAAAGCTAACAGAGAGTGCATGCTTTGTGAGTAAACTGAACTTGGAAGTCTAATGTTACCAGTATTCACAGTGTATCAGTCAGGACAGACTAGGTTAGGCTGCAGTGACAACTATCCCCAACATCGTAGAGGTGTAACACAGCAAAAATTCATTTCCCTCTCATGATACCCAACTGGGCAGGGAGGCAGTGATCTTTGTAGTTACTCATCTGAGGTAACTACAGGTTACTCCCTCCCCAGGTTGAGGGAGCTCCATGTCAACATGTGGTTTCTCAGTCAAGGTCAGAGACTGTGATGAGTTATGCACTGGCTCTTAAAACTCCTCCACCTAGAAGTAACACATGTTGCTTTCACACATGTGTCTCTGGTCAAAGCAAGACATGAAGACATTCTGAACACCAAGGAGAGGCCAGTAAACATCTTCCTGCCATGTTCTCAGAAGGCAGAAAGCTGGGACATTTGGTGAACAGCAGGAGTGACCACCACATACATCTTATTCTTACATCCACTATGGAGGCCTCGTGGTTCCATACAAAATACCACTACGTAGCAGCTTCCGTTTTCTTGAACACATACCAGGACTCCACACACAATTAGCAGGCAGAAGACCTTACTTGTATTCTGGCCTTTGTAATTAATTCTCAACCAAGGCCTCAGCCAAGAAACCATTTTCAAGTGAAAAATTGAGACTTTTCCTCTCTTCCTCTTCTTTACCTGTCATTACTCTTTCAAGAAGTGCACTTTGATAGAAAGTCCAAATAGAGCAGGCTCTGAGGGTGCAGGAGCCCAGGGATGGGTGGCAGCCGGGGGCCCAGAGCTCAGCCAGTGGGCCTCCACGCAGGCAGAGGTGGGAGTGGCACTCAGCATGTTACCCGCCTGGGGAACAGGGCCGAGGACAGTACAGAACTGGGTTCAGTCTGTCAGAAGCAGAGTCCAGGTGGTCCTCGGTGCCTTTGACAGCAGCTGTCATGCCCAGAGAGTCGGGGGAGATGATCTGATGGAAATGCCTTGAGAACATAGCTTTTTCGGACCCCAGAGCTCTTATTTCTATCTTATCATCCACTCCACCTGGGTGGATGTTTTCACTCAAAGTGGTATCCCAGATAAGACCTAAACAGAGGACCTTCCAAATCAAATCCACTCCCTCGACTCATCGAGCTGTGTGCGAGGCATCGTGCTGGGCACGGGGGGCTGACAGCAGATGTATGCAACCCCTCTCCTCTCCGAGTTGACAGTCCCTTGGAATAAACTGCCCTCCCAGAGACATAGGTTGGGGTCTTGTAGAGAGGTGGGGGAGGGTCAGCAATGATGCCTGTCCGTCACTGATGGAGCACCTGGCGCATAGTAGGTGCATAGGAAAGGGTGCTCTTACTGGTCGTCCATACCAAGTTCTAAGGCAGCTGCCCATGTGCAGCTGATATCCTTCGATGTCATCCTTCTCCATGTCCTGTCCTAACATGGATACCATCATTTCCACCACTCAAAACCTGAGAGAATTTGCTTAGGAAATAGGAGTCACAGAAGCCAGCACCACCCCTCTCACTGCAGGGGCAGATGCTGAGCAAGGCTCCCACAGGTCGTTTAAGAAACCCTGTGGACCTGGACCCAGCCCTGCCGGGCGTCATCCTCCAGATCTGTAAGGCATCTGAAGTGCTTTCTCCAGCTAATATTCAGATTCTCAGAGCAGTGGCGCCACCTGTTCAGATGGGCCCAGATTGGGTGGGAAGGACTGGTTTCCAATGGGAATCCCTTGCCTTCTGGATAAGTATTGCGTAGCTGAGGAATCTTCCTTTTAGACAGAAATGGGCCCTGATTCAACTGGCATTTATTAAGATTCCTACTACCTGCCTTATGATGAATTGGTTTTTTTCTTCATCATCATTGTCCTCGTCTGGCCAGCCAACAGTTTTACATGCCTTATTTAATCCTTGTAATAATCATCTGAGGTTTTAATTACCCCCATTTTATAGATTAGAGAAATGAGGCTTACGGCCAAGGGAGATAGAACTAATACTAATTGGGCTGGAGTTTGGATCCATAGTAGCTGACCCACGTTCTTATTCATGACTGGACTCCTAAGCCTTATAACAACCCAAGGTCAGGATCATTTTCTCCACTTTACAGCTAAGGAAGTGGAAGCTCGGCACAAGGCAAAGTGATTCACGTTATGATTTCCTGGTTGCAAATCCCTGAGATTTCCACAAACTTCCCTTCCTTTAGCCACATCCAGAGCTCCCCCTGACACAACAAGGAAACCTGAGGGTTCAAGGCAACCCCTGTCTCCCTCCAGCTGTGGCCCCCAAATCCCTTCCTCCCTACTCCACAGGGAAGGAAGACTGGGGCATTCAGAAAAATTGCTTCTTGCAGAAAAGTATAAATCTAGTTAGACTTCAGAAAACTGGCTCACCAGATTAAACACACACACATAGTACTTAAGGGGAAAATACACGCATACCCAATCACCGAGGTACCCAGTTTTCATTAGTCTGTTCTCGATGGAAAAACTGCCATTTTGTCCGGAGGTGATTGAAGCCACCGAGGGCGTGTGTTATCATCAGACATGAGCATTCCAAACACAGAATTCCAAAACCAGGGACAGAGCTGTGCTCATTAGGGAGTCCGCCACTTCATTTACATTAGGAACTAGACTGGACAAGGTGACCCTGTTATTTCTGCATTATCTCAGAGAGCAAAGCATGGTTTGTTTTTTGTGTTTGGCATTTGTCACGGTGGTGTGATGGGATGTACGCACCGATGCCAAATGGCAGTAGTTTTATTAGCTCTGATATTCACAACATGCTGTAGAAGTATCTCTCATTCAGCCCTTTTGGCAGAATTGCAGACAAAGGGACTGAGGCTCAGAGAGCCAGAGGATTTGCCCAGAGTCAGAGCTGGGAGGTAGCAGGGCTTTACATCCAGAGCTGTCCCCCAGCACCTGGGTAGCTCCACTCCGCCTCCTCCCTGTCCCTTCCCTCGAACTTTAGTCCATCTTGTTTCTGAACTCCCCATGTTATGTTTGACACATCTGCTTACATGTCTCTCTCCCCTAGTAACTCGCAGTGGCATCGGGGCACCCATTGTCTGTTTTTCCATCTCTGTATCACCAGCTCCTGGCTGAGGCCTCGGCATATAGGAGTTGCCCAGGGCACATTAGGAGCTGATTTATTCATAAGGGACATGCTACGGGCACCTGGGAAATGTGGTTTCTGAGTTTTCTGCTCCTGGGTAAGAGAGGAGGAAAAAGAAGGGAGAGTGTGGAGCTGAGAAATCAGGAGACTCTTGTCAGCCCCCAGGTCTTTCCCAGGACAGCTCCCATATCCATTTAAAGAAGGTCTATCACTTGATTATTGATGAGAGAATTTTTTATTAATAGCCAAGATATTACCTCTTCAAATCTATCTCTGTGAATCATTTGAAATTGTAGTCTAACATATACATACTATTCCAAACTCGTATGGGCAGCCATGAAGTTTGCTGCGAGTGCTATCTTCAGAGGACAATGCTGAGGCCTTTGCGTGGGAAAATGCTTGAGTGGCCTTGGTCCCCCACACCTGGGCTAATCTATTGTCCAAAGCTCCCAGTGATCAAGCTATGCTTAGGTCGCTCCGTTCTAGACTGCCCAGCTTGTGTGATTACCCAACACGTGCACAGCCCGGGTGGTGACCCTGCCCACTCGAAACAAAGACAGAACGTGCACCTGCCAGATGGCTGTGCCTTTGTGCAGGAAATGAACATAGTCAGAATTCCCAGAAATTAACAGTCCCCCTCCAGCCATGGCCCATCTTCCTAGCCAAGGGCATAAATTTGCTTGACTGACCTTCTGACCAAGAGTATTTCTGGCCCCCACAGGTGGCAGGGATAGGGAGGCAGTGCCTGCTCCCAGGAAGAGCCACCATCTGAGCACTCACCAAGAAACACTGGGCCCCAGATCACATGGGATCAGTCATCTTTTCTATGCATTTGTTTTAAAAATTTTCAAAAATTAAGTAGTTGGAAAGTGAATTCAATACAGACTGACTCATAGTAACTGACTGAGCCAGGAAATGGCCACAGGAACCAGGAAATCAATTGCTCCTTCAGTTTATTTAGCCATTAATTCTCCTCTTCATCCCAAAAGGCTTTGAAGAGAATTAATTAAACGTATTACATATTGTGTCTGCCCTGTAGCCCTGTCCATGCAGTTGGCAAGACGTTCTGATCTGAGCCAGCTTGCCCGTGGGTGTGTTCACTAGGCCCATTAGAGCCTGCAGGACCTGCCTCAATCTGGGCACTGGGGGCCATTAATGAAGTCAGTCCTGGCTCCCCCATCCCTTGCCCATCTGTAAGTGGGCACAGTGTGATCACTTTCCCTACTGCCTTCAAGAGTCAATGGGCCATGGCAACCAGTTGAGGATGACATGAAAGAAGGAGCTTTGGACTTAGAGTCCAGACACCCAAGTTCAAATCCAGCCCCCACTGGTTAACGTCTGGGCACTCTCAGGCAGGTCTTTCACCTCTCTGAGCTTCAGGCTGGTTAGTAAAATTACGACTTTGATTACTCTAGGGGATATTCTGGGTTTAATAGCTGCCGTTTATTGAACACTTACTACACGCCTCTCATTTAATGTACAAACAACCCTGAGCTGTACGCAGATTGATTTTCCTGTTTTGCCTATGAGGAAGTTGAGGGCAGGGATTGTCACCAGGATGGGGGCAATAATTTACAGACAGTGGACCGGGATTCAACTCCACCCTGTCTGACCACAAAGCTGGCCTTCCAGGGAGGTGGATGAGACAACAGAGTGCTTGGCACCCAGTTAGACCTTTAATAAATAAGTGTCCATTTCTCCATTAGTTTATCCAGATGGATTTTTCCAAAGCTGTAGCACTCACTGCCTCAGAGCTGACTAATGCAACTATTATGTCTTTATACTGGACTGGCAGCTCTCGGGGGAGGAATGAGCCAGCAGAACACGGGGTTCATTTAATCTCTGCTTTAATCTAAATTAAGGCTGTCCAAGCCTCGGGGTCTTCCCAAGAGGCTTGCCTTGTCAACTCTCTTTGAAAGGCATTTACTTCCTCTAAGGGATGCAGACACCCTTGACCTTAGAGGTTACCACCTGCTAAAAGGCATTTGATCACACCCTGAATGTGGGTTGTCTCTGTTATGTAAAGAAGGTGAGAATTTGCAGTGTGCTCTGGCCTTGCCTCTGGGGCCTGGTCCCTGCCCCATTAACCCACAAGGGTAGTCACCACTGACGGGCTTCACCTTCCCCTCACAGATTGGCTACCAGCCCCCACTGCCTACTAGATAATTCCTTTTTTTTTTTTTTTTTTGTGGTTTTTGGCCGGGGCTGGGTTTGAACCCGCCACCTCCGGCATGTGGGACCAGCGCCCTACTCCTTAAGCCAAGCTTCTACTGTCAGAGCTGGGAGAGCCTCCAGAAGTCACCTTGACCTAGAGCAACCTGCACACTAGTACATGTGGCCCATCAGTGTCCTTGTACTTCCCTTAGGGGCAGTAGTGGGAGGCCTGGGGAAAAGGTGGGCAGAGAGATGTGCTGGTGTGAAGGAAGAAAAGGCTGAGAATTGTACTGTCCCTGTGGCTGACACTGGATGGAACTCAGGTCCCGTTCTTCCGGGGCCAGAGCTCGTGCCCTACATCTGGCCACCTCTGTGCCAGCAGTGCTCCCCTGGAGCCAGGGAGCCCTTTGTGCAAAAGTTCCACGGGGATTCTTTATTCCCTGTCACCTGTTCTACCCATTTGTAGACACACTTCCTACCCCGGCTATAAAGTATATGAGGAATGAGGAGTTGGTTAAGTGAAAAGTCTGCTAATAATTACTTGGAAGACCACAATTCTCCATTCCACGGGGTCAAAATCATGGGAACAATACGACCCTGAGCAAATTCTTCAAGCCTTCCTTATTAGCAAAACTAATCGAGTGATACCCACCTCATAAGGATCAATGAAACAGGGCAGATAAGCAGCTAGCTCTGAGCCTGGCACACAGAACAAGCTCAGTTATTGGCCGAGATCCTTCATACAGCCGGTTTGCAGTCTTGAGAGCACTGGAATACTGGGAGGGACACCTAAAACTCACTTCAGTCATCATTTGATGATCCAGAAGTTGCTTCAAGAACTTCTTCTTGGGATCAGTGCAATGGGCTGCATTTCATTCTTTTATCCCATGAACCTGAGATTGTAAACTCCAGACTCAGGCTTCCAAGGGATTCTTGAAATCATCAAGTTCAAACCCCCACCCTATACAGGATCCCCTTGTCATCATCTATCAAAGGGGTCTACTAGCCTCTGCTTCATTGCCTCTAGTGCTAGGAAACTTACTACTCTGCTGGGAGTAGAAACTTGGGAATTTAGGAACTGATTGATCTAATCTGAGAGTCAATAGCATGTAGGTGATGGGCCATCAGGGCCTGCCCTGAGAGTCTGCTAAGACTATCGGTGGTGTTGGAATGTGTGATGAGGTAAGATGTGCTGTTCAGGGAGGCTGCTGACAGCCCAGACAGAGTTTCAGGGGCCTCAGTACCTGGGTGGCCAGTGTGTCCCCAGGCCTGCTCCTGGACTTTTCTGGAACATGAATTTCTTCATTTCACACCCAGAGCTGAGAAGGGCCCCATTAAGCAAACTCACAAGAAGACAGTGTTGAAAACTAAATGCTGTTTGCTTGGGGTCCCCCCCAAATTTCCAGTCTCAAGCTGATGGAGCAGATGCCCATACCCTGCCATGATGTTTGCGGTGAGCACAGGTATGTGGTCTCTGGGAATATGTCTTCTCCTGGCCCCAGTGAGCCCTGATGGCCATCCCACTGTCACAGAGGCCCCCTCTAGAGACCATTCCCAGTCTCCTTCTGAATTCCTCTATCATTCAGTATTTTGCATAAACAGGTCCCTTGCGTGAGTCTCAGTGTGCAGAAGAGTCTAGACCCTCTACAATGAAAGAGCATTCTTCCGAGGTTGGGGTGTCCAACTGGAAGAGAAAACACTGTAAAATCTCATTAACTTACATATTAATCAATCATCTCAGTTCATGGCATTCTGTAACGGAAACTGTTTTTTTTCCCCTTATAGCTAAGATTTCCATGATCAGTAAGACTGCATAGCCCAGTATTGTCAAAACTATTATCTTTTAGGAAATTGCCAGGTCTCTCTGGCAGAGCAAAAAAATAAAAATGTTCCTGCCTGTGGGTCAGCTCATCCCCCATACTTTGCATTTAAATGACAGTCTGAGTTTTGGGACCTGTGTCTCTGCTACCCTGGCAATGGGACGTCCAGTCCGTGTGTGATGTCGCTAGTAAGTTCTTCACTATTCTTTCTTTATTTCTTCCATCTCTTGTTCGTTCATTTATTTGTGCAAAGCCCCATCATCCTTCCTCAGAGGATTTTCAGGACATTTTAGGAAATACAGCACTAAAGCAATAACTTAGGGATAAATATAAAACATCAAGACTAGAAAAAACATAAATGGGAATAGAAACTGTCTGCCTTTTAGGAAGAGCCAATGCAAGGAAGCCCAGCCTGGAGCTGAAGGTGCTCAACCCTCCAGCCAGGCCTGGATCTGGCTGAACAAATAGACACCATGTAGTCTCTAGGCCTCAGTCACCCCACCTGAGAAATGGGTCTACTGATATTTTCTTCATAAGATAACTAAAAGAATTAAGTGGAACGATATATACATAAAGTGCTTAGCAGAATGGTTGGCAAATTGTGGGCATTCGGTAGCCACGGTTTTTGTTATTATATGTTTATCTGTTATTACTCAGCACTCTAAAGGAGCTGGAATTTCGCTATTGGGCTTCCTAGCAATCAAAGTAAAGACAGGAAGGATTGGCTGCAGATTTCGCCTATCCAAGAGAGGTGTGACGATGCCAGCTCCCCAGCGAACAAGACCTTTCATTTCAGCCTGACTTATGCTATCTGAGAGTCACAACCTCTCCTTCCAGGAGCTGAATGCAGGTTCAGACTTAATTAGCCACCAGGGCCTCAGATGTCTCTGCTTTTGGCTTGCTAGAAAGATCCAGGCTGAAGCTTACACACCTGGAGCAGTGAGGAAAGTGTCATGGTTGGAAATTATCTCTATAAGGTGCCCACCTGGTTGTCTGGAGCTATGTCAGGATGGCTGCAGCAGGGACTTCTTCAGATGCTCAGATTGGAGATAAGGATCGCTTCACCTTTAGTGAGCACCTGGATACTTGGAAGACTTAATTAGGTGGCAAGCCTCAAGTTGGATTTTCATTTGGGTGGTTTTATACTTCATAATTTAGCAGTTTCTGGAGAATGAGGTTTCTTGGAACTGTTGTCCCTGGATGGCAGGCTCAGTCAACATTAGGAAGCACGCTTTTAAGTCAGTCCTGCCGCCTTCCTCTGCAAAACTCCACTGGAGAACACCTGCACATCTCTAAAATAAGAAACCATTGTTCCAAGGAGAGGAAGAGAGCTGGTGAATATTGAGCCTCTACTGTGTGCCAGATAGGAACAGAATCCATCTCCACCTTCTTTCTAGTTGCCTTGGAAGGTGTGGGCATCATGACACCTGGAAACAGATGTCGCAGTTTCTATTTGTAAAGATGGGGAACCCAAAGTCCAGGGAGGTTAGGTGACTTGTCCAAAGGCACATGACCAGTAATTAGCAAACCTAGGCTTCTAACCCAGGTGTGTCTGACTTTGAACCATTTCCTATTAACCCGTCTTTTATGCTACCTCTTCTGACCAGCTTGCTGCCCTCATAGAGCCTGATATCAGCCTTAAGGGCCAGATGCAGTGGCTCCCACCTCTAATCCCAGCACTCTGGAAGGTTAAGTCAGGTGGATTGCTTTAGCTCAGGAGTTTGAGACCAGCCTCAGCAAGAGTGAGTCCCCTGTCTCTACTAAAAATAGAAAAGCTAACGGCATTGTGGCAGGCACCTATAGTCCCAGCTACTTGGGAGGTTGAGACAAGAGGATCACTTGAGCCCAAGAGTTTGAGGTCACCGTGAGCTATGATGATGCCACAGTATTCAGGGGAAGCAGTCAGACTGTCTCAAAAAAAAAAAAAAATGGAGAAACCAGCTTTAAAACAGGTAAATAACAGCCCCAAAGGCTATATCTGAAGGGCCTAGATACTAAGGGTTGCAGCAATTCAGAGGAGAGAGCCTTTCCTTCCAGAAGGCAGGGAAGGCTTCAGGGAGGAGAGCGCAGTCTTTGAAGAACAGATAGCTCTTGAGAGGCTTGGAGGAAGGCAAGAGGCCCGAGGGCCTGGGACTGGCAGCACCCAAGATCCAGAGGCAGCAAGGTGGATGGTCTGGGAAGGGTAGTGACGTGACCTGACCCAAGGTTTCTGCTGGGAAATAGGGAGAAGTAAGGTTAGAGAGATGAACAGGGTCCAGCATGCAGGGGCCTCACCTGTCCAACTGAAAGCGGAGATCCGGCCGTAGGCTCTGATTTGAATCTTTAGTAACAGCATTTTCACATGATGTGTTTAATTTATGCATCAGTCAGCAAACTTCTGCTGGGGACCTACCCACTCACCAGGACCTGTGCAGAGCACAGAGGGGACAGTGACAAGGCAAACTCCTTTCCCACCGGGTGTATTCTCAGATGGAAAGGGACCTCCCTTTTGAACATAGTCCCCGAGCAGCCCTCCCTGCAGGCTGTTCTCACTGAACCCGAGTTCCTCTTTCCCTGGCACTCCACTTCCCCAAGCTGGGGGCTCTGGCCTTGTGTGCCCAGGAACTGGGCCTTGACATCTGCTTGTTGAGCTGCACCAAGGATGGAGTGGCCCTTTGCAGGTCAGGCCCTTTGCATTGGTGTGTCATCAGTCCTCACTCCGGCTGGTATTATCTCTGTGTTTTATGAGTACAGCCTCTAAGAGCTCAGGAGATTTGTTCAGTGTCACTCAGCATGTGAGTGGTGGAGCCCAGACAAGGCCCCATACCCATCTGCCACCCACACCCGCTTCTTTCTACTGGCCCTTTATCCATCCCTTTTACTCCATAGCTGAGGGTTTGTTTACCTGACTGGCCCAGGCTACACAGCTAGTTAACAGCAGGGCAAGTCCGGAGTCCCCTCCTGCAGCTCCATCTTGGGGACCCCAAGGAGGGGCAGGCACTCTGGGGTGTGATCAGCCCAGCCCTTGCAGGGTGCTCCCTCTCTAACAGGAATGGCACTGGAGGAAGAGGGGGCAGCCAGCCCTAGAGACACCTGGAGCTTATGTGGTCACCACAGCACCACCTTGCGGTGGCTTTCTGGGTGGTGCACTCCATGGAGGAAGAGGGTTTGGGGGCCATTCTGCAGCCTGAGCTCCTTCAAGCCCAGACCAAGGGGAGCTTCCAGAAGGAGCTTGCTGGGAAGGGTCTACCGCCTTTCATCGGGGGCTTGTGCAGAACTCAACATCCACTCCTGCATCCTGAGAAACGTTCATGTCACCAGTTACACCTTCATGTTTTCATCTGACTGATAAGTGTTTGTTAGGCACCAGAGAGACAAAGAGTGGAGGGAACTAATAGATACCAAGTACCAGCTGGAGCAGGTGTTTCCAGATGCCGTCAGGGGACCCGTACCAACACACACTGCTGGTTGGGGTTCTTGGGTCATTTTGCACACAGCCGAGCAGCACAGGGCCCACGTCAGGCCCTGGTTGCCTGTGACAAGCTGACCCTCTGCCTGTGTGAGCACGGCTGGACTTTCTGGAGCAGTTGCCCAAAATGTGCTGTTGTTCCAGTGACTGTTTTCTCCCCAGATTAAGAAAAAAAAAAAAGTCAGGAAGAAATGGCCTGATGATGTGAAACTTAGTAAATGGAGAATATAATTGTCTTAACACAATAACTAAGAAAACTCCAGGAAGGCTATGTTAACCAGTGTGATGAAAATGTGTCAAACTGTTTCTAAAACCAGTGTATGGTGCCCCATGATCGCATTAATGTACACAGCTATGATTTAATATTAATAAAAAAAAAAAAGAAATGGCCTGATGAAGGATTTTCTTCTTATATGAAAAGACAAAAATAAAACTTGGATCCCATTAGTGACAAGTTATTTTTTTTAATGACCAAAACTATACAAAAGTGGGGTTGTGTGGCCCTTGTTTTTTTCAGAGTATCTTTTGAAAATTGCACAGCATTCTAGAGGTAACTGGGAGGCCCCTGCCATGTGGCTGACCTAAAAGATCATTACTAAAGAGGAGGAAGAGAGATGACCAACTACATGGCTTAATTCTGATTCATTTCACTGGGCTTACAGGACCCACCAGTTACCCTACAGGGGACCTGGGCAAGACTAAGGAGGCTCCGGTCATCCTCATGCTCACGGGAACATTCAAGGATCCAGGATGCTGGCAGCCACCCCCAGCCATGCCACAATCTGGGCTCTGCAGTTTGGCAGGGCTGTTTGATCCAGAAGCTGGCATAATTATAAACATCTGTCACCACCAACAGCTTTATTAGTACTCCCTGCCTTAATAAAGGCAGAGATAATTGCTGATTTCTTACCAACAAAAGTGTGGCATTTATTTCAGAAGTGTAGAAAGGAGTTATAAAGCTTGGGAAGGGGCTAAAGGAAACAAACACAGGGAAATCTATTTATTTTATACCTAGAGAATTTTTGCATTAGATTAAGTAAATTGTCAGTTGAAATATGACCACTTTTTCATATAGAAATGCTGTTAGGAAGTCACCCTGACATTCCAGTCGTGAGAACATCAAAGGCAAGTGGGTGCAGACTTGCTAAACCGTAACCAAGGCTGTAACGACCATGAGGCTGTGACCGTGAGCAGATTAGTAATAATCACAGTGACTTGAGACCCAGGTTTCCCAGCCACAGTCACTCTCCTACAGTTTTACCTCAAATAAACATACAGTATTGTCATAAACAAAAGAAAGAGTAAAAAAATAAAGACATTCAAAATAAAACAGCACGCCTATAATCCCATCTACTCAGGAGGCTGAGGCAGGAAGATCACTTGAGCCCAGGAATTTGAGGTTACAATGAGCTATGACACCATTGCACTCCAGCCTGGGTTAGTTATATTTACACTATATGAAGTGTGCAATAGAATTATGTCTACAAAAAAACATGTACATAACTTAAAAATACTTTATTGTTCGGCTGGGCGAGGTGGCTAATGCCTATAATCCTAGCACTCTGAGAGGCAGAGGCAGGTGGATTGCTTGAGCTCACAAGTTCAAAACCAGCCTGAACAACAGCAAGACCCTGTCTCTAAAAAATAGCTGGGCATTGTGCTGGGTGCCTGTGGTCCCAGCTATTTGGGAGGCTGAGGCAAAAAGATCCCTGGAGTCCAAGAGTTTGAGGTTGCTGTGAGCTGTGACGCCACGGCACTCTACCGAGGTCAACATAGTGAAACTCTGTCTCAAAAAAAAAAACTTTATTGTTCAAAAATGTTAACAATCATATAAGCCTTCAGTGAGTCATTATCTTTTTATATGTAGAAGATCTTGCCTCGCTGTTGGTGGCTGCTGACTCATCAGGGTGGTGGTTGCTAGAGTTTGGGGTGACTACAGCAGTTTCTTAAAATAGGCACAATAAAGTTTGCCGTGTTGACTGGCTCTTCTTTTCACAGGAGATTTCTCCGTGGCATGTGATACTGTTTGATAGCATTGTACTCACAGTAAAAATTCTTTAAAAATTGGAGTCGGTCCTCTCAAATTCTGCCACTCTTTTGTCCACTAAGTTTATACAACATTCTACGTGCTTTGTTGTCTCACCAGCATCTCCACCAGGAGTAGATTCCATCTCAAGAAACCACTTTCTTATCCATAAGAAGCAACTCTTCATCCATTCAAGTTTGACCATGAGATTGCAGCAACTCGGTCCCATCTTCAGGCTCCACTTCTGCTTCTAGTTTTCTTGCTGTTTCCACCACATCTGCAGCTCCTTCCTCCACTGAAGGCTTGAACTCCTCAAAGTCTTCCATGTGGGTTGGAATCAACTTATTCTGAACTCCTGTTACTGTTGATATTTTGACCTCCTCCCATGTGTCACAAATGTTCTAAAAGGGTGAATCCTTTTCAGAATGTTTTCAAGCTACTTACCTAGATCCATCAGAGGAATCACTATCTAGGGCAACTATAACCTTACGAAATTCGTTTCTTAAATAGTAAGACTGGAAGGTCGTATCTACTCCTTGATCTGTGGGCTGACGAAGGGATGCTGTGTTAACAGGCATGAAAACAACATTCATCTCCTTGTACATCTCCATTAGAGCTCTTGGGTGACCAGGTGCACTTTCAATGAACAGTAATATTTTGAAAGGAATCATTTTTTTTCTGAGCAGTGGGTCTCAACAGTAGGCTTAAACTATTCAGAAAATCATTCTGTAAACATATGTGCTGTCATCCAGGCTCTGTTCTTCCATTTATAGAGCACAGACAAGCAAAATTATTTTTTTTTCCTTTTTTTCTTTCTTCTTTCTTTTTTTTTTTAAGATTTTTTTTTACTCGTTAAATCATAGCTGCGTACATTAGTGAAATCAAGGGGTTACAATGTGCTGGTTTCATATACAATCTGAAATATTCTCATCAGACTGTTCAACGTAGCCTTCATGGCATTTTCTTAGTTATTGTATGTAGACATTTGTATTCTGCATTTAGTAAGTTTAGCCTGTACCCATTCTAAGATGCACCATAGGTGTGGCCCCACCCATTACCCTCCCTCCACCCTAACCTCCCCCCTTCCTTCCCCTTCCTTGGCCCTTTCCTCATAGTCTTGTGCAATAGTTGGTTTATAGCCTTCATGTGAAAGCTATAATTTAGCTTCATAGTAGGGCTGAGTACATTGGATGCTTTTTCTTCCATTCCTGAGATACTTTGCTAAGAAGAATATGTTCCAGCTCCATCCATGTAAATATGAAAGAGGTAAAGTCTCCATCTTTCTTTAAGGCTGCATAATATTCCATGGTATACATGTACCACAATTTGCTAGTCCATTCGTGGGTCGATGGGCACTTGGGCTTCTTCCATGACTTAGCAATTATGAATTGGGCTGCAATAAACATTCTGGTACAGATGTCTTTGTTATATTGTGATTTTTGGTCTTCTGGGTATAAACCTAGTAAAGGAATTATAGGATCGAATGGCAGGTCTATTTTTAGGTCTCTAAGTATTCTCCAAACATCCTTCCACAAGGAACGTATTAGTGTGCATTCCCACCAGCAGTAGAAATGTGCCCTTTTCTCCACATCCATGCCAACATCTCTGGTTTTGGGATTTTGTTATGTGGGCTACTCTTACTGGGGTTAGGTGATATCAAAGTAGTTTTGATTTGCATTTCTCTGATGATTAAGGATGATGAGCTTTTTTTCATGTGTTTGTAGATCGTGCATCTGTCTTCTTTAGAGAAGTTTCTCTTCAAGTCCCTCGCCCACCCTGAGATGGGATCACGTGTTCTTTTCTTGCTAATACGTTTGAGTTCTCTGTGGATTCTGGTTATTAGACCTTTATCGGAGGTATAACCTGCAAATATTTTCTACCATTCTGAGGGCTGTCTGCTTGCTTTCCTTACTATGTTCTTGGCTATGCAGAAGCTTTTTAGTTTGATCAGGTCCCAGTAGTGTATTTTTGATACTGCTTCAATTGCCTGAGGAGTCCTCCTCATAAAATATTCACCCAGGCCAATTCCTTCAAGAGTTTCCCCTGCACTTTCTTCAAGTATTTTTATAGTTTCGTGTCTTAAGTTTAAATCTTTTATCCAGTGAGAGTCTATCTTAGTTAATGGCGAAAGGTGTGGGTCCAGTTTCTACAGGTTGCCAGCCAGTTCACCCAGCACCATTTGTTAAATAGGGAATCTTTTCCCCCACTGAATGTTTTTAATTGGCTTGTCAAAGATCAAATAACGGTAAGTAGCTGGATTCATCTCTTGGTTCTCTATTCTGTTCCAGACATCTACTTCTCTGTTTTTTGCCAATACCATGCTGTTTTGATCACTATCAATTTATACTACAGTCTGAGGTCTGGTAGCATGATTCCTCCTGCTGCGTTTTTATTGCTGAGTAATGTTTTGGCTATTCGAGGTTTTTTCTGATTCCATATAAAATGAAGTATTATTTTTTCAAGATCTTTAAAATATGACAATGGAGCTTTAATAGGAATTGCATTAAAATTATATATTGCTTTGGGTAGTTATAGACATTTTAACAATGTGGATTCTTCCCAGCCATGACCATGGTATGTTTTTCCATTTGTTAACATCTTCAACTATTTCTTTTCTTAAAGTTTCATAGTTCTCTTTGTAGAGATCTTTCACGTCCTTTGTTAGGTATACTCCCAAATATTTCATCTCTTTGGCACTACTATGAAAGGAATAGAGTCCTTGACTGTTTTTTCAGCTTGGTTATCGTTGGTATATATAAAGGCTACAGATTTATGGGTGTTGATTTTGTAGCCTGAGACATTGCTGTATTCCTTGATCACTTCTAAAAGTTTTGTAGTAGAGTCCCTAGTGTTTTCCAGATACATGATCATATCATCTGCGAAGAGTGAAAGTTTGATCTCTTCTGACCCTATGTGGATACTCTTGATCACCTTTTCTTCCCTAATTGCAAGGGCTAAAACTTCCATTACAATGTTAAAGAGCAATGGAGACAATGGGCAACCTTGCCTGGTTCCTGATCTAAGTGGAAATGATTTCAATTTAACTCCATTCAATATGATATTGGCTGTGGGTTTGCTGTAGATGGCCTTATTTAGTTTAAGAAATGTCCCTTATATACCAACTTTCTTAAGTGTTCTAATCATGAAGGAATGCTGGATATTATCAAAAGCTTTTTCTGCATCAATTGAAAGAATCATATGGTCCTTATTTTTTACTTTGTGTATGTGCTGAATTACATTTATATTTTTACGTATATTGAACCAGCCTTGAGTCCCTGGGATAAATCCCACTTGGTCATGGTGTATAATTTTTTTGATGTGTTGTCGGATTGTTTGTTAGGATCTTATTGAGTATTTTAGCATTGATATTCATTAGTGATATTGGTCTATAATTTTCTTTTCTTGTGGGTCTTTCCCTGGTTTAGGGATCAAGGTGATGTTTGCTTCCTAGAATGTGTTGGGTAATATTCCTTCTTTTTCTATATTTTGGAAGAGGTTTAGTAATATAGGTACTAGTTCTTCTTTAAAGGTTTGGTAGAATTCTGATGTAAAGCCATCTGGTCCTGGGCTTTTCTTTTTAGGGAGATTTTGTATAGTTGATGCTATTTCAGAATTTGATATAGGCCTGTTCAACATTTCCACTTCATTCTGGCTAAGTCTTGGTAGGTGGCGTACTTCCAGGTATTGGTCGATTTCTTTCAGATTTTCATATTTCTGAGAGTAGAATTTCTTGTAGTATTCATTAAGGATTTTTTGGATTTCTGAGGGGTCTGTTGTTATTTCATTGTTACCATTTCTGATTGATGAGATTAGAAAATTTACTCTTTTTTTTCCTGGTTAGGTTGGCCAAAGGTTTATCTATTTTATTGATCTTTTCAAAAAACCAACTTTTGGATTTATTGATCTGTTGTATAATTCTATTGTTTTCAATTTCATTTAATTCTGCTCTGATTTTGGTTATTTCTTTTCTTCTGCTGGGTTTGGGGTTGGAATGTTTTTCATTCTCCAGTTGCTTGAGATGTTCCATTAAGTTATTAACTTGCTCTCTTTCCGTTTTCTTGAGGAAGGCTTGCAGTGCTATAAATTTCCCTCTTAGGACTGTCTTTGCAGTATCCCAGAAGTTCTGGTAATTCGTGTCTTGATTGTTGTTTTGTTCTAAAAATTTGGTGATTTCCTTCTTAATCTTGTCTATAACCCATCTATCCTTCAGCATAAGGTTGTTTAGCTTCCATGTTTTTGTATGGGTATGCAGGTTCCTGTTATTGAGTTCAACTTTTATTCCATGGTGGTCTGAAGATGCAAAGAATAATTTCTTTTTTTTTTTTTAATTTGCTGAGGTTAGATTTGTGGCCTAGGATGTAGTCGATTTTGGAGTATGTTCCGTGGGCTGATGAGAAGAATGTGTATTCAGTTTTGTTGGGATGAAATGTTCTGTAGATGTCTGTTAAGTCCAGATGTTGAATGGTTAAGTTTAAATCTAAAATTTCTTTGTTTAGCTTCTTTTTGGAGGATCTATCCAGCACTGCTAAAGGGGTGTTAAAATCTCCAATTACTATGGAACTGGAGGAAATCAAGCTGCTCATGTCTGTTAGTTTCTCTTATAAATTGAGGTGCGTTCTGGTTGGGTGCATAAATATTAATAATTGAAATCTCATCATATTGAGTATTACCTTTAACAAATATGAAGTGTCCATCCTTATCCTTCCTTATTTTGGTTGGTTTAAAGCCTATTGCATCTGCGAATAGGATTGCAATGCCTGCTTTTTTCTGCTTTCCATTTGCCTGGAGTATAGATGACTATCCCTTCACCTTTAGTCTATATTTGTCTTTTAATATAAGATGCGATTGCTGTATGCAGCAGATATCTGGCTTGAGTTTTTGTATCCTGTCAGCCAACCTGTGCCTCTTTAGAGGACAATTTAAACCATTCATATTAATTGAGAATATTAATAAGCCTTTCGAGAGTCTGGTGGACATTTTTAAATCCTTTTGTGACTGTGGAAGTTGGAATTTGATCAGAATTTTCTGGGTGGGTTTACTTTTGCGGTGGAGGATTACACTAGTCTTCATGGAGGATAGGTCTGAGAATATCCTGGAGAGCTGGTTTAGTTATGGCAAATTTCTTCAACATGTGAATATTATTGAAGTATTTAATTTCTCCGTCATAAGTGAAACTCAGTTTAGCTGGGTACAGGATCCTGGGTTGAAAGTTATTTTGTTTTAGGAGATTAAAAGTCAATGACCATCCTCTTCTAGCTTAAAAGGTTTCGGCAGAGAGATCTGCAGTTATTCTAATATTCTTGCCCTTGTAGGTGATGGTTTTCTTTCGCCTGGCTGCTTTCAGAATTTTCTCCTTAATATTAACTTTAGTGAAATTGATTATGATGTGTCTGGGGGATGTCTTATTTGGGTTGAGTCATGCTGGAGTTCTGAAACTGTCTGCTATCTGAATTTCAAAATCTCTTGGCATGTCTGGAAAGTTCTCCTTCATAATCCCATGGAGAAGAGACTCTGTGCCTTGTGAAGCCACTTCGTCGCTTTTGGGGATCCCTATAAGATGAATATTGATTTTCTTCTAATTATCCCAGAGCTCTCTGAGAGAGTGATCTGTTTGTGCCCTCCATTTCTCTTCCTCTTTGAGATTTTGGAAGTGTTTGAAAGCTTTGTCTTCAATGTCAGAAATCCTTTCTTCTGCTTGCTCCATTCTGTTACTGAGGGATTCTACTGTGTTTCTCAGATCTTTGAGGGCTGTGACTTCTTGTCTCAATGTGTCAAATCTTTGGTCATTTGGTCTTTGAATTCGTTGAATTCTTGAGATATCTTTTGGGTTACTGCTTGGAATTCTAATTCGATCTTATTTGCTAACCAGATTCTGAATTCTATTTCTGACATCTCAGCTATTTGTTTGTGCATGGGATCTTGTGCTGTGTCTGCCCCATTGATCCTTGGGGGAGTTGATATACTCTGATTATTCATATTGCCAGAGTTTTTCTGTTGATTTCACCTCATGATTGTTTTTCACCATTGCCTCTGGCCGTCCTCAGAGTTGGGGAGGTGTCTGTCCAAGATTAGACCCCAGCAGGATCACTCTACTGTTGCTGTATCTTTGTGGGGAGTGACCCTGTGTAATTCCTCTGGGGCTGCCCCAGCCGGGGAGTTCTGGTTGTGGAAGCAACTCCGGAGTGTGACACACCTGAATCCAGCAACAGGGTGGGAGGTGGTGCGCACAGTTCTGAGAGTGCCTGGCGCCCAGGGACTTTGGCACAGAGAGCCCAAGGCTGCAGCAGTCTCTGGCCAGGAGAAGGGCTCTGCACAGAGGCAGGGAGGACTCTGGAGGGCACGCGGCTACCAGAGTCCCTGGCCAGACGAGCGGGCTGGTGTGGAGGCAGGGAGGGTACAGGAGGGAGGACGCAGGGTTGCGCAGCTCCCACAGTTCCTGGTCACGGCATGGGGAGGCCTGGCAGGCACGGGTAATGGGTCTGGGGTCATGGTGCAGCTCTTATGGAGGTCCGGGCGATGCCAAGCCCAAGAGTTTGAGGTTGCTATGAGCTGTGACACCACAGCACTCTACCCAGGGCAACAGCTCGAGGCTCCAGTGTGCCAAAACCGGTCTCACTCTGCCCCTGAGGGTTAAGGCTGTAACGCAGCTCGGTCCCCGCCTTTAGGCTGCTCAGTCACTAGGTTACTAGCTTCCACCAGATCCTTGCTCTGCAACCCTGAGGGCGGAGCTTGCCGGGGCAGTTCTCTCACAATGGCAGTTCTCTCACAGCTGAACACTATTAGCTTCATCCAGCTCAGTGGCTCAGTCTGGGGCCCTAGACAATGCCCAAAGTTCTCCGCACTCCTGCTCAAGCTCTCTCCAAGGCAGTTCAACTGAGTGCCAAGGCCAAAAACACCGAAACGGTTCACAGGTAAGGCCTTTCCGGTTTGCAGCCTCATTGCTGCTTGTACTCACAGCTGCCGGCGGGATAAGGTCGATTGAACACATGCAACCACTTGCCATTTTTCCACTGTTTTTGTCCTCCTCTTGGGGTCCAGAAGTCCCTTGCTGACTCCTTGTATCCTCAAAGGGATGATTATAGGCAGATCCCACCAGCCGGAGATGCCTGAAGTCTTATCTCCCCAGACTCACCATGCCCAGTAGCAGGGAAGCTGTTACTTGGCCACCATCTTTCTCCACCTCCACTGTCTCTTTCAACAAGCAAAATTCCTAAGGACCTTAGGATTTGCAGAATGGTAAATGAGGATTGGCATCCCTCGTAATTTACTTAATTTGACACACCAGCTACATGAGCCTCTAACAAGACAGTCAGTTTGGTCCTCTAAAGCAGGGCCTTGATTTCTCCTCTCTAGCTATTAAAGTCCTAGATGGCATTTTCTTCCAAGAGAAGGTTCTTTTACCTACACTGAGAATCTTTTGTTTAGTGATTTTCATCAGTGATCTTAGCTAGATCTTCTGGATAACTCGTGGCAGCTTCTCCATCAGCACCTGCTGCTTCATCTTATACTTTTGTGTTATGGAGATGGCTTCTTTCCTTAAACTTCATGAACCAACTTCTGCTAGCCTCCAACTTTTCTTCTACAACTTCCTCACCTCTCTCAGCTGTCAAAGAATTGAGGGGCGTCAGGGCCTTGCCCTAGATTAGCCTCTGGCTTAAGGGAATGTTATGTCTGGTTTGATTTTTCTATCCAGGAATAAGGCTGTTTCACTTTCTTATAATTTCTTTGTTCATTAGAGTAGCACTTTTAATTGCCTTCAAGAACCTTTCCTTTGCATTCATCATTTGACTGACTATTTGGTGGAAGAGGCCCAGCTTTCAGCCTGTCTCAGCTTTCAAGATGCCTTCCTCACTAAGTGTAATCATTTCTAGCTTTTGATTTAAA
The DNA here is from genome assembly GCF_027406575.1 of Nycticebus coucang. Lineage (NCBI taxonomy): Eukaryota > Metazoa > Chordata > Mammalia > Primates > Lorisidae > Nycticebus > Nycticebus coucang. The sequence continues at coordinate 14,514,363 of NC_069801.1, read as the reverse complement.
GTGAGGACATGCAACTCTTCCTTTCTTGAACTTGAACACTTAGAGGTCACTGTAGGGTTTTACACTGGCCTAATTTTGGTATTGTTGTCTCAAGAAATAGGGATGCCAGAGGAGAGGCAGAGAGACGGGAACAGCTGGTCAGTGGAGCAGGCAGAATGCATACAGTATTTATCAGTCAAGTTCACTGTCTTATATGGGCACCGTTTGTGGTGCCCCCAGACAATTACAACAGTAACATCAAAGATCCCTGATCACAGTGATTATTATATCTGTTATTATAACAGATAATAAGATTTGAAATATTGTGAAAAGATTTGAAATATGGTGAGAATTACCAAAAGGTGACACAGACAAATTTGGTAAAATAATCGCCGCAGGGTTGCCATGAACCTTCGATCTGTAAAAAACACAGTATCTGGGGCGGCGCCTGTGGCTCAAAGGAGTAGGGCACTGGCCCCATATGTGGGAGGGAAAAGAGGTGGAAAGATCCCTTCAGGCCAAAAGTACAGCCCCAGCCAAAAACTGCAAAATAAATAAATAAATAAATAAATAAAACACAGTATCTGTGAAATGCAATAAACTCACATACAATAACATGAGGCCTGCCTGCTACATACATGTAACAAAACTTCTTGTTCTGCACTGGTTCGCAGCCCACACCTTACCAGCAGCTGTATTTCTAGGTGATGTTAACTCAGTTAAATTCATCCTTCCGATGGGGAACATCAAGTTCATGTGACAGAGTGTGGGCTGACTGCCTAACTCTCCATCAAACTAGAAAGCGTGCCGTGTTTCATTCAGCCCCTTGTTCTTTTTCTTAGCAACGTCTGCCCACCCACCTCTCACCTGGCAGGTGCACCCGAGATCACCAAAGCAAAAGGCCATATGCCCTTTGCCTGGTCCTCACATTGGGATATTAACATTTTAGCAAATCTTAGCCTGCTAGTGTAATTCTTTGCATCAACCAAATGGGAAATGTTAATCTTTGCAGGTGTGTGTTCTGTTTTTAATTTTGGAAGATGTCACAGTTGTCAAAAGGCCTATATTTAGGTTCAAGACTATGTTTGATTGCACAGGGAAGTAGGACAGGAGAACAGGAGAGAAAATGTAAGAATAACCAGAAATTCTACTGTGCCACTTACTGTGTGACCTTGGACAGACTACCTAGTGTATCTGAGGTCAGGCTCTCCCATCATAAAACGGGAGTAGCCATGCTTACCTCCTGGGATTACTGTGAGGAGGAGAGGGAATGACAGGTGGATAAAGCACTTAGTCTACTTTATTTATTTATTTATTTTTGGCTTAAGAAATGCCACAGCCTTTATTGTGCAGCAATAGTGATATATATGCCCCCTTCCCAGCCCTGACACTGTGGACCGCTGGGGCAAGGGACAAAATCCCAAGCAGAGCTGGAGGGAGGTAAGTGGAACTAGTGAGCTAGTGAGGATTAGGGTCACCTGGAACCAAGGGTTCAGCAGAGTCAGGATACCCCACTCCACCAGATGGAGGCTGGGGGTACTTGTGTTTGGGGGTCAAGATTTGGTAATGCCTTGACCTGGGTTCTAAGCTGGGTTGGGATCTGGAAAAGCTTTGGTCCAGGGTTCAATATTTGAGAATGCCTTGCCCCAGGCCCCAGTTTAGGGGCTGAGCATAGAAGACCAGGGGTTCTCAGATCTGGGTTGGGGGACTGTCTCTGGGTCCACAGTTTGAGATTGCCTATGGACACACTGGTCTCAAGCCGCAGTTTGAGGACTGGGTATAGGTGGCTGTGAGTCCCAGGTTCAGGGCTGGGGAAGATTCTGTTCCTTCGGCAGTGGGGGCGGCGTGAAGTACTTTGTCTTAATCTAGCGGGAAGTAAGCCGCGATGATGATGATAAAGAAGAAGCATAAGAGAGGGAGAGAAGGATGAAGATAGAAAATTCTGGAACTTTGTTTTAAAAAAAAAAAAAAAACTTTGCAGCAAAATCTCTCTCTCCAATTTGATTCCCTGCCCCTGTGAAGTTAGGCCAACACTACAGCCCATGATTTTGCAAGATAAAGCCAAGGCAAAAGAGCTTATCAATGTGCTAACAAAGATACGTTTAAACACACTGACCCTGGAGCCCCCAAACTCTCTCTTGAAAATTAATCTGCCCTGCAGATGCATCCACCGGTTGATTTATCCTCAGACAAACCTGGCCTCCGTCCCCCTGTGAGGAGGAAGGGGGAACAAGGAGAGGTCAGGCCGTGCAGATGAATTCTCAGGGTGCCAGGATGCTACTAACAGCCTCCTTGCTTTATGTGGCCAAATAAACGAGGAGAATCAAAGAAGAGAGATCAAGGCTTAGTCATTCCCTTAAAGACTCCATCCCAAATCTTGAAAGTATGCCCAAGCAGGCTTCTTGAAGGCATTCCTCCCAGAGCGGACCTCATTCCACTGGGGGATTGGGGGGACAGTCAAGGCCCTCCTTTCTCCGTCCCCCCTCCCCTGTGCTGCCTCCCTCTGTGTGTTCACCATGTGTGCGTGTCTCTCTTCAGAATGGATTTTGTTTGTGCTGAGTGCAATTTCTGTCCCTTCTTTCAAGGTCTGTTTTCTAGAACCGTGGTAGGGAGATAATTCCTCCCTCAGTCTCACCTTATCACTCACTGCACACACAACCCCTGCCGGGAGGGAGAAAATCCTTCCTTTTTGCTCCTCAACTTGCAGCCTTTGGTCTTTGCCGTGCGGAAGAATCTCATTATGGACAACGTGACAGGCATGCGGGAGTGGGCGGTGTCGCCTCTGCAGCCATGTGATGAGATTTCTGTGTGACAAACGAGGGGAGCCCATGGGAGTGACTCGGAAGCTCGCGCAGTTCCCTGACTTTAAGGAAACCCACTGTATGGAAAAGGCAGGTTAAGAAACAAGAAAAGTAAAGCCAGGAAGGGTGATTCCCACTGGCCAAGGGTGCTCTCCGTGTCCCAAAGGGTTCTCCATAAAGCCTTTTAAATCAGCTGGCAACCTCATACCCAACCTGGTACCCCACCCCTCTTTCCTGCTTTAATTTTCTCCATAGCTCTTGCCAGTGTCTTGCTTACTGCCCGTTTTTCTTTTTAAAATCTCATCGATGTGGGCAGCGCCTGTGGCTCAGTGGGTAGGGCTCCGGCCCCATATACCAAGGGTGGCAGGTTCAAACCTGGTTCCCGCCCAAACTGCAACAACAATAAAAAAATAGCCGGGCGTTCTGGCAGGCACCCGTAGTCCCAGCACAAGAGAATCGCTTAAGCCCAGGAGTTGGAGGTTGCTGTGAGCTGTGACGCGACAGCACTCTACTGAGGGTGATAAAGTGAGACTCTGTCTCTAAATAAATAAATAAATAAATCTCATCAATGGTCTGTCTCCCACTAGAACGCAAGCACTACTAGGGCTGGGATTATTGTCATTTGGTGGGGTAGGAGGTTGCCCTGTCCTACCCTTGTGGGTGACAGTGAATCAGAGAGTCAGGAGGTAAGAGAGTAAGACACGGGTTTCTGGGAGGAAAGGCTTCACCAAAAGAAGACAGCAATGGCCAAGGCGTGACCCATTCTGGAACAGTAAAGCCAACAGTAAAGCTGGAGCAGAGAGAAGAGCAGAGAAGGCCGGATAGGGCTTTGCAATGACTTTGATCTTGACTCCATGAGAGATGGGTCCACCTGCGAGGGTTTTCAGGACGGGGTGGCATGATCTGACTTTACTGCAGTATAATTTATGTACCACAAAGATCCAATTTAATTGTAAAATTCCACAACTTGGAGGAAATGTACAGAATTGTGCAACCATCCCCACAACCCAATTTTAGAACATTTCCATCACCCCAAAAAGATACCTCACGCCTATCACTTACATCGTAAAGGGATCACTTCGGCTCCTGTGTTAAGAATAGAAATAAGAGGTAGAAACAAAGAGTGTTGGAAAGAAATTATTTTCACGGCACATGTGAATGGCAAAAAAGTTCTAAGAGTGGGAGAGTAAAGACATAGCTGGCGAAGCTTTTCTTTTTTAACGATAGGTTTGGAGCCACCTTCATGCTAAAGTTATAAGAGGATGAAAGGCCTCGGGGCTCTGATGGTAAAAGGGTATTAATAACATCCAGAGAACTGTTTTTAAAAAATGAGAAATGCATGTGTCTGTGACTTCCAAAGTTGAAGATGGTCCCTGCCCTTTCTAAAGCTATAGGACTAACTCAATACCCTAAAAATTTGCAAGACAAGCTGATGACAGCAGTAGGAAAAAACCCGAAACATGTCTTAGCAAACACTCGCTGTCCCTGCAGCAAAAAGGCTGTTAGGTCTTTTCACATTAGTTATTATTAAAATGTTAAGTGCTGGTCTCTTTCCTTGGTCTTGAACAGTGGCGACATTCTGCACTGAACCCACCTCAAGGTCAAGGGACCCTCTGTCTCCATGGAGAAAGGGCCCGCTTGACACTAAACGTGCTACCTGAGGGAAGATTTTCTGTATTTTACCTAGAAGGCTGAAATCTGGTGTTATATGCTTTGGGAACCAAACAGTGGACTTTGAGTTTTTTTTCCTTTCCAGCCAGCATTGTCTGTTTCCTAACACAGGTTTCCCCTCCTGCACCTGCCCATTCCAAGGGACAGCAGGTGGTCCAGAGCTCTGAGCAGCCGTACAAGAAGACAATGCCCACTTCCCTTAGCTGACACACCCTGGCATTACTGAGAGCCTGCCCCAACCAGACAGAGGGCACATCCTCTTCCAAACCTAAGAGCACACTAGGACGTGGCAACCGCCTCGGGCTAAAGGGGGAGTCCTTTAAGCCGGAAGCCAGTGCGCTGGCTCCAGAGATGGCGACTGCTTTTCCACCTCACCGCCCAGCCTGACTTGGTTTGGCTGCCCTCTGGACTGAGGAGTGAGGTTCAACTACTAGTCTCCGGTCTGCTTTCTACGGACCCAAACAGTCGCTCATTGCCAATTCTGGCCACAAGGGGTCGCAGTCCTCCTGGCACCAGTGCTGTGGCCGAAAAGCAGCCCCCAGCTCTTCAGCAAGGTGACACTGTGTTGGGCAGAGAAGGCGCCCTGAATGGCCAGTCTCAGAGAGAGCTGCTGAGCTCAATGGTCAGCCCTGGGTCCACAACCACTTGGCACTCTGGAAGCAGCAATAACCCCCATGTCACCACTGTGTGTGTTGTTATTGTTGTTATTGCCAACAGCAGAAAGAATGGCCCCAGGACTGGTCCCAGACCTTGGGCAAGACCCATCCCCTCTCTGAGCTTCTGTGTCTTCCTCTCCAGAGGGAAGTGTTTGGAATGAAACTGACCTCTTAGGGCCCTTTCAGTCAACAGCCTTACCAACAACGTAAGCCCCTGAAACATCCTGTTATGCGGAGGGACATCTGAGCCATCCCTGCTATTCTGCTCAAATTCTGAGTTTACTGAAGTGTTAAATCCTTCTGCCAGATTGTCATCTCCCTGGAAGCAACAGGAGTGAAATTGGAATTCTGTGCCACTGAATCTCTTAACATCAGCAACAGAGGAAAGCTCAGAGAGCTCAAATTCCTGTTAGCCTGGAACCCTTTGCACAGACGAACTCTGACATGACAGCCCACTTGAAAAACAGTTGGAAGTGCTCTAGTTAGGGAGAGAGCCACCTGCCCTGTGTCACTCAGCAAGAGAGTTGCAGAGCTGAGGGAGTCTGTCCCACCAGGGCACGTTCCCCAGGGATGAACTGGGTGTGCTGCGTCCTAAGACGTGAGGGAACTCAGACTCCCGAGAAGGAGCCACAGACAGGGGTATGGGACGGGCTAACTTCCCCTGGGCAGTCACTGTGCTGGGGCTTTTCCCACACCATGATTTAATCCTCACGAAGACTCTAACAGGCTGGTACCTCTATGCCCTTTTAGACTCAGAGAAGTTACATGACTTAACACATGTCACATAGCTCAGAAGGGGCTCAGCTGGGATTTGAACCAGTGTCAAAGCCCATACGCTGGCTTCCCTGGAAGACAGATGTTTTCTCATTCATTCATTCCAGTCTTATGGAGCATCCCCTCTGTGCCAGGTACTGTTGGGGGCCCTGCCTCATGGCAGCGGATCAAGCAACTAGCATTGCCTGCCCTCTCCTGTTAGAGGAGGAGGCAGGTGATCAACAGTGACATGTGACAAGAAGAAAAATAAAGCAGAGGAAGGGGTCAGCGTCTGGGCGAGGGGACGTGTACACCTCTCCTTTGTCTAGAACAGTGTTTCTGCAAGCCTGGTTCACACCCCCATCCAACTGCTGGCTTCCAGTCTGCAGCAAGATGAAAGACATGCCGTTTCTCTATTTCTGCACCCCCGGGACAAATAGACTGTACTTGGAATAGCCCTGGCCTAAACTATTCCTGGATCCTTAGATCAGTGCAGCTGTCGAGTATGCTGCCTGCCCCAGGACCCACTCACCCTGTGTCCTCATCACCCCCGTCTTCCCGCCAGGCCGCACAGACCTCGGGAAACCTGTTGCAGAGGAAGGCGCTGGCCTCTCTCACCTGGCACGTGGGATGCTGCAGGGCCAGTCAGTCTCTTCTAAAGGGATCCATGTCCTTTAGAAGGTGGTGTGAGTCTCATGGGCAGTGGAAGAAGACCTGAGGTCCGGCACAGGCTGTGTCCCTCAATAGCCACATGATCTGGCAATGCCTTTGCTCTCCTTACCTCTAAGATGGGGATAATGGAGCTGTGAAGGGGTAGGTCAGGCCCCCTGCTGTGCATGTCTGTGCGTGCATTTACACGTGTGTGTGTGTGTGTATGTGTGTGACAGCTGCCTCCTCCACTACTGTTGGAGAGTCCCTCCTAGGAGCCCCTGCGGCCAGGGACCCTGATGTCCTCTTCTGTGGTCTTTCACCAGATTGCCAAGGGATCATTGAGGACGTCATCCTGCTGGGCGCGCCCGTGGAAGGAGACGCCAAGCACTGGGAGCCTTTCCGGAAGGTGGTGTCCGGGAGGATCATCAATGGCTACTGCAGGTCTGTGCAAACCGCACCACCGGTGGGGGTGGAGGGTGTGACAACACTCAACTGAGCACTTAGTGTGCCTGAGCCCTGGGCGGGGCCGGCCCTGTGCTGGGAGATCACAGGAACCAGCAGGTGCTACCCCAATCTGAGGAGCATCCCTGTCCGCAGGACATAGATGGACACCAGGGAAGATCCTGAAAAGGATGTCCTGTGTCAGGCCTGAGAGCAGCCCACAGGATGACAGGAGAGTCTGTGGCGGCTCTGCCTGGTTGGAGCTGGGGGAAGGATGTGGGTGAGTGGGACACAGACTGAAAAACAGAGATGGGCCTCTAGGCAGGCCTCTGAATGATTGCTAGAGAACTCACATGCTATTCCTTGTCCTTGGCAGTGGGGAAAGTGGGTGGGGGGGGTCCAGGCTGGGCTTTCTGAGCACTGCCCCCCGACAGGGTGATAGGACAGGAAGCTGACTATATGGGGGAACCAGGCCCCAGCAGGGTGACAGACCTTCCAGCAAGTGTAGGAGCCGGTGCAGGCTGGTGGCTGTGGGGCTGGAAAGGAAGCCACTCTTATTTGGGGTTTGAGAAGAAGGACTCATGGGGTTTCAGTCAAGGCTGCAACCAGACTTTGGGGAAGAATGGAGAATGAAGCCCACCATAGGCCTCAGGAGATCAGCCTGAGAACATGCCCATCTCTTTAGCCTCTGGATGAAGCAAAGGACAGGGTGACAGTGTTTAAGAGTGTATGAGTTGGAATAGCACAGACCAGGGTCCTAACACCTGCCTCAATTTCTCTATCAGTAAAGGAAGGATTTACTGTAGCAACTGCCCCCATGGTTGCAATGATGGTTGAGAGATTTACAGAATTGCACATGATACATGCAGATCGGGGTATCACCTGCAGACAGGTGATGGTACCATTTCTTTTTTCATCACCATCAATCACCTGGGATAATCATTCAGCAAACTTTTAGTGGGCACCAACCTCATGCCAGGCACGGTGGTGGGGCAATACAGTGAACATGACCCAGCTCCGGCCTCATGAAACATTATATCCAGTAGGAAAGATAGGCAGAACAGACACCTGTAGTCAGGCACACAAGAGCTTGTCAGGACACCAAGCTCTAAGAGCTCTGAAAACTGAAGGCTTAAGTCAGGTTCCGTGGCTCATGCCTGTAGTTCCGGCTACTCGGGGCGGGGGGGTTGGGGGGCAATGGCTTGGGCTCATGAGTTTATGATAGCCTGGGCAAGGTAGGGAGACACTGTCTCCAAAATATAAAATAAAATAAACCAAAGGTACTTTTCCCCAGGCATAGTGCAAACTCATTTAGTGACAAACTTTCCCTGAACTGCTAAGAGACAATTAAGATCTTTGCTTCTCCCCCTGTGCCTATGGGCTGAGTGGCTAGAGGACACCACCCCAAATCTTGCAGGATTATTTTGTGAGATATCAGCTACACGCAGGATTCCCTTTGTAATATCAAAAATGTATAGCTTCTGACACACAATAGGCCCTGAAGGATTTTGGAGAAGGGACCTATATTTTGAGGTCATGGCCACAAAATCACAGGATACTGATCAAGTCTCCCAGAGAAGGTGACATTCTAAGCCCATATCCGAAGAACACATTTGGAATTTAAAAAGCAGTAAAGTTGGGTGATTAATTGTGGGGAGGCAAAAAAGAAAAAAGGAAGGAAAAACAACTCCAGAGATTTGATGGGAGGTGACTCGCTCCATTAACACAACTTTAAAAAGAACAATGAAAAAATAATAACGAGAAAGAACTTGGTGGGGAAGCAGCGGATTCTTTGGGTGATGAGTGTGGACTTTGCAGCGGGCGGCTGAAAAAGCAGCACTGGGACTCAGAGGGCAAATAGAATCAGAGCAAGGGCCAGCGAGCGCCTCAGCTCCTGGGAGACACCTGCACTCAGAAGGACGGGCAGGTGGGGTCATTTGAAGGGCAAAGCACAGAGAAAGAGAAATAGCACTGGATTTCCAGTTGTAAGGAATATATCTCAGGATGGGAGGAGGAAGAGGTGCCAGGCTGAGGTCAGGGGCAAGTCAAAAGCATTCAACAGGCCGAGTGTGGGGGGACAGTTGGGGAGCTCACGCCTGTAATCCTAGCACTCTCGGAGGCCAAAGCAGGTGGATTGCTTGAGGTCACAAGTTCAAGACCAGCCCGAGCAAGAGAGAGACCCACTCTCTACTAAAAATAGAAAAATTAACCAGGCAATGCTATGGGCACGTGTAGTTCTGCTACTCAGGAGGCTGAGGCAGGAGGATCTCTTGAGCCCGGGAGTTAGAGGTTGCTGTGAGCTATGATGAGAGTGAGAAAAAAAAAAAAAAAGCATCAACAAACTGTGTGCCTGAGACCTTATGCTGGGCACGAGAATACAAGATAGGAGGAGAGAAGCTCAGCTCTAACAGAAAGGACACATATGGAAACATTTATTTTTTTAAAACCCCAATGCAATATTGCAGCAATGGGGAGTGGTATAAGAAGAATTAGAGTCTAATTATTAGATTTTTGCCACCTGCCAGACCCCATCTTTTATTGTAATTGTCTCTTTCAATCTTCTCCTAAACTCTATGGTATCATTAATCGCACTTTACAGATAAAGAAACTGAGGCTCAGAGAGGTGGCGTCACCTGCCCAAGGTCATGCCAGAACCAGAATATTTATCTCAAGCCTGTCTGATTACTCTGTATGAGACTATTAGAGAGTTTCCCTCCCTTCCAGAATGCAGTTTTATAGGATATTTGAGTTTGTACTTTCACTCCCAAGTCTTTATTGAGTGCCTGTTATATGCCAGGCACATGGGGACTTTTTTTTTTTTTTTTTGACGGGGCTGGGTTTGAACCCTGCACCTCCGGTATATGGGGCCAGTGCCCTACTCCTTGAGCCACAGGCACCACTCACATGGGGACTTCTTTAGTCTTTTCCAAACCAGAACTGTCTCCCTCTGTCCCTCTATTCTCCATGACATTGAACAAAACAAATGAAAATTTCTGTCCCTCTGGAGTTTGCATTCAGATCTTATTTGTGGAGAGTTTACAACACTATCACACCAGTCTGTGAGGGGGTTATCTATCATTTGAATCATACAAACAGTACAACTTTTACCCCCAGATGATATTTTTCTGCTAGCTTCTTCCCCTTGCAAGCAATTAGTGTATGCTCAGATGAGACAAGTTAACTTTAATTTTAATCTCAGATCAGCCATCCAAAACTAAATGGAATTGATTTGGGAAGTCTTTATCATTTGGATGATTTAGCCTGCAGCAATATAGCTAAAGATGGGTATTAGCTGTGGATAGAGGGCATTAACTAGGACACAGGAGTTCAGCCAATCAGTTTGGCTCTATCATACCCTAAACTAGGTGTTTAAAATCAGGATATGGTAGAAAGAACAACAATAAAAAAGAAAATAGCCATAATATATAAAAATCACATGCAAATCAATAAAAAAAATCTAAAAGGAAATGACCAAAGGATATCTACACACAAATTCATAGGATAAATACAAATTGTCAATAAACTCTTGAAAAATACCCAACCTCTCCATCAATTAAATAAATGCAATAAGATACTATTTATCAACCATCAGATTATCAAACATTTGAAACATAAATAATGTTTAGTGTTGGTGAAGATTTGGAGAAATGGGCAGTGTCATACACTGTTCATGGTGGCTGAATTTAGTAAATCCATTCAGAGGACAATTGGCAGTATCTATCAAAATTTTTAATTCCCCTATATTCTGACCCCACAAACTTTGACCTCTAAGATTCTGCAATGCACGGTACTCACACAGAGAAATAGATGTACAAAAGGCATTTTTACAGCTTCATTTATAATGAAAAATTTTAAATAACCACAGTGGCCATAAATAGAGAATAAAGTGGGAAAAAGCAAGTATAATAGATTATACTGTGATCCCATTTAGGAGAGAAGTCTACATATGCACCTGTCTGTGAATGTTTATAAACCCACAGTAAGGTATAGAAGAATCATAACAAACATGTGAGGGCTGACAATTAAGTTCATGAGCTCATCCTAGAAAAAGTGCTACATACCTCACTGCTAAATATCATCACTGTGGTCACCTTTGAAGTAGGCCCCTTAGGAAGCTCTACAGTGATGCTAGTGTGCCTAGTCCACCCTTCATAGCAATTTCAGAACTCATTTTCTGGAATGACCATCAGAGCTGTTGCCATTTGTTACACAAAATAGGCAACAACAATAATGAACACTACTCAGCAAGATACCACCACACATCAACAAGAACACACAGCTGTGAGACCCTGATATACCAAGGTTATGAAATCTTACCGAGTTGTTTGTACAGTGCTGCCAGTGTAAGCACATGATGGTGACTTCTCAAACTTAATTGTCAGACCCATATGATGACAGCTCTGATGGTCTAGGAGCTGGCATTGGTGCAGAGCTTCCCAAGGGGAGTACTTTGAAGGTGGCCATAGTGACAGTCAGCAATGAGGTATCTAGCACTTTTTCTAGGATGAGTTCTTGAACTTAATTGTCAGACCTCATAGAAGTGACTGCTCCTTAGGAGTGGACAGAGATCGGAAATAGGGTATAAGAGAGACTTTAATTTTATTTTTAAAGTAAGGATAGTTTCGGTGAGGCCTAGTGGCAGGCACCTGTAGTCCCAGCTACTGGTGAGGTTGAAGCAGGAGGATCACTTAAGCCCAGAAGTTCGAGTCCAATCTAGGCAACATAGCAAGACCCTACCTCAGAGAAAGTAAATAAAGGAAGGATTGTTTTTAAAAGAAGAAAACAAAGGGTGGCGCCTGTGGCTCAGTCGGTAAGGCGCCGGCCCCATATACCGAGGGCGGCGGGTTCAAACCCGGCCCCGGCTGAACTGCAACCAAAAAATAGCTGGATGTTGTGGTGGGCGCCTGTAGTCCCAGCTGCTCGGGAGGCTGAGGCAAGAGAATCGCTTAAGCCCAGGAGTTGGAGGTTGCTGTGAGCTGTGTGATGCCACGGCACTCTACCGAGGGCCATAAAGTGAGACTCTGTCTCTACAAAAAAAAAAAGCCTGAATCCATGTTCCAGGCATTTAAAAAAAAAAAAAAGGAAGAAGAAAACAAAAAAGAATGGAGAAAGACTTAGATGGCAAACAGTCCTAGGTTAAAATCTTGACCCTGCCATTTACCTTTTGGGTGGCTCTGGGACAAACAACTCTGAATCTCAGCATCCCTGCCTATAAAATAGGAAGAATAGTCTCTCCTGTTCAGGGGTTCTGGGAATATTAAGTAACATTATGAAGGAAAAAGGCTGAACTTAGCAGGGGCCTAATAAATAATAACAGTTATAATATTTATTACTGGGCATATTCACATAACGGATGTTTTTTTGGTACATTTTGTACATAGCAAAGGGAATGTATTAAAATTGCATGTGTGCAACATGAAAGCCGCAAAATCTTATTAAACCCATCTGTTCTGATGAGAACCTGAAGCTAACAAGCTTGGTTTTTAATTATTTTACGAGACCCTGGGCCATCTCTCTAAAGGAAAAGGAGCAGGAGGAGGAGGAAGAAAGGGGAGGGAAGGGCACATGTAGACCCAGAGAGTCCCAGTAGCTCCTGCCTAAATTAAGCACCAATCAGAATTCAGATGCTTGGCCCCCAAAGGTCTTTTAGTTTGCTAGGAACATACTTAAACATGAGGGTAAGGGGAGAGGGGAGGGAATTCAGGCCAACACACCCAAACTACACATTTACAAATTTACAAATGTGTAGTTTATATCAATAAAGTTCTGCAAGTTCATTTACTTTTCCCAAATCTCCTGGGTAAGTAGTGAAGCTTAGAGAGGGGCAAGTGACTCATCCAGGGTGCCACAGGCAGAGGCAGGGTATGACCTTAGACCTGTCTCACTCCATGGCTTGAGGGTTCATTTGGAGTCCCCAAGGGGACAAGAGAGCACTTACTCCAGATCCATTTGGGGAGGGGGTGACTGAAGAAAGAGCAGGGTGGGCCCCGCTTACAAGAGGCCAGGCCTGGTGAATGAGCCATGTCAAGCCTTACTGCAGTGGTGGGGGCTCAAGGGGTCAGCCATGGGGTTTGTAGCTAGCATCCCCCATGGGCCCTTGGAAGGTGAGGCTCGCTGGCCTCCCCCCAGGGAGTTCCTGGTTCAGCTCAGGATGTGGCAATGACTAAGGCGCAGCCCTTCTAGGAGCTTTCTCCCCAGAAAAAGGAGAAAGACCCAGGTACCAACACACAGGAGGACACACGGAGAATATTACAAAAGGAGCAAGTGCCAGGCACACCAGAGACAGAGTTAGAAGTATCGGGTGGAGAGGCCAGGCGCGGTGGCTCACACCTGTAATCCTAGCACTCTGGGAGGATTCAGGCGGGCAAGAACGAGACCCCATCTCTACTAAAAATAGAAAAACTAGCCAGACACCTGTAGTCCCAGTTACTCGGGAGGCTGAGACATGAGGATCACCCAAGCCGAAGTGTTTGAGGTTGCTGTGAGTTACGATGCTATAGCACTCTACCCAGGACGACAGAGTAAGACTCTGTCTTAAAGGAAAAAAAAAAAAAACTATCAAGTGGGGGTTCTTGGGGACACTCCCTGAAGGAGGTAACTTCTGAGCTAGATTTTGAAAGGATGTATATAGGAGCTCTGCAGAGACTGGATGTGTAGGAAGAGGCTGTAGGTACCGCGAGGGCCCAGAGTGGGAGTGATAAGCACACCTGGGGCTCCCTGAGCACCTGTGTGAACCTCTCAGCCAACCCTCCCACCAGTGCGAGGAGATACGCTGAAGAGACTAAGGGAGGCCACACGACTTGTCCAAGGTCACACAGCTCATAATCGACAAGGCAGGACTTGAACCTGGCTGTGTGTGGTCCAGAGCCTGTTGGAGAGGGGTCTCAAATGCCAGGGAAGGCCCCATGGTTTGCGCAGCACAGTAGAGAGGGTACAGGGCCTTCTAAGTTAGGTTCCTATTCTGCCCTACATGTGTATAAATAATTGTGAATAACATTTTAAAGTGTTATCACGATTACAAGAGAAGCAATCTGGAAGGAATGAGGCTGCCTTCACCCATTCATACCTATCTATATCAGTAACACAGACCACCCTCGCATTTGGTATTTGATGGACATAAGTCATGATTAGGTCGATAAAAGAGCTTGAATGGCTCTCCCTCCTTCCCCTTTAGCCAATCATTCTTCAACAGTGCTTCTCGGACCCTCAACATTAAGGTAGTCACCAGGACCTGAAGGCATTACTCTCCGGAGAGAGTTAAGGAATTTTCTAGAAAGAAAGCTCATAGGCAGTGGGGAGCCATGGTCGACCTCTGAGCAGGGAGGTCCACTGTCAGATGGGTGTTTTAGGAAGGTTTCAGGGGTTCAGGGGAGGTGTGAGGCCAAGAGTAGGGAGTTGGTGAGGGGGCCTTGGCACTCCCCATGGGGGCCGGGAGGGAGTTGCCTAATGTCAGGGCTGGAGCAGAAGGGACAGGTACAAGGGTGAGGGCTGGCAGGACTCTGGTAAGTTGGCCCTGGCTAGGAGGTACCCAGGACACTGGTCCCTGCTTAGAGGACTGAGGGTGAGGGGAGGAGTCAGTGTGACACACATCAGGAGAGTCTGCAGAGGACCCTCAGCTTTGGGCCCTGGTCCTTCCAGGGGCCTTCTGAGTGATGCCCACTCGGTGTAGCTTGTGGTCAGAGACCACAAAAGGCCAGGACTGGGGGGACCCAGCGGGCACCATCACACCCTGGGTCGCAGACAGGCGGGGGGCTTGCCGTGTCAGCAGGGCAGGGACTCCAGCTCCAGCCTCCTGCCTCTCAGCCGTATCACTCCACTGCGGTGACCTCCATGCAAACCAGAGTGGGATGGGTCTGAACAAAAGCCGCCAGCCATGCTGACTTGGACGTGCGTGTGAGGTGCAGAGGGGAGAACAGAAACCTGCCTGTACACAGACTTGCGAGTGGCAAGGCCCAGGGACATGACTCTGGCTTTACCCCAGTCGACATTCAGGGGTCTGAGATGGAAGACTACCTCCTGGGACCCTCAGACCGTGTCATCCGTGGGCAGCACTCACAACACTGAAGAGTGGGCAGCAGGGAGCCCAGGGTTGTTTTATCCAGATAGTGCAGGGGGCGGGTTTGGTTGGGGAGGGTGCAGACAGTGGGGTTTTCAGAACTCATGAAAGTGGAGGAGCATCCACCCTTATGTCCCCCACAACCTGTCCTCAGAAGGCAGAGCTGGTCCCCCCAGCTCACAGACAGATGGGCCACCTGGACCTGAGTCCTACTGTCCCCCCACGAGGACCCTACCCCTCACCCACCTTTCTCACTTATCCCAGGGAGCCCTGAAGCAGCCAGGAGCCAGTCTCCTGAGTAACATGCTGACTCGTCGAGAACTTTATCCAATTTCTTCATTCATTCATTCATTCATTCATTCAGCAAATATTCCTCTGTTGCCTGCCAGACACTGTTCCTGGCCCTGGGCTCCCAGGAGAGAAAAAAACAGACAGCCTTCAGGGAGCCACCATGGTACTGTGCAAAGCCCAGGGCATGTACCTGTCACTGGGCTGGGCTCTGAAAACGTCCACTGCTGCTACTGCCACTATCAGGGACCCTAGTACCCAGCAGGAGCTTCAGTCCCACCAGGCTTCCCCATTAGGCATCTTGGGCCCGTCTGCTCCCATCCTGTCCTCTGCTGTCCCAAGGCTGATGTTCACTCCCTACCACCCCTGCAGGGGAGACTGGCTGCTGAGCTTCGTGTACCGTACGTCCTCCGTGCAGCTGCGTGTCGCCGGCCTGCAGCCCGTGCTGCTACAGGACAGGAGGGTGGAGAACGTGGACCTGTCCTCAGTGGTGAGTACTGGCCTGTCCCCACCAGGGACCGGCATTTGCTGAAGGTGAAGGGCAGGTCTGGGCTTAGTTACCCTAACCCGGTGACCCCAGGCCCCAGCCTATTCCACCCCAGAAGAGGGATAGCCTAAGAATTTCTTTGGGAAGATATAGCTCATTTACCAGGTACCTTCCCTGTGTGTGGGCTCTGTCCCTAGGCCCTTTGCACACATCATCTCGAATCCTCACATAGCCTTTGGGGCAGGCACTGTTGTCCCCACCCTACAAATTAGGAAACTGAAGCTTTAAAAAAGTTCCTACCACACAACTAGCAATTGACAGAACTTGAGTGTGAAACTGGCAGAGTCCACACTCTTGCCCCCACATTACCTCCTCCCACTCACAGTCCTCCCCCAAGGGCTCCCCTACAACCCCCATCCCAGATCACTAATCAAGACTGTTTGTCCTGGAAACATCCAGGCACAGGACACAGGTGGAGAGCTTCAGGCCAGACCCGAAGCAGAAGCATCTGCTGGCCAGACGGTGAAAGGACAGAATGCAGACCCCAGGGCCCCGTGGCCCAGACCTTCCACATCAGTCTCTAGGGGAACAGCCCATGAGTCTGCATTTTAAACCTGCTTCCCACAGGTTCTCATGCAAAGATTAGTCTGGGCGTCAGGGGCAGGTGGCCAGAAAGAATTCTTGCTGGGAACGGGGTGGGAGGGAACATGCCTAGGAAGCCACACGCACCCAATTAGAGTTTCTAGATCACCTTTCAGGCTTGAAGGAACTTGCTGTCCACCCATCAGGGAGTTGACAGCACCACTGTGGACACTCTATGCCTGGCTCTGCCCTAAGCCTTTTATAGGCATTCATGTCCCCACCATACAGATGAGGACACTGAGGTTAGTGGGCTAAGGGGCTTGCCCAGGGTCACACCACTGGAACATGGCACAGCAGGACTCAAATGCAGGTCTGAAGCTGATGAGCTTATCCTCGCTGGGGTAGATGTGAGAAACAGCGGGAGAAGTGCCCCCACAGGACAACAGTTCAGCAGGCCACAGTGAATCACGAGCCAACTCCAGCCAGTGAAAATCCCTGCAATGAGAGGGGCCCATGAGAGCAAGATCTTTGGTTTCCAATTATTACATTGCTGGCTCCCATTTATCAAGTGCCCAGCGCTTCCCAGGCATAACCCAGTTTCTGCTTAATAGTAGTCTGAGCAGCGCCATCCTGCCTCTCAGCAAACAGACCAGACGCCTCCCTGGATAGCTGAAAACTCCCCCAGCTTGTGCGGCACTCCAAAGGACTTTGGCTTCTGCCTTCAGCACCAGCAGCTGGGCTGCTCCACTGCACCCTAATGGCGGATAAAGCTGGACACCTTCTGGGAGGCCGAGGCAGGTGGATCGTCTGAGCTCAGGAGTTCAAGATCAGCCTGAGCCTGAGGGAGACTCCATCTCTAAAAATAGCCAGGCGTTGTGGTGGGCACCTGTAGTCCCAGCTACTCAGGAGGCTGAGGCAAGAGAATCACTTGAGCTCAAGGGTTTGAGGTTGCTGTGAGCTGTGACACCACAGCACTCTACCGAAGGTGACAAAGTGAGACCCTGTGTCAAAAACTAATGAAACTGGGCACCTTGACCCACCGCCACGTGTCCCAGTGTGGCACAAGCTGGGCAGCATGTTCACTGACACTTGACCGGGCAGGGGATAACACAGGGCAATTCTTACACAAAAATCCTACAGTCAAAACTTCACCAGGCACTGTTGCCTCTGGTGTCCATAAGCCACGTCCCTGCCCAGAGCCTCTCGCTCAGCCTGACACCAGGTCTCTGGAGCCAAGTCATCCCCTTGTGTTGTGACCCCCTAAATCCCCAGGACCCTGACACACAAGTCCTGACTCACTCAAGGAACCCAAATGAAGCAGCCCTGTGCCTTCCTGAGTGGACTGTGTAGGGCCAAGAATAAGAGGAGTTTCTAGACTCGTCATGCGTGAAATTGATTACTCCTGATTAAAGAGAGTCATACAGACAGATAAGAGCGTCTGTGCCTGGAGCCACAGGAAGCCTTCTGTACCATCCATTTCCCTGATACAAACCTCAGAACACCCCCATCCAGTGAATGGTAAGAACCCCAAGTGACAGGTTGGAAAACTGAGGCTTGAGAGAATGGACTCAAGGCCAAGGAGTCGTAGATCTGGACTCTGATCCCAGGTCCAAAGCCTGTGCTGTCCACTTCCCTATAGGACTATCGTAAGCTGGGTTTCCAGGCCAGGAAACCACAGGACTCAGTGGTGCCTCCTGGCCCATGTCCAGGACTCCCTGTCCTATCAGAAGGTGCCTGCACCCTGAGCGGGGTGAAGGGGAGCAGCGACTTTGTGCCTCCCCCTCCAAAAGAATCAAAGGTAAAAAAGATCAGCTAGAAGTTCCTTTAAATGCCACAAAGCCCTCACAGGATCCAGCTTCTGCCTGGGATGGGATATGGTGGGAAGGGCAGGGTTTTTGGCACCAGAGAGTCCTGGCTTCAAATCCTGTCTCTGCCATTGCTGTGTTGGCTCTGTGACCTTGGACCAGTTACTTAGTCTCTCTGTGCCTCAGTCTCCTCATCTACAAAATGGCAGACCCGACCTGACAACTGGACAGCTCATGTGAGCTGCTTGGTACACGGTAGGCCATCATTTAATGCCAGTTCCCTCCTGTCCTGCCCCTGTCAACACCACCCATTCTTTTGCCTTTGGAACCAGCAGCTTTCCAGACTTTGCTCCTTCCTCAGACCGTCTTGGTGGCAGCCTCCCAGCTCCTGCCTAATAATAGCTCTTTACCACATTAGGAGCAGTCAGGAAAGCAGTGCTTTCCCCCTCGGGGTAATTAGCGGGAATTAGCATTGCCTCTGCGCTGCTCTCCTGTTTTCCTTGCAGGAGAAGTTGCTGGCAGAGGGTTTTCACTGCTGCTGTTGGGGGAGAGCTGGATGCCCTCTGCTCTGAGCAGAGACCCGCAGGACCTGTCTTCTCCCTGCTACAGGGCCCTTTGTGATCATCCCACAGGGCTGGCCCTGTCCCAGGCAGGGGGCATCTTTGGGGTGAATGAAGCCGCCATTGGGGACAGGGATGCAGCAGGTGAGGGATTCGCCACCCCAGGGACCAAAGCATGAGGCTTCTGGTGGGCAGAGACCCAGCCCAGGGCAAGACTCTTCATGTCCCGGAGGAAATGCCAGCTGGCTTCTAGAACTTTGCAGAGGGACTTGGCGCAAAGGGGATGCTCTTTTTTCTTTTCTTTCTTTTTTTTCTTTTAAACAGAGTCTTACTCTGTCACCCTGGTTTAAGTTTCTTGGCATCATAGCTCACAGCAACCTCAAACTCTTGCCTCAGCTTCCCGAGTAGCTGGGACTACAGGCTCCCACCACCACAACTGGCTAGTTTTTCTATTTTTAGCAGAGGTCTCCCTTTGCTCAGGCTGATCTCCAACTCCTGAGCTTAAGTGATCCTCCTGCCTCGGCCTCCCAGAGTGCCGAGATTACAGGTGGGAGCCACTGGGCCAGCCAGGTGGACGTTCTTTACTACTAACAGTAGCCCGTGTGTGCTGGGCACTGCTGTGTGGGCATTACAGAGATGAGTCATTGGATCCTCTGGATGGTCCCACAAAGACGCAATAACCCACTGGGCAGTTATAGAAAGTGAGGCTGCAGGAGGAACCACAGCATGGGAGTAGCAGAGCCAGATGAACCCGGGTCACTCCTGCCTTTGTGCTGCCAAGACCATAGCGCGTGGCCTCTGGGAGTGACCTCTGACCTCTGCCAACAAGCCTCTTACACATATGAGCTCGCTGAACCTTCGCGGCCAGCCCATGTGGTATGGGTATCTTTATTAGCCCCATCTTACAAACGAGGAAAACGAGGCTTAAGAGGTGAGGGAACCCACAGAGGTCTGAAGGGCTCAGAAGGAGTTGTTGGGACAGGCAGAGGTGAGTGGTGGCAGCCTCAGTCCGAGCAAGTTGAAGTGTCTTACAAGGCAGGAAACAGGAGGTGCTGAGCTGTGTGGATCCAGTAACTGCGGACCCCCCAGGGTGCAGGGCTGGCCTTCATCTGTATTTATAGCCGTTCTCCATCACTCACATCATCATCTGAGCTTCACCTCCTGTCACAGCAGAGGTGGCATTAGACTCTCATAGGAGTGCAATCCCTACTATAAACTATGCATGCCAGGGATCTAGGTTGCATATTCCTTATGAGAATTTAGTGGGCCCCCATTCAAGTCCATGGAAAAGTTGTTTTTCATGAAATCAGTCCCTGGTGCCAAAAAGCTTAGGGACCACCATTCTAGGGCAGTGGAATTTTCTGGGATCAGCTGCAGCCAGTGGCCAAAAATACCTCCTCCCTTCCCTCCTGGTCTGTTTCTATCCAGCCTTAGCCCTTAAAAAGATATAGGAAGGCAGTTCTTGTTTGTCCTTAGAGAGGCAATTACCATTTATCCCCATGGGTCTGAAACTTCTGCTGGCTGGAATTTAGATGTGATGGCTAGAGCTTCAGCAGCTATGTTGGGCTCCCAAGTGGATCCACCCAGCTACCTTCCTACTCTCCATCCCCCTTTTAAGGCACTTAAGGTAAGGGATCTCATTTATACAACATCTGCTATGTGCCAGACACTGTGCTTCATGATTTGTAGGTATTACTCCCACCAACCCATTGAGGTGAATATCATTAACTCAAACTGGGTAATGCCTCTTTAAAAGTGTTCTGTATCATATATGGAACATAATAATGAAAGATAGCAAGTCCTGAGTTTCTGTGAATTGTCAGGCCCTTGAGTATCTCTTTGAATGAGAATTCAGAGTCATGAGTCTGTGATGTGGAAGGGTTAGGGTTGGGGAAGATGTGATTCAGGAATGATAAGGAACAATCCAGTCACTAGGTAGAAACAGCACCGAGGCGGGAGTGCCAGTGTCTCAGATTACAAACTTAGGTTCTTTCTAATACAGTGAAGCCACTACATGTGCCTCCTGCTGGAGAAGGGGACCAGCTCCACCCTGACCCCCGGGACCTGCAAAGCCACTTAGATATGTGGATACACATGTGTGTGTTTGTGCTGAAAACTGTTACAAAGCATTCTTAAGGAAAGGAGCAAGAGGTAGGCAGATTATGGTGCTGAGAAAAATAACAAAACCGTACAGGGAATTGTCTTTTTGTGTTCTTGAAAAATCATTTGAATAACCCAGTGTTTCAAATGGAAATGCAGGCATTACCAGCAGAGTCTTTTGTGTGATTTGCTAAGATTCACAACAAGAGCCTAGTGTTTTCCTGTTCTTTTTTTTAAAGGAAAGTCTTCCCCCTGCAGCCTTAAAAGAGCTGCTGTCTTGTGCTTGCCTTAGTCACTAAAGCAGGTCCCCTCCGGTGGCCAGGGAGAGAGCTCCTTCTTCGGGCCAGAGCTGAGCCAAGCAGCCTATGCAGGCAGCGTCTCAGGCACCATACAGAGCTTTGTTCTTCACACACTGTGTGTCGTTTAAGCAAACCACCATCCCGCTCTGGGCTCTGCTGTCCTCATGTGTAAAATGAGAATGATTTTTAAAGTCACCTCCCTACTGATTCTCTATGAAAAGAACAGGCTTGAGAAACAGGCCTGGATTCACATCCCAGCTCTGATGTGTTCTAGCTGGATGACCTTGGCCAAGTCACTTTACCTCTAGGTGCTTCAATTTCTTCATCTACAATTAGCAGCCGACACCTGTCGGAGTAGTAGCTCCCATAAGCTTATTTGCGACAACGAATCAAGGGCCTAATGTGTGTTGGGTATTGTCCATTATTACAATTAGACATCAGGCATTCCAGTCACACCCTGACTTTTCATTCATCAACACATCCCAACACAAAAATGGGGATGCATGACTCTCTGAGGCAGGAGTGGGCACTTCTGAGTTCTTGGTGTTTGTCAAGAACTAGGCCCATGCACATATAACAGAGCCCCCGCCAAGTGTCTTACACACGTGATGGTTGCTTCTATCACAGAAATGCCAGAATTGGCACTTTAGGACTGGTATGTCATTCCACTGTCTTCAGGAGCCAAAATTCTCTGTCTTGTGGCTTGGTGGGCCTTCTTTGTGGGCCAACTCATAGCCCAAGATGGCTGCTGAAGCTCCGGCCATTCTGTCTGAATTCCAGCCTATAGGGAAGAGGAAATGCAGGGGAGAAGATCACTCCTCCTCTTAAAGAGAATTTCAGGGGTCGGGTGTGGTGGCTCACACCTGTAATCCTAGCACTCTGGGAGGCCCAGACAGGTGGATTGCTTTAACTCAGGAGTTCCAGACCAGCCTGAGCAAAAGCAAGGTCCCATCTCTACTAAAAGTAGAAAAACTGAGGCAAGAGGATCACATGAGCTCAAGTTGGAGGTTGCTGTGAGCTATGACGCCAGGGCATGCTACTCAGGGCAACAGCTTAAGACTCTTGTCTCGAAAAAAAAAAAAAAAGAGAGAGAGCGATAATTTCAGGGAACATCACATGACACTATTGCTTCATCTTATTGGCCAAAAATACTCACAATGCCACACTCAGCTGTGAGAGAAGCTGGGGAGTGTGCCCAACTGTAAAGTGAAGTTCTTAGGACTAAGGAAGAAGGGGGAGGGTGAATTGTAGCCAGTACCTTACAGTCTGTGCCATCACTTGATTTCCAATGTGGGGGCTTTTCCTGGGGCAGTCCTTAAAGCCACCCTCTGGGGCAGCCATTCTAATTGTCCCCAGTTCACAGATGAGGCAACTGAGACCAGAGAGATAGACAAGCCTGCCAAGGTGAGCAGCAGAGCCCATCCACAGCAGCCGTAAGGTTACCAACTTTCCATCTATCAGGAGATTCCTTCCTGCCCCAAAGGACCCAGATGTTTTAGCAAAACTTCCTTCATCATTATTAATACATTCTAGAATAGTATTGAACCTGGAGCCTTCCCAGCCCAGTCTGGATTTGAGACATTAAGAGCTGGAGTCGCAGGTTCAGTGACAGGTTGACTGAGGGTGAGAGAGAGGCCCAGGGTCCAGCCCTCCACTGTGGCATCACTCACTGTCTTCCTGCAGGTCACAGGCCACCTGGACTATGCCAAGAAGATGGACATCATCCTGAAGGCTGTGGGGATCCCCACCAAGCAGGGCTGGGATGAGAAGGGACTCTCGCTGGCCCCAGGCAACCTGCCCCAGGAGGAGCCTCGCCAGGCAGCAGCCACCCCCTCATCGGATGAGACCACCCCCCAGGCTGATCCAACCCAGGGCCCCACACCTGGAGACACCTCCAAAGTGGCCATGGCCACTGACTCCAGCAAAACTCAGGTGCCAACAGGGCCAGACCAAACTGAAGGGGCCTCCCTTCCCACTGCCACCAGCTCCATTGAGAGCCCCTGTGTCTGCAGCCACGGCATGGACCCCAACCCCCTGGGCTGCCCTGACTGTGCCCACAAGACCCAGGGGCCCTGCCCAGGGCTGGACTGACTCCAGTGGGGCTTCTGCACCGTCTTCCCAGATTGAGGTGTGCAGCTCTCTTCCACACTCAGGCTCCTCACAGGAGCTCTGAAAGTGTCCGTGGATTTCCACAAACGTCTCTCCTAAGTTGAAGGAATTGGAACTGAAAGGAAAAGAAAGGGGAAAGAAGGGGAACTGGGGGGAGAAAACACTCCCTGAGGGAACAAGGTCAGAGACCTGCAGAGCCCACCAAGCATAGTTTCGAGCCCTGGGACTCTGAACCCACTGTGGGCTTCCTGCATTTTCTATCACAGCTGCAGGGTCTGAAAGTTCATCAGAAGGTCCAGAGAGCTGTCTAGAGCCTGAGGCTCCCCTGCTGCCTCTCCCCTGGCTGCAGTAAAGCTTGGTGTATGCCTTCCTTCGGTCCACACCCCAGGGCTCCCCACCAGCCCACAGGCACCGCCAACTGGTGCAGGTGCCAAGGGGACAACTTATTCCTGCTGCTCTTAGGAAATCTGAATGGGTCTTCCCCGGATGGGGGTGCAGGCTGTGCACTGCACAACTCCAGGACATCAGTCATGGAGACACAAGGGCGTGGCACCCCGCTTGTGCAGCATGGTGGCCATGGATACGACGGTCAAAGTATGGTGACTAAATGCTAAATCAGCACTCAGCATGGCTGGGAACTGGGCCTGCTGACAAATGTGAATTACCCAGGGAAAGGATTTCTTATAGCAGAAACGGACAATAACAACAATAAATTATAATGATGGTGACGACTTCTTCATATTCACCATGTGCCAAGTGCTCACATGGATTGTCTCAGTTGACCTTCACCAAAACCCTATGAAGTAGGTACCATTATAATCTGCATTTTGTGCTCAGGGGAAGAGGTTCAGAGAGGTCAGGTGACCTGCTGGAGGTCATACCACTGATCATTGATGGGGCCAAGTTTCAGATCGCAGTTAGCTGGACTTTGGAGCTCAACTCCTTAGCCACCATATCTGCATCGATGGGAACCTCCCTCTGCTCCTCCAGCTGTCCCTGAATGACAGGGCCAGAGATAATGCTCCCCCATCGTGCAAATGGGGAAACCAAGGCCCAGGCAGAGGCAATATTGGCAAAGCTGTGGGGGAGGTGGGGAAAGGGCAGGAGAGATCAGTCGTGGAATGTAGGAGCTGGATCTGCTAAGGCATATGTGCATTTGTTTGTTCATTCAACAAATGTTTATACAACTCCTGTTGCTGTTAATCCAAATGGCTCATGGGATTCAAAACTGAGGCTCTGAAAGGGGAGATGTTTTTCTTGGAGAACCAAAGCAAGTTAGGTGCAGAGTCTGGACCAGAACCCAGGACACCAATGCCCAGGTCTCTTCCCACTGCGCCAGCTGCTTCTCTATCACCCAGCAGCCCCGCAATTGGATCTAGTCCACACCACAGCTGCAGCCATCAGCTAGTGTTTATTGAGAGTCCCCTCAGGTGGTCTTGGGGACAGGGGAAGCCCCAGCAAGCACCATGGCCCCTCTGCAAACAGCAGCCAGGGCCCGAGTTGAATCTAGTCAGCACCAAGGAGAGCGCCAGGCCATGCGTGGAGGACCCCCTGGGAGTTTGTGTTGGAACTTGAAGGACAGGAAGCTTTAATTAAAAAAAAAAAAAACAAAAAAAAAACACCTTCCAGCTAGTAAGGGACCTATGGCAGGTACACTGTGAGGACGAATTCCCCCATGCCCTGCCCCTCCCAAACAAGGCTCCTGTGTGAGAGTACACGCACCTGCCTGGTGGCCCCAGCCCACCACCAGGGACAGGTCCTCTTCAAGTCAGTGGTCACCTTTCCCTTTTCTCTCACTGTTGGGAAGGCCAACAGGAGTGGGCCAGGAGTTGGGTTTATCCTAGCTGTTCCCTTCTAGGTCCAAGGAAGCCCAGGGTAGAAGAAACCCCATCTCTGAGGTTGAAAAAAAAAAAACTGCCATCTGCCCCTCTGCCCCCAGGAGAGACAGTGCAGCAGCGTGGGAGCTGGGAAGGTCCCTGAGAGCTGGGGGCCCTGCCCAGCATCCAGAACAAGGAGGTGGGGAACCAGCGTCAGGCTGGGGGAGCCTGGGATGGGGCTGAAGAAGAGGGGGGAATGGGAAAGAAACAGTGGGAACAGCAATTCCTGCCTGATAACCAGAGGCCTGGGCAGCCAGGGATTGAAGCAACAGAACACAGCACTTGCTGACCATCTGCTGGGCACTGAGCACTCTGTCCACATGGTCTTCATTCTCAAGACAGTCCTATGAGGTAGCATCGTGACCCCACGTTACACACAGGAGAGCTGAGACTCGGAGAGCCAGCGACGGGGAAAGCAGAGATGCAAATGCTTGCCTGCTGGCTCCCTGGCTCAGGTGACTTTCTGTTCTGCCACTTACATCCTGAGCAGCTGGCATGTCCAAAAACTGTCCAGCAGATCAATCTCAGGGCAGAAGATCATCCAGGCCAGCACACCTCAAACCCTAATGTGCACACGATTCATCCAGGCATCTTGTTAACGTGCAATTCTGAAGCATCAGATGTGGATGGGGCAGAGACGTGCAGTTCACAAACTCCCAGGCGGTGGTGATGACAATGATGGCCCATTGACTACACTTGGGGTGGTGAGGGGTTCATCAAGCACTAATCCACGTCTGCCAATGGAGACATTCCCTCCTATCTGGCCTGATAGATTGGGCAAAAGGACATGATTGAAGCAAGATGGTCCTTCTCCCCAACACTGAGTCCTCTAAACCATCCTCTATACACAAAAGTTACATTCAATAACAGAGCAGCCTGCAGAAGCTGTGTCTGAGTCAGCTGTCATCCTCCAGGGAAGGGGCCAGCGGTGTGGGCAATCGGGGCTGGCTTTGTGTGCCCCACAAGGCTCAGAGAGACCCGCAGCCTCCTGCTCTGCGCTGAGAGCTGTCCCGAGGTCCCCAGAACTTGTTTCCTTCCCATCCAGCTCTCCACTGGTTAGTTCGTGGGGGAGCCAAGTGGATGCAGCCGCAGCTCGGGCTCTACAGGGTTGATGTTGAAGAAGTTAACTGCAGCAGCAGGTCTGGGAGGCGGCAGCTGGGGGTCCCGGGTGACCTCCCCAGGAAGCAGCAGCTGAGTGGTGAGCTGCAGGCCTGAGGAGCCACCTGAGCCTGAGTCCGACTCTGGTGGCAGGGGCAGGGGCAGCACGTGCTGCAGACTCAGGCCCGGCCGAGCACCACTGTGAGAGGTACGCAAGGACGGGGAGGCAAGGCTGGCCCGGTGCTCCCAGGGACAGCGGGGACATGGCAGGAACTTGCTCAGGGCCCGCTTGAAGTCCCGCATGAAGAGTGGGTAGATGATGGGGTTCATGGTGCTGTTACAGTAACCCAGCCATGTGAGGACATCAAAGAGGCCTGGGGAGATGCAGTCGCACACGGCCTGAGGGGACGGGATGTGTCATGCCTGGTCCCAGGGCAGGGTCACAGCCCACCCCACCCAGCTTGGATGGAACAGATGCACATAAAGGCCTGCATCACCCAAGGCAGCCCACCCTCCCACTCCCCAAGTCAAGGCTGAGGCTCAGAGCCTCCCCAGCAAAGCCTAGACCCATCTGCCCCCTGCTATGGCATTACCTGGGCTATGTTGGCCACAAAGAAGGGCAGCCAGGTCACAAAAAACATTCCCAGCAGGATGCCCAGGGTCAGGCTGGCCTTCAAGGCCTTCCTGCTGTGCTTGGTGGCCAGACGCCTGCTGTCAGCTGACTCCACCCCCGGGCGTGGGGTCCTGGGCACCTGCAGGAAGGAAAGCCACATTAGGCAGCTGAGAAAGAGCCCCAGTCTGACTCTGATCCTAGCCAAAGCCTGAGCCTCAATCCTAATTCTAGCCCAAGCCCTAGCGCCAGCAATAAACTGAGCCCTGATCCTTGACTGGAGTCCCCACCTGGAGTCCTAAACTAACACCTGACATCAGCAATAAGCTAAGTCCTGGCTATAGTCCAAGGCTGACCCTAACATACCATCAAGCCCTACCTAACCAAACAGCTTCAGCCAAGGACCTAGACTGAGCCCTGATCCTGACTCTGACCCAGAATTTCACAAGGAGCTCTAGGAAGTGCAATGAGACAAAGCAACCCTACCTCAAACACAAATCGGATGGTAGAAGGATCACCACCCCTGGAGAGAAAACATGTGACACAGACTGCACACATTAGGAGCCTCAGCACCTTCCAAAGCCTTTGAATCAGCCGCAGTTAAACAGTACTCGAGAAAAGGAGGACCTGTTGCTGAAGGTTTGCCCATGTCTTTGTATATGAATTCTTTTCATATTTGGGAATTCTGCTCTTGCCTAGGTGATTACTCTCGTGCTCCACAAAATAGAAGTGCTTTCTGGAGAATGTATGCACAAAGCAAATGCTTGCAATTAAGTCTTTTGTAGATTACGGGGAATGCTAGTGACCTAGATATTTGACAGCTCCATCACGCTGTGGACTAGCAGGCTTCTCCGTTTTCAAAAGTGGACTGGAAAAGGAGAGGGGATTAGGGAAGGAGGAGAAGGAAGCTGCTCCCCTGGGGGCCGCTGACAGGAGGACGTGGGTATGGAAGGTCAGATTTTGACTTTGCAAAGCGGCAACCAGCAGCCCCCCCAAATATCAAAAGGCTCTCTGAACTGGGTGATCCTTCAGTATAACAGTTCTCTTGACATTTTTAACCTCATGAGCCCTTTGAAAAGCTAACGAAATGTACAAAAACCCCTCCCCAGTGAGAGAAATAGGAATGGTGACCACTGACTTGAAGAGGACCTGTCCCTGGTGGTGAGACACTTCTACACACGAGGAGAAAATGTTCCACACTTCCAGGAGGTTCAGAGACCACATTGAAGTCTGTGGGTTCCCACCATGAAACCCCTAGGAGTCCATGAAGGCTGGGATCTGAAGCCTTACGCTAAATCATGTGCTTTAATCCATTTGGATTTCCATGTATCAGATTGACACAAAGTGAGACCCACCCATATTTACAACTTAAGTAAATCGTGCAATGGTGTGCACGATTCATGGTGACTTATGCAAAGTGTGTGTGTACGAGGAACACACCTGGGCTTTCACAACCAGACTGGGCTAGCACTTCCTACAGCGTGTGACACCCCAGCTTAGTTCTTTGAGGCAGCCAAGGGCGTGCTGGGGATAGGAAGATGAGGTCAGAGGAGGCAGGAAAGGAATCGGATTCCCAGGCAATCGTCCGCAGATGGAAAGTGGGTGGAGAAGACAAAAGCAAGATGTGCCGACCCTGGGGAGCTCAAAGCCAACAGCCCCGCCCCCACGTCATGCGCATGCGCCTTCCTTCCAGCCCTGCTCCTTTCCCCGGGCCGCCTCAGGCACCCAGAGTTGGTGTCTTGTCCATGGTGCTGAAACCCCAGCTCTCAGCCATCCTTCCATGGGAGCGGGGGTTCTAATTCTGGAATGGTAGGTGGTAGCAGGTGGCGGAGGGGAGACAAGGAGCCTTATAAATCCCACCCCTCAATGTGTTTATCCAGGTGAAATCTGGTTATACAAATATCAAGGACAAACACAAAAAAGCAGCCTAAGAGAGACCCTGGATTTCTCCTCTGTCTTGGTGGGGCAGCACTGCAGAGACAAAAGCTGGGCTTTTAAGACAGGTGATCTGGCTTCCAATCGTGCCTCTACCACTTACTCGCTCTGTGATCCTGAGAGAGTCTGTTTCCACATCTGTAAAATGGGAGAAATGACACTCAGCTTACAGAGTGAGGCTATGGATAATAAAAACATGCACAGTACCCAACACAGATTAGGAGCTAAACACATGATAGCCCTGGGGCTGGTCCCATGATATGTGTGTAAGGCTGGGGTGATTTGGGGCACCCTGAAGGTTCCCTGCCCTTCTGCCAGCAGCTCTGTCCTCCTCAAAGCAGCACAGATGCCAGGACAGACGCTCTGACTCACCGTGCCGCAGCTCAGCTTCTATGACTGAAGGACGCTACTCCACCCCCACTCTGCCATACACCAGACTTCTCCCAAGTCTGGCTCAAGTCAGTGAGGGAGAAAAAGAGTGGCCCACTTGTGGTCCTCTCCTAGTTTTTCTCTCCTCCTCATTTGATCTTCCTGAGGGGTAGGTATAATAATCCCCTTTTTGCAGATGAGACAACTGAGGCTCTGAGAGGCAAAATGACTTGCCAGGAGTCACACAGCAGGTGGGTGTTGGGCCTAGAAACTGCACTTTTCCCACTTCACCATGCCACTTCCACAGTCAGGGGCATATCCCTGGGCTACAGACAGGGTAGGGTGAATAAGCCCCACTTCTGTCATCAAGTGCTCTCATGGAGCAAAAAGTAAGAGCAAGCACCAACCCACACCTGCAGTCTGGCTGACACCAGGCTCACCTTCCTGGCTTCTCTCTGGCTTCTAACCACAGCACGGACTGTCATGGCCATGGTCTATTGTTTGCATATCCCATTCTACACGTCTATAGCATCTGTCTCTGTCAGAGGGCAGCTACCTAGAGAACAATCCAGCAGTGCCCTCAGCCAGAAATCCCACTTACAGGTCCTTATGTTCAAAAAACACCTGCTTCCCTATCTGTACAGTTGACATATACAAGAAGGTATCCACAAGACTATGCATGATGGGGGAAAATAGGAAGCAGCCTGACTATCCAACAAATAAGAGTGGTTAAATAAACCATGGTACATTGCCATTCTACACCTCTAATCTCAGCATTTGGGGAGGCTGAAGCAGGAGGATCACTTCAGGCCAGGAGTTCAAGATCAGCCTGGGCAACATAGCAAGACCTTGGCTCTACAAAAAAAAAAAAATTAAAAATCAGCTGGGTGTGGTGGCACAAGCTGGTAGTCCTAGCTAGTTGGGAGGCCAAGGCAAGAAGATTGCTTGAGCCTAGGAGTTTAGGAATTCAATGAGCTATGGTGGCACCCCTGCACTCCAGCTTGGGCAACAGCGAGACTCTGCCTCAAAAAAAAAAAAAAAAAAGGCAGAAAAAAATGGAAGGACATTCCCTAAATTGATAAGAAGGTCCCTGGGAGTATCAGGTGATTAGATGGAATATGGAGGGGGGTGTCTTTTATTTCATCCCTATTGTTGAATTTCTATTTTAAAGTGTACATACACATTCCCTGTGTAATTTAAATTTATTACTATCTACTCACAGCATGAAGGTTGCAAGACAGACTCGAGCCAGACTGTCTGGCTTAAAATCCTGGCTTTCTTACTAACTAGCTGAGTGACCTTAAGCAAGTCACTACAACTCTCTGTGTCTCAGCTTTTACTTCTGCAAAACGGCAATTATAATGGCATCTACCTCACAGGATTGTATGATAGAAAGGATAATGTACAGACAGTTAGAAAAGTGTCTGGCACGGGCAGCGCCTGTGGCTCAGTCGGTAAGGCGCCGGCCCCAAATACCGAGGGTGGCGGGTTCAAACCCGGCCCCAGCTGAACTGCAACCAAAAAATAGCCGGGCGTTGTGGTGGGCGCCTGTAGTCCCAGCTACTCGGGAGGCTGAGGCAGGAGAATCGCTTAAGCCCAGGAGTTGGAGGTTGCTGTGAGCTGTGTGATGCCATGGCACTCTACCAAGGGCCATAAAGTGAGACTCTGTCTCTACAAAAAAAAAAAAGAAAGAAAAGTGTCTGGCACATGGTAAATACCATGTAAGTGTTAGTTATCATTGATGTTTATGGTTATTGGTCTGACAGCTGTTGGCTAATTGTGATGCTGCTGGTGGCAGCCATGGTGACTTTTTTCCCTAGAAAGGCTCAAAGGAGTGAGCTCCCCAGAAGCATATATTTTACCACCAACAGGAAAGGAGAGGAACAGATATTTATTGAGCACCTATTATGTGCCTGGCACTTTATGCATATTATCTCACTGACTCTCCAAATAGTCTCATGAGATAAACATCTTTACTCCTGCACCACAGAGAAATGAAATGCCTTGCCCAAGGTCATCCAACTGCGATGGGAGATAGAGCTCAAGCCCTGTGCAGCCAGATGCCCAAGCTCCTGCCACAGCTGCAGCCCTGGCTCACTGGGCCTCCTGGCTCCACGCAGCAACCAAGCCTGCCCCACTCAGCAGTGCCACTCTGCCAGCCTCTCCCTGGCTCGCTCTCCTCCTCCCCCTCACAGATATTTCTGTGATCACAGCCTCCTCCTCTGAGGAGGAAGGACAGAGACGGAACGGAAGATGGATCGCTAAGGCAAAATGATGCTTAGTAGAGTGAGGGGAAAGAGAAGCAGGAGGAGAAATTGATGGGGTAGGGAAGGCAAGCACACAGAAGGAAGAGAAGGGAACAGGGAGGAAGACAGGTGCAGAGGTCACAGGTCACAGAGACCCAGAAATCCTGGTGGGAAAGGAAGAGGCTGCTGCTGTCCCTGAAGCTGAGCCCCGACACTGCACTCCTGACACTGCCCCAACCTCCAGGCCCTCTGGAATCTCTCAAGACTAAAGGCCACCCCCTTTAGCCCCCACTTTACACAGACACACACATGCACACCCTTGGCAGCATTTCACTCTGTTACCACTGCCCCCATGTCCCTCCATCCCCAGCCCCTGGCTTAGCACTAGGCAAGACCCCCTTCTCTCAGCCCCTGGAGCAGCAGGAAGACAGAAACATTTAAGGCAACAGTGCTTTTTTAAAAGCCTATTTAGGCTGGGCACAGTGGCTCGTGCCTGTAATCTCAGCACCCTGGGAGGCTGTAGGTGGAAGGATCACTTGAGGGGAGGAGTTCAAGACCAGCCTGAACAAAACAGCAAGATTCCATTTCTACAAAAAAATTTTAAATTAGTCGGTTGTGGTGCCACATAAATGTAATCCCAGCTGCTTTGGAGGCTAAGGTAGGAGAATCGCTTGAGCCCAGGAGTTCAAGGCTACAATGAGCTGTGTATGATCACACCACTGTACTCCAGCCTGGGCAACAGAGTGAGACCCTGTTTCGAAAAAAAGGGGGGGACCCCATTTTCATAAACAGTCACATGTAGGGGGTGGGGGATATAAAAATGCTCAAGGCTACCAGCTCCCATGCTCTGGACCCCAGAGAAACTGGGGCTTTAGCAACTACGCCCAGATCCCTCCCCTCTGCAGAGAAGCTGGAGGCTGGATTGGGGGAGGCAGCAAAGGGTAAGTGGGACTGAGGACAGGAGGAAAGAGAAACGAGTCTTACTTATTCCCTTATTCCTTTAGGTCCAGGCATTGAGGGAGCCTCCACCTTCAACCTAGAAGCTGCTGGTTTCTGAGACAGGCCAGTTTAGTGAGAAGAAAGGGGTGGTGACCCTGGAAGTCACAGCAGAGGCAGCATTCTAGAAGCTATTTTCCAGAATGCAGGCTGCTCTCTGGGCCATGAGGGAAGCAGGTCTGCAAAAGGCTTGCTTAGAAGCTAAGTGAGTTTGGAAGCAAGAGCAGCGGCCGGACCTGACACTTCACTACAGACCAGGAGAACAGGCTTTCCAGAAAGTGGGGGATTAACACAGACACGTCTCTGGCTTGCGAGGCCCAAAGATCATTCTGCCTCAGGGGCAGGGCACTGGCCTACATGTCCCACAAAGGCTACTCCCAGTCTTTGGTTTTATTTATTTATTATTTTTATTTCTGTTTTATTTTTGAGACAGAGTCTCACTCTGTTGCCCTGGGTACAGTGCTGTGGCATCATAGCTCACAGCAACCTCAAACTCTTGGGCTTGAGCAATGCCCTTGCTTCAGCCTCTTAAGTAGCTGAGACTACAGGCGCCCGCCACTATGACCAGCTAGTTTTTCTATTTTTAGTAGAGACAAGGTCTCGCTCTCGTGCAGGCTAGTCTCGAACTCCTGAGCTCAGGCAATCCCCCTACCCCCTCCTCCCAGAGTGCTAGGTTTACAGACGTGAGCCACCGTGCCCCAGCCTCCAGCCTTTGGTTTTAGAGCTCAGTGTGACTTCTTTGCTTTACCCTTTGAACATATACTCAGGGAATGACAGGTACGGAGTGTTCACTGGGTGAGGCACCCCTCTTAGAAACTCCCTAGTCCTCAGCATGATAGCGTTTCATGGTCAATGTCTCTCCCCAACTAGAACAGAGCCCAAGAAGGCAACTGTTATCGGCCTTTTCATCAGTATATCCACAGCCCGGCACAGCTCCTGCACAAATGTGACCCAGCAAATGAATTCATGAGATAAAAAGCTTAGGTTGTCACATGCAAGAACTGATTCTGAAAAGAGTGAGAGAAAAGGCAGCCATATAAACAGGGATGGAATCCCAGGCTCCTTGAGGCTCTGTGTTCATTTCATCTCTTCTGAAAATACCTGCTGCTCACCCATGATGCACCTGGCTCTGTTTTAGGTGCTGGGAACATGGCAGTAAACAAAAAGACAAGTTCTCACCCTCATAGAGCTTACACTCTAGCAGAGCAAAATAATAAAGGAATGGATAAGTATGTGTATGTCAGGCGGTAGTAAGAAATAACTCAGGAACGAAGGACTGGTGAGGACCTGGGGAGGGTGGTAATTGCTTCTGTTGATAGAGAGATTCAGGAAAGCAATTGAATAAAGACTGGACGGAAGTGATGGAAGTTAGGGGGAGAACCACGTGGGGATATGAAGAAAGCAGATCTTGGTGTGTTCGAGGAACAGCAAGGAGGCTGGTGTAGCTGAAATAGAAGGAGCATGGGGTGGGTGGCACCTGTGGCTCAAAGGAGTAGAGCGCCAGCCCCATATGCCAGAGGGCGGGTTCAAACCCAGCCCCGGCCAAAAAAGAAAGAGCATGGGGGATGGTAGGAGGAAAGGAGCCCAGATAAGGAGCTCGTGGGGCCAGGTGACACCAGGTCACCATGGTGTCATGGAGGAGGAGGAGTGATGTGGCAGGACTTGCACGTCAAAGGGATCACGCTCGCTGTTATAGAGGAGGAAAGGGGGAAAGTCAGTCAGGAGAGAGCTGCAATAACCCAGGCAGCAGATGGAGCGGCTCAGCCCCGGGGAGCAATGGAGAGATGAGAAGGGTCCGAGCCTGGACATGTTTTCCATGTAGCCATAAAAGGATCGGATGTGGAGTGTGAGATCAAGAGTGGCGTCCAGACTTGTCCCTGGGCCTGAACAACTGAGAAGCTCACTCCAGGACAGCAAGTGACTTGATACAAGGAAGACTACAGGGGAATAAGGTCTGGGGTCTACAAAATCCAGAATTCTGTTGGGAGCAGGCCAAGAAAACACCCCCCGCAGGAAGTCATCAGCATGCAGGGGCTATTGTCAGTCATGAGACAAGATGACATCACTAAGGGAGCAACTGTGGGAAAGGGTGAAAAGAGCCAGGGACTGAGGCCCAGAGAATGCCATGTCTGGGATTGATCAGGAGGACCCAGCAGAGGAGACCATGAAGACACAGAGAAGAAAAGAGGCACAGTACGGTGTCCCCAAGTAGAGTGTCTCAAGGGCAGCGCCCGGCCTCAGAGTGAGGCTTTGGCACCAGCCAGATCAGAGCTTGAACCTCACTTACCAGGTATGTGACCTTGGGCAAATTACCTCCTCTCTCTCTGAACCTCAATTTCCCCATCTGTCAAGCAGGGCTGACAGCAGTTCTGGCCTCATCGGGTGTTGGGGGATTAATAAGCTTAGCTCTGTAGCACCTGGCACATAGTGAGTGCTCAAAGACCGTGGGCCTGCACCTGAGGACACCTGGGAGACTCCTGCCCAGTGACTATGAGGCCACCGTCACAAGTTCAATCCTGGGCCCAGCTAACTAGCTTAAGGGAAAGATAATCTGTGTCACCAAAGTGATTGGAACCTGGAATCCTGATCTCTGTTTTCAGCCAGGCCAGCTAACTTCTCACAGCCAGACCAGAGCTTCCCACAGTACAGGAATGGAGATGATTTGAGTATAAGTGGACACCCCATAAAAGGAGTGAGTCACAGAGCACGTCAGCCCTCTGTGGTCCCCCCCACCCCCCGAGCTCTTCTAGGAAAGAAGAGAAAGCCATGTTGGTGCTACCGTGTCTGTAACACCCTCTCATACTTGACAAAGACAGAGCAGGCCTCAGCCTCACACCAAGCTGGACCTCAGAGCTGCTGCTGGGATGTCCTCAACGTCGCTGAAGTTGTGCCTGTGATCACCTGTCTATGGCAAGGGACACCAATTTTCTATTTCTGGAAAAGATAAAAAGTTTTCCTTCTAAACAAATTCATGGAAGTGGAAAGGTAAGAGTGACGATAGAAAGAAAATACTGAGTACATGTGAGTTAAGTGGCTTGAAATGGGGATGGGGAGAGATAGCAAGGCAGATGTCCCAAGTGCCTGAACTTTGGGAAACAAGAACCCAGGCAGAGTATGGACAGCTCAGAGCAGCCATCCCAGACAGAGTATGGACAGCTCAGAGCAGCCATCCCACCATTGAAGAAGCAGTCAGGGTCACAGCCACCTGCCGAGACTCAAGAACATTCTCCAGGGAGCACAGAGAGGGAGAAGGAGCAGGGCTGTCCCCAGAACTCTCTGGCCACCCAGGGCCCTGCCCTCTCTGGGCCTCAATGATGGGGTGAGGAGAATGTTAGCCTCTCAGCCCTTGGCCAAGTCCCTATCCACCTAAGGACCCGCAAGGCACCCCTCCCCAGAGCTTCCTCCACCTGCGGCTACACCAAGAAAGCCCAGCTGGGACTTTCCACAGAGCCTGCGACCTAAGTCTCTGGGACTCAGGTCTGGTCCTTCTGGACAGCAGGACTCAAGCACAGTGTGGCCTAAGTAGCAAGAGCAGCCACTCCACTTACAGGGATTGCAAGACCCTGAGCTAAGACCACCTACTCCATTCACAAGCACCTAGATAGGTGTACCTACTGTGTGCAGTGGGGATCAAAACCTACCCAGATACACAAGGCCCTTACAAAGCCTATCTCCAAGTCGGGGAGGCCGGATGAAGAAGTGAGCAATAAACCAGGGGAAGCACTGCTGGGTCTGCAGACAGGGTGGCTCCTGGGAAGAGGTGAGCTGAGCAGTCAGGCTAATGCAGCAGTCCAGACAGAGGGCACAACAAGGACAGACCTGGAACTGTCAGAAAGGCCACAAGGCTGCTGCAGAGTAAGAGAGAGGGAGCAGGAGGTGACACTGGAGCAATTGGCAGAGACAGATCCAGAGGCAGGATCCTGAGATGGGTTTTCTCTTTCTCTTGAGTATGATGAGGAGCTGCTGAGGGTTTGAAGCAGAGATTTTTTTTTTTTTTATCACTCTGGTTTCTGTGCAGAAAATGGATAGCAAAGGGTTGGAGTGGAAGAGGGAAGTGGGGTGAGAGGATGGTAGAAGTCTGTCAAAGGCTCCGGGGCAAGAAATGTCAGTGGCTTGGATGAAGGAGGTGGCCATGGAGATGGTCCTGTTTAGGAAGCGGTGCCATCAGGACTCACTAATGAACTGCATGAGTGTGAAGGCAAAGTATCGTTCATAAGTTTCTGGTGTGGGATGACATGATGGTGCTGTTGGCCATGATGGGGAAGACCAGGGGAGGAGCAGATAAAAGATGAGCCACCCTAAAACGTCCTTGTTGCAGGTGTTACCTTGGAGAAGCCTACCCCACATCCTGATGGAGCTGTCCTGTGGACAGTCAAGCGTGGCGTCTGGAGCTCAGCAGAAAGATGGGAGCTAGGAATGGCCCCGAAGAGGTCATCAGCAAGCTGTGCTGAGTGAAAGATGGGCAAAGGGAGTGGGAGGGGTGAGGGTAGGGCTGCTCATCCCTCTCCATCCCACGAGCCCGGGTCTCCCTGTGCACCCCGGGTACCTGCAGCGTCTCCAAGGCCTGGCTGGCCATGCCGGTGGGGAGGGAGGCCACCT
This sequence comes from Nycticebus coucang, assembly GCF_027406575.1. NCBI lineage: Eukaryota > Metazoa > Chordata > Mammalia > Primates > Lorisidae > Nycticebus > Nycticebus coucang. The sequence continues at coordinate 14,477,395 of NC_069801.1, read as the reverse complement.
GCACCGCCTGCTTGCGGGCGGCCAGCAGGATCCTGCAGTAGGTGAAGCAGATGGCACCCGAGGGGAGGAAGAAGGTGAGGCCAGACGCCACGAGGACGAAGGGCAGGCTGGCCAGCAGGCGGCACTGGCCCGGGTCAGGCTGCCGGGTGTGGCCCAGTTCATGCCAGCCCAGGAGCAGGGGCAAGAAGGAGGCGAGCGCAGCAAGGCTCCAGGCGCCCAGGACCAGCGCCAGGGCGCGCGGTGGCGTCATGCGCAGCTTGTAGCGCAGTGGCGACAGGATCAGCAGGTAGCGGTCCAGACTGATGAGGCAGAGGTTGAGGATAGAGGCGCTGCAGCACATCACGTCGAAGGCCGTCCAGAGCAGGCAAAGGCTGCGCGCCAGCACCCAGCGCCCGTACAGCGCGTTCAGCATGGCCGGGGGCATCACCACCAGTCCCACCATCAGGTCCGACGTGAACAGCGACACCAGGAAGAAGTTGGACGTGTTGCGCAGCGCCGGCTGCGTGCAGATGAGCGCGATGAGCAGCGAGTTGGCCGCCGCCGTCAGCGCGATGACCACGCACAGCCCCGCCGCCACCCAGCCGCTGCCCCCCGGGGCTGACGGCTGCCCTGACCCCCAGGCCGGGGTGCTGCTGTTGGCGGGCCACGGCTCTGGGACCATGGGGACCGGGGATGGAGGGCGAGGGCGTAATGGAGTGGTCTGAAGACAAGTGAGGGGCCTAGCAGAGCAGAGACCGGGGGCACCGTTGATGACAGCAGATCGCGTCCCTCCCCCGGGGGGAAGGTGAAAAGATAAGGGTGGGGTGTTAGGTCCAGGAGCAGCTGCCGGAGGAGACCAAGAGGAGCTATATGTGCGCCCTCGGGGGGTGGGCCAGGGACACCTGGCAAACGAGCGGGCAGCTTAGGGAGGGGCGCCTGATGACCAGAGTGTCCTGAAGTGGGCGGGGGTGGTGGGAGGAGGTCGAGAGTGGGGGTGGCCCTCGGGATGGGGAGGGGCACCTGATGACCAGAGTGTCCTAAAGTGGGCGGGGGTGGTGGGAGGAGGTCGAGAGTGGGGGTGGCCCTCGGGATGGGGAAGAGACGCCTGGCTGGGCAGAGTCGGGGGAGGTGGGCGCAGGGGCCAGTGGGCGCTCTCCCGCGGGGCAGGCTCCAGGTTGCTGTGGGCGTGCGGAGGCGCTAGGTCGGGAGCTAGCGCTTGGGGTAGTAGGGCGGGGGCCTAGCGGCCCGGGCAGAGCCCCGGGTGGGGAAAGCAGATCTCAGCCGGCAGAGACTCCCTGAGATCCGGCGCACCCGACCCCTGTGGGGCGCGGGAAGATGCCGGCCGGCCAGGCCCCACTGGGAGAGGAGGGCAGCAGCCGCGCCCGTGCCCCCTCCGCACCCTGCCGCCGGGTCGCTGGCCCGCCTCCCGCCCGCGCTCGGTACCTGGTGCGGTGCCGCTGCTCCGCTGCCTGCGACTGCGGCGAGTGCCGCGGGGCTGGAAGGGGCAGAGGCGGCTGCGGATCGGGGACTCCCGAGCCCGGAGGAGCAGGCGGGTGGTGAGAGAAGCGCACGGTCCCCGCGCAGCGGAGCGTGCGCCCCGCCCCGTGGTGGGCGGGGAGAGTGGAGCCCGGACCCCAGAGGCGGGCGGGGGCTGGGTACCGCGGGCCTGGGATCCGAAGATGCGAGCGCCCCAGCTGCTCCGGACAGCCTCCTGGCCTATGGCAGCACCCCAACACACATCCCCATATACTACTCTGCAACCTATACGCCGGGGTGCCGCAGGCAGAACTCAGAAAATGGGGCTGTGACCTGCCCCTAATGGGCCCCCCTAATGGGGGCCTCTGCCCACTTGCAGAGAGATCACCGCACTTCCTCACCTCAGTTGCCGCGTCTATGAAAATGGGTCAATAATTCCGGGCACTCTTCACCATTAGTTTACGCAGTGGGCTACCCGTCCCGTTCGCAAAGGAGCCAGGCACTCAGGTTGAAGCCCCTGACCTCTTGGCGCTCCCAGTTTAACAGGGTGAACAGACTTGGGAAGGCCCAGGCAGGTGGGGTGGAGTCGCTGCAGGCGGAGGGGGTGAGGTGTGCCCCGCCAATGGGACCCCTCGGTATACCTCTCCCTCTGGCTGAATAGTCTCTACTAACACTGCTGTGCAGATTATTCCTGTGGATTCCATTCATTCATTCATCCCACAAACATTTATTGAGCACCCACTACGTGTCAGGCGCTGTTTGGACCAATGAGGACAAAGATCGCCGCCTCCGTGGAGCTCACTCTGTAGTGGACAGAGACGGACAATAAACAATAAGCATAATAAACATGTGAAGTGATCGTAAAAGTAAAGTGATAATAACTACTATAGACAAAAAGAAAATGTAGCACAAAGAGAAACAGCAAAATAATACCTCCTACAGTCAAGGCTCTTGCCATGTTCCCAGGGGCTTAATTCTACACTCCCTGGCACATATTCTCACTCCTACAATAGTCCTGCTCTTCCAGTTATTTATTCCTGCCTCTACAATAAGGCCAAGAAGCAGATGTTAAACTGGGGATCTGATAAGCATAGGGCCTGGCCTAAGATCATCACTAGCAAGGAGTCAAGCAGGAACTAAACTCAGGTGTGGGCGAGGTGGCTCAGGCCTGTAATCCTAGCACTCTGGGAGGCCAAGGCGGGTGGAATGCTTGAGCTCAGGGGTTTGAGACCAGCTGAGCCAGAGCAAGACTCCAGTCTCTAAAAAGAGCTCGGCCTTGTGGCCTGCACCTGTAGTCCCAGCTACTCTGGAGGCTGAGGCAAGAGAATCACTTGAGCCCAAGAGTTTGAGGTTGCTGTGAGCTATGACACCACCACACTCTACCAAGGGTGAAAAAGTGAGACTCTGTCTCAAAAAATAAATAAAAATAAAAATAAAAAACTCAAGTGTGCTTAATGCCCATGGCAGAGAAAGCCTATTACAGATGGTCAAAAACGTCCTGATAGGCTGGGCACAGTGACTCATGCCTATTATCCTAGCTAGCACTCTGGGAGGCCAGGGCAGGTGGACTGCTTAAGCCCAGGAGTTCAAGACCAGCCTGAACCAGCCTGCCACTACTAAAATTAGTTGTGGCAGGTGTCTGTAGTCCCAAGTACTTGGGAGGCTGAGGCAAGAGAATTACTTGGATCCAGGAGTTTGAGGCTGCTGTGAGCTTGCCATGGCACTCTGCCCAGGGGAACAGAGGGAGACTCTGTCTCAAAAAATAAAAATTAAACAAAACATAGGGCAGCGCCTATGGGTCAAAGGAGTAGGGCGCCGGTCCCATATACCAGAGGTGGCGGGTTCAAACCCAGCCCGGGCCAAAAAAAAAAATCTCCTGACAAAACCTCAAACCCTGCAGTTCCCCCGCCCACACCTAAGCCACTATTTGGTGCTCAGAGCCCCAGTCTTGCCCACATATGATCTGCTCAGCAGATGGAGGCTTGTCCTCCCTCCCCGACACAGCACTGCACCACTCTGCCAATGTCTGCCGCGCCCCTAGGAATAGGATGTAGTGCACCAAGCCTGAGCTGAGAGTCCGAAAGACCCGACTTGGCTCTGTGGACCTAGGGGTGTCACTTTGGGTCACCTTTTGTCCTCTGCAATAGTTAGAACCGTACAGCACCCATTTTCCAGAATTGTGGAGAGGATGAAATGACACAGTGTAATCTGTAAACTTTATGGAACTGGGTCACTGCTAGCTGTTGGCCTCAGTGCTCCCATCTGTGCAGCAATGATGCACTCAGCTCTGTGACAACTTGCTTAGCCCAGGGATTCCTGACATAAGCAACGGTGACCCAAGAGGTGCTGTGTGGAACCACTGTGAACCCAGTAGCCTGAGTTCCTCATCCCAATTCTGCTACTTGCTCTGTGAGGTTGGCGAAGGCCTCTAAAATTCTCTGCAGCTGTGAATGGGATGAGTATCCAAACCATTTTTCCTGATAAATTTTAGCTTTCGCTTCTTCTGTTTGATATATTTGTTAAAAAAAGACCTAAAATAAATCATGGCAATAATTTTGACATTTGCTTATGCTAGGTAGTAGATTCACAGATGTTTGTTGTACTACATATTATGAGCTGTACTTTGCTATAATTTAAAAAATTACTTTAAAGATTGGGCCAGGGTTATGGTGCCACCTTGTGGCCACACTATTATTATCTTGAACTTGAAACCTTTACAGAGGATCTAGTGGGTGCTCCTGTATGTGTTATCTGTCATTTAGGTACTAAAATAACAGAGACCTAGACTTCCTAACATTTTAAAGAGGGACTTTCAAAGATCCTCAGTTTTTGATGGATTAATTTTAGCCACAGGAGCTTCCTCCCTGGAGGAGACAGCTGTGCCACAATGGGACAGCTGATAAGCCTTAGAGTTCACTGCCCCAGACCTTTATGCCTGTCGGTACAGAGAAGACTAGGGAAAGCTTCTCATTACAGAGATGGAGAAATTAAGTTCCCAAGGAGCTTATGAGGCGGGCCCAAAGCTGCTCTGGCAAAAGGCTCTGACCAACTTTGAGGGCAAGGATTGTTTGTGTGTGGCCGTATCCCTGCAATAACTATCCGTTCAATAACAATCCGCAAATAAGTGAACAACTCCATCTGCCCAATAACCTTCAGTATGGGCCAATAATTCGTTCTCATTAATAATAAGAGCCAACATTCCGAGGTCTTACTATAGGCCAGGCACTGTTCCAACTCTAATAATGTGCCTTGGTTCATATAATGCCACAAGCCTGCCGGTGAGGTAGGTGTGATCATTGGTTCCCCATTTACATACTGGAAAACTGAGCCTCAGAGATCTTATGGGACTTACTCAAGATTAGATAAAGTTAGAAAGTGTTTCAGCCAGGATTTGAACCCAGCCAGGCTGAATTTCCACAGAGGGTCGGGACAGGAAAAGAAAACCAGTTGGGAGTTGGCTCCGCAGGCGGGGAATGGAGGATCTGACAACACTAGTATCAGTGTTAATCCTGCCTAAAGATTTTAAACCCTTCCACCCTTGTGGAGAGGGGACAGAGGAGCTGCAAGTTTTTTCCCTGGCTCTGTTGGTGGTTCGGTGTGAACTTGACGGAGGGAAAAATAGGAACTCACTACAGCCACAACGCCCCCCCCTCCCCCTCCCCACCCACACACGAGATGCTCCTCAATTTGTCACTCTCAAATCAGGCTCCTCCCCTCCGCTGGGCTCCCACTTCCAATCAGCAGCTCCTCTCCTGCGTGGCCCTGCCTCTCCCACACAGCCCCTCCCCTTCAACCCCACTGCCCTAGGGACCAGGAGCATCATGTCTGCCTGGATGGGGCAATCAGCCCTGCAGGTCCCCAGCTTCTCCCGCCTCCCGCCCAGCCTAGTCTTGCAGACACCCAGCTCCACGCAGACACCCCCAGGGCTCCTTGCCACAAGGAGAATGAAGTCTGAATTGTGGCTGACATTCCTGGCTACCACCCACAACAACCCACCTTTCTATTTTATTTCCAACCAGCCCCTCACATACCTATGAACTTATACCCTGCCTTCCTGACCAAGACTCATCCTGCCCCCAAGAGAAGGAAGGCCCAAACCCAATCCCTGCTGCCACATCCATTGGGGGTCTCTTGACTGCCACACTGTAGGGTCCAGGTGTGAAATCAGGGCAACTGTGAGCTGACGCAAGTCACCTGTTTCCAGAGCCCTGGATGGCCACGCTGTAAGACAAATGTTAAGAGTCCTACCTGTGGACTCTTTGAATGATTAATGAGTGTGCTGGTGTCCCCAAGCTTGGTGTGGGCTCTGGGCCAGACTGCCTGAGTTCAAGTCTGATTGATGACATTTTTTCACTGCTTGGCCCTGGGAAAATTACTTAATCCCTCTGCACTTCAGATACCTTGTCTGTAAAATGAGGGCGACATCTACATCCCTGGGTGGGGGTGAGGATTAGGCAAGTACAGTGCTGAACCTCATATATGAACTTGTTAACTGCTAGTTTTGTCTGTTTCCCCTTCTCCGGGAGGCCGGGTCAAGCTGGGCCCAGACAAAGGCTGATGCTGGGTCATTCTGAGAGTGAAAAAGGATGGCAGGAGGCAAGCCCAAGGGATTAAGGGTCAAGTCCATCAAGTCCAGTTCTGAAGGGCTACCCAAGGTGTGTTCAAAGCCAGACTCAGTACCCAAGGAGGAGGCGGGAGCTGGGGAGCCAGGGGACCAGGAGCCTGGGGTATGCAAGGCAGCAGAGAGGACCATGGAGGCAGAGGGGCCATAGCTGGGAGCCAGGGGTCTGCTCACCACTCTGAGGCCTAGACCTAGGCTCCCTTCCCCGTAGGCCCTGCTGCTGGGACCCTCAGAGAACCCTGGGTAAGTAGAACCAGCTAGTGAGGAAAAAAACACAGGCATTGAACAAATTTATTCATGAAAAGTCTCAGGGTCCATCAGGGAGACCATCTATTGGTTACAAGCTCCAGAAGCTCTCGTCAGAATAGCTGTGAGGGCCAGGGCATTCCCCCCTCCCCAGGCAGGAGGTGGTGGCCTGGCAGCCACCCTGGGCACAGAGGAGCAGATGCAGGCAGTTCTGGGGACTGAGGGACTTTCTTCACTGCCTGCCTGCACTGCCCTTTCCCCAGGTCCCACACCCCGCTAGGGTTAAAGTGCAGCTGGGAGGGAGGAGATGGGCAGAATTGGGGAGCTAGGGAGAGCCCACATGAGCCCTCGCTCCTCTTTGCCCTGGAGTTCCTTAAAGCTCTGCCAGAGTCCATCAAACCCAAGTCCTTCTGGAATGTCTGAGCAAGGGAGATGACCCCCCTCCACAACCCTCTCCCTGTCACATATTCAGAAAGAGCTTCCCCAGAAGGGTAGCTGGCTCCATCAGTTTTCTGACAGGCCTAGGACTTGGGGGGCAGTGCAAGGCACTAAGATCTCTAAGATGAAGAGGAGGGAGGGATGCTCTTCTTCAGAGAGGGCTGGCAGGGCCACCTGCCCCTCCTGGCTCCAGAAGGCTCCTCCCTTTCCTCCTCCCCCCACCCAACACAAGGCAAGCTAAGGAAGCCAGAGAAAAGCCCAGAGCCTGGCTTCCAGCTCCAGTGCCATGAGTCAGCAGGGTCCTGCCCAGGCCTGACTCCCAAACCACTCCAAACGGAGGCCACCTCAGTGCCACTGGGCAGATACTTCCTGGGCATGGGGGGTGGGGTGGGAGGCTCTTGGGGGAACCTGTGGGGTAGGAGTTTTTGCCAATGGCCTTCCTAGCCCAGCCCCTCCCTCAAGGCCGAGGCTGGCTAGGTGCCCACCTTCAGCTCAGGGCAGCTGTACCATCTTCACCCCCAGAAGTCCTGCCACCCTAGGGCTGTGTGGGCCTTAGCCTGGCTCCCGCCATCTTGGATGGCCTCATGCCAACCTCAGCAGCTTAGGCAACTTCCTCCCCTTCCCAAAGGCACACCTCTAGAAGGCAGACAGGAAGAGGCCTCCCCTCCACAGAAGAGCCCTGAAGACCTCTGCTTCCTCCCCCTACTCTTGAATATATTAAATTGTGCAGCTTGGCTCTAGCCACTCCCCTTCAGATCTCCATGGCAACCAGGCAGCATTCCAAGTTCAAGTCTGAATCCAAGTCCATCCAGTGCCAAAGGGGGGCTTCAGCCTCTCCCCTCACCCTTCCCCGGAGGGTGAGACCCAACATTCCACAGGGGGACGAGAGGGGAGGAAGAGTTGGGGGGACTCAGTCCTCAGCCCCCTCTTCCTCAGTGTGGGGGGCCCCAGGGGGGTCCTCGGGCTCAGGGTTCTGCCCCCCAGGGTGGAGGTGGGGGTGGGTGCCAGGCTGGGAGCCCAGGCTGTCCTCGCCCTGCACGTAGACGCTCAGCCCCTCGTGACTGGGCTCCTTGCCACAGGCCTGGCAGCTGCAGTGTAAGATCTTCTCCACCAACTTGTCCACCCTGGGCACCTCCTCGTGGCCAGGGCACTCCAAGGTCACCTGGGGAGGGCAGGAAAGAAGGGGAAGGATGTTTCCAAAGGCTCCACAAGTAATACTTCCCCACAGGACCAAGAACCCCAGGCCCTACCCATGATAACCCAGGTAGCTCTGGGGCCCATCTTGGGGTCAGGGGGGATTGGGCCCCTGCAGGAGCCACTCGACTTGTCTCCTGACATCCAGTCCTGCCACTTTCCTGTCCATCGCCCATGGCAGCTACAGCATGCCTTAGGGAAAAGTCCAGTATGGCCTTCCCTACTTAAAATACTCAGCGCTCCCCATTGCACTTGGAGAAAAATCCTGACTCCTTACTAAGGCACCATTGGCTGACCTCTGTACCCCAACCTTGCACCATCCTGCCAAAGCTGTGCACCTGATCTGTCTCAGAGACGCTCCCGCTGCCTGGAAGGTTCTCACCCAACCCATCCCCCTACCACCTGCTCCAAACTCTGCCCAGTACATTCTACTCAGCCTTTGAGTTTGAGCTCAGACATCATGTCCTCAGTAGAGCCCCATCCTAAACCCCCAGCCAGCTGAGGCTCACCTTGTAGGAAAACCATCTGCACCTTGCCCTTCTCCTGTTGTCACACTCCTAACTATCCCTCCTTCTGTCCTCTCTACCTTCTTCCTGTCCTTCCTAGATTTTCTTTCCCTCCTTCCTTCCACAGAGCACCTACCCTGTGCCAGCTCTGGGAATGCAAGGACAGGCACGGCCCCTCAAGGAACTCAAAGTCCAGTGGGGGAAAGAGACTTGTCAAAGTCACCCAGATGCAGGTGAAGGACTGCAGATGTGACAGATGGCCAACATGGAGGCATGCAGTGTTCTGAGAGCCAGTAATGCAGGGACCTGACCCAGGCAGGGGGTCTGGAAAGGGACCTGAGGGAATGATGCTTGAGCCAAAAGCAGAAGAATGACTGGAAGTTTAACCAGGTCAGGAAGAGGAGGAGAAAAGTATCCCAAGCAGAGAAAGAACATGTGCAAAGGCCCTGTGGTGTTGCAAGCAGAGCAGGAACGAGAGGTTGATGGGCAGTAAGCTGGTCTCAAGTGTCAAGCAGGTGGGAGGCAAGACTCTACGCAACCTTGTGGGCATGGCAAAGATCTTGGTCTTTTCCTATAACAATAGGAAGCCACTAAAAGGATTTCAGCCCATGAGTAACATTAGATGGGAGCTTCAGAAAGACCCCTTGTCCTGTACAAGTTGGTGTCAGACCTATGAGCCATCCTGTGGCAAGGACATCTATATTCCCAGCACCAGCCTTGCCCCCTGCCCACATCGGTGTTCTTGCTAAGTGCTTGTGGCCACCTGCTGCAATGCAGGACCCTGGGGAGAAAGGCCAAGGCCATTTCAGGCCCTGGGCCAAGGCTGGGCAGGGATAATGGAGGCAATACTCACAATCTCCCACATGGACTGGGCTGGCATGCAGGAGTCACAGTGTACTAGGGACTCTGTGGACTGCGGGAAGGTGTTGGGGACACTGTAGCTGAAGCACTGTCCTAGGCATGCCCTGTGAAAGGAGAGGTCACCATGCTCGTATCACCTTAACAGAGGGAGGGACAGGCAGCCCTGGTCCTCTCTCTTCCTCCTGGGCCCCTTTCCTCATCCCCCCATCTACCCCCTGGGGTGCACCTGTTCTGGATGGACTTGGCCTCACAGCCGCTGTGGCCCACGATCTGGGTGATGTTCTTGGCTTCGCACCAGGCACTCTTGTCTGGGAACAGTGCCAGCTTGTTGATGGGCGGTGGGGCAGCCAGCAGCATGGCTGGGAGGATGACCCCCACCAGGACCCGAAGCATCATGCCCGTGGCCTCCAGAGCCCTGGAACTGAGCACAGTTGGTCACCAGATGGCCAAGGGGAATACTTCTAAGGTGACTGTAATGCTATTCAGCAATGAGGGATATAGCACATTTTCTAGGATGGAGTTTGTGAACTTAATTGTCCAACCTCATATGTGTTTGTTAATTTCATAACTTACACTGCCTTGAGCAAGTTACTTTCTACCTCCATGCTTCAGTCTTTTCATCTGCAAAAGGGAGGTAGCAACAGTGTCCATGGCAAAGGATTGCTACAATTACTAAGCAAGATAATTAGTGTTCAAGTGTTAAATAAATATTAGCTCCCATTCTCTCTTTGATGCTGTGGCTCATCTAGGGAAACACACAAAATTGTCTACACATCCTTCAAGAGGCTGTCCACCCTCCTATGTCACCCAGAAAGCCACTGTCACAGTTGCCAGGATTCTGATATTTGAAAAGCTAACTTCAACCCTCCAGCCCTATGCCACCTCGTCTGGCTGGACTGCTCAAAAAACATACTGAACCAGACAGTATTTCTTAGTAGGAAGCCCCACCAGGGCCTCCCACACACATCATGACCCACAGCCTGGTCCTAAGCTGGAGTGGAGCAGGCGCCCATCAAAGCCAACCAAGCCCCTATGGCGGCCACAGGGTGCGACTGCAAATTCCCCTGCTATAGGAGGATGGAGTAACACACTAAAACCATACCGTAATTTGCCAGGAGATGGCGCTGCAGGGCAGCCTGTGTTTAAAGTCTTCTGCTCCAAGGGGCTCTCCCGCCCATCACCATGTTCCTCAACTTTACCTTCTGTAGGGTTTCAATCACACACACCTGCTTCTTAAAGCCTGAGGCAGGAAGGCTTCTGAGAAATTCAGAAATGAAGGCAGTGCCTGCAAGGGGTTCCCAAATCCTCTGAGGACAGGACGCAAGAGAAAGGGCATTGGACTCATATATGCTGTGTGGCCAAGACACTCGGTCCTGTTTCCCCATCTGTAAAATGAGTGAGTGACCTAGACCATTGCTTTCCAAATCTGATAGAGCATCAGAATTCCCTGGGCACTGGTGGACTGAAAGTTCTAGGGTAGGATGGGATTTTGTGTGTGTGTGTGTGTGTGTGTGTGTGTGTATGTGTGTTTGAGACAATCTCACAATGTCACCCTCAGTAGAATGCCAAGGCATCACAACTCATAGCAACCTCAAACTCTTGGGCTTAAACAATTCTCTTGCCTCAGCCTCTGAGCAGCTAGGACTACAGGCACCTGCCGCAACACCTAGCTATTTTTTGGTTGCAGCTGTCACTGTTGTTTAGCAGACCCAGGCTGGGTTTAAATCTGCCAGCCTTGGTGTACATGGTCGGTGCCCTACCCACTGAGTTACGAAGCGTGACTGGATTCTGTGTTTTTTAAAGTTTCCTAGGTGGCTCTGATGTGCAGCAGGGGCTAGGGAACCACTCCAGCTCAGCCAGTCTGGGGTTCTGTGCTTTGGGACAGTCCCCAGAGGGGCCTAGGTGAGGCTGAATCGGGAAGAGGGGCCAGATCGCAGTCCCACTGGCCTCACAGAAGCCCAGCACCAGGGATCAGATGGCTGGGACTGGGCGTCCTGAGGCAGTGGGGGCGGCAGAGGCAGGCACTTTGCAAAGTAGCCTGGAACGGAGGTACACTGGCTGACAGGTCTTCCAGCCCTTCCAGGCCTTGACCCCTTTAGCAAGTCCCTGTCAGCCTCTGGCCCATCTCTACCAGGTCTCTATCTTGAGGGACCCTAGTGCCTGGATGAACCCCCTCCCAGCCCAGTGGGAGGGAGAGCAGCTGGAGGGGAGGTCAGACAGTCTGCCCCATCCCAAATGAGTTCCTGTCAAGATCCAGGCTTTCACCCACACATTTCCGGTCTCACTCACAAGGCCCGTGTTTTCAGTACAACCACATCCTAACAAAATAAAATGGGCTCCTTTCTGACTAACTGGCAACCTAACAAACTTCTCAACAACCTTGGTCTTCAGGAGGCTTCCTCATCCCTCTGCCCTCTGAGGCAGGGTCCGACCACAGCACACCTGAAGGAGGCCCAGAGGCCCCATTTAAGGTCCCCTATACACCTCAGAGAGGCTAAGGGATCCTTGTCCTATACCCAACCCGTCTCGCTTCCTCAGGAATAGGTCAGGTGGGGCCAGGGAGGTGACTGGGGCAGGGAGTGATGAGAAGGTTTTCAAAGGATCTGGAATTGAGTCTGGGTTTGTGAAGAAGGAAGCCTGGAGATGAGCACAAGGTCTGATGGGATTAGGGGAGGTGAGAATTGAGGCTATGGCTCAAGGCCCTGGCTAAAGTCCAGAAGAGTTGAGATCGGAGTTAAGATGAATAACAAGGTTTACTGGGAGTTGGGATGACAGTGAGTTTAAGGAAGAGGCTGCGGGCTGGAGATCAGGAACTGGTTATTAGTTATGTTGTGGCAGAAATTGAGGGGCAATGAGATAAACTGAGGCAGAAGGTCAACTCCCCTACCTTCCTCCATTCCAGTACCCAGCAGAGTTCATGACAAAAGCCAGCTGTGCCCACAGAGGAGCACTGGCTCTCGGCAGGATGCTGACACCACGCTCTGCTTCCCAAGCCAGCAGCCCCCAGCCCCGCCACGGCAGGCAGCCTGGAGTTGCCAGTGAATTCCAGCCCTCCCAGCTAGGAGCTGGTTGACTTCCAGAAGTAAGTTCGCCCCTCAGAACCTACCTTCCTCAACCCTAAAATGGGAACATAGTACCTTCTTTAGAGAAGAACTAGGAAGATTAAATGGAAGCAACTAGCACATAGCAGGCACCCACTAAAGCCAGCTCTGTTCCCCGAGGGGATCGTGGGAAAGGCTGGGCCAGCTTCAGAGCCAAGGCTGGGCTGGGACAGGAGGCAGGAAGGATGCCAGGTGAAGCCTCCCACACCCGCCTGCCGCTGGGACACACCCACTCTCTTCTGCCCAGTCCCTTGAGAATCCATGCTGCCCCCCTGCCAGTGGGGTGGGCTCTTGGCTAGCAGGTTTTATGTTTTGTTGATTTATGCTTTTTTGTTTTTTCTATCAGTAACTCAGCTCTCTCTTTTCTTTTTTTTTAAAGCAGCAATCAGACCTTCCTTCCTGAGCCTTGAGAGCCTCACCCAAATTCTCAACCCTTCCTCGCTGCCCTGAAGGTCACACAGCAAGTCATGGGGCTCCCAGAAAGCCAGGGCAGGAAGGCACGTCAGAGATTCCCCCCAGGTCCACTTCCCTGGCTTTGCAGAGGGGCTGTCCTAAGGCCTCCTGCACGTCAGGCAAAGCAGTGCCCTTCTCTGGGCCATCCAGTTCCCTGCAGATTGACACTCTCACTAAGCTCCTTCCAGGGGCGAGGGGTGAGGGCTGTGGCTCCAAACCCTACATCCACTCAGGAGCCAGGGCCCTGAGGTCTGGCAAAGTGGTTAAAGAGGAGGCAGTTGTTTGGAGTAGGGCAGCCAGGGTTGGCTGTCAGGGGAGAGGAGGAGAGGTTCTTAATTCTGAATTAAATACAGGATTGCAATTACAGTCATGCGTCGCTTAACAACAGGGATATGTTCTGAGAAACGCGTCATTGGGCAGTTTCTTCACTGCACCAAACGTTGTACTTGGACTTGCATGAACCTGGATGTAGAGCCTACTATACGCCTGGGGTATGTGGTGTGGCCGTCATAAACCCGCACAGCACGTCACCGTACTGAATGCTGCAGGCAACTGTAGCATTATGGTTAGTATTTGGGGATCTGAACATATCTCAACATAGAAAAGATACAGTAAAAGTACAATATTCTAATCTTCTGGGACCACCATCTTATATGTGGTCTGTCGTTATGTGGTGGATAGCTGTGTATTAATTTATTTGGCCCTAGCAACAGCCCCATAAGATAGATTCTATTCTTTCCCTCATATACATAAAGAAACTGAGGCACAGAAAGGTTAAAAGATTTGCTGGAGGTTACACAATGAGTAAACAGAAGAACTGGGATTCACACTTGGACAGTAGCAGGTTAACCCCCAGCTAATCTTGCAGATAAGAAAGAATGGACTCTGGAGCTGGGAGGAGGCTGGGGGCTCCCTGTGGCTGCCCCCGTGGACTGTGCCTCTATTCCGGTTGGTGCTCATGTTCATCCACTTGGACGCTTGGGGACCCACAGACCAGAGTTCAAATCCAGCTCCCAACTCCCTGACAGACTAGACTCCCTAGCATGTGGCAGCGGCAGAACCCTGGCTGTCGGAGCCTCAGAAAGGTATGACACTATCCTTCCCGGCAGCAGGGCTGTGAGGCTTAACTAAGGTGTCCATTGCATAAGTGCCTTCTTACCACCCCTACCCACTGGCCACTTCCAAATCCAAGTGCTTGAGTTCCTCAGTAGCCTGCGGCAAACGCCTGACCCGCTCTGAGCTGCCACTCACACAGGAGACTCCCCAGAGGGCAACACTGGCAGACCCATTTTGGCACTGTGGAAACTGAGGCACAGATCGAGGGAGTGACCCACCCATATCTCCCATGCTGGAGAAGAGGATAGCAAACAACAGCCAACCTGCCCTGGCGGCTCCCCCAGAAGCCTTGGTTCAGTGTGTCTCACGGGAAGGCCAGGGAGGTGGGGCCTCTGGGGCCACTTCCCTGAGATGCTTACCAAAAACTCAGATGCCCAGACCCAGCCCTGGATGGTCTGAGCCACCTGGAGAGTTTGAGCCACCCACCCCCAGGTCTTGGGTGTGGCCGAGGCATCCCAACATGCTCCCCACATGATTCTGAAGCTAGTCAGTTCAGGAGCAGCTGGTCCCTGAAGTGACCAGGAAGGGGTCCCCCCATGAACAGCAACACAGACAGGGGCTCCCCAGGCTCCCCGCCTGGATTCTTCTGCCAGAATAGCATCCCAGATGCACCAGAAGGGTCTAGATCTCAAGGAACACCTCCTCCCTACCACCCACTCACCTACAACCCCTTGTAGAACAAACAGTTGATTTTGTAAAACAAGCAAACAGTCACTTCTCAGTTGCTCTTTTGGGTAAATCGGAATATTCAGGATCACTGAGGACACCAGGATTTTCAAGGCAGAGTGTGTCTATTCAACCCCAGTCTCTCTCACACACACAAAAATAGGTGTACTCCAACCCCGCCTGTGCCCCAACCATACTGCACACATAATAATAACACACACACACACACATGTGTGCATGTAGAATCACAGTCTACACACACAGAAGAATGCATACTGTACAAGTTCACGTGTGTGTGCACACGCGTGCACAAACACCCCTGAGCCTTTCCTGCTACCCTGTCCAGCAACTGGCCCAGGGCAGGAGCCACAGAGGGCAGAGTGTCCAGTCCAGCCTGAATGCGCTCCCCACATGGTAATGCTAAGAGTGACACATACTGAGGACTCACCACATGATGAGCGGCTTTTCTAGAGCTTTCCACGGACTCTTACAGCTAATCCCCACAGCTGCCCTGGGCGCTGGGTATTAGCACTATCCTCACTTTGCAGATGAGGAAACTAAGGCACAGAAAGGTTAAAAAAGCTGAGCTAAGATTCAAACCTGGGTCTTTCCCAGTTGTGGAAAATGGAGGGGGAGACCCAAAAGACCCTGCCCTCAGCGTATGTGGGGGAACGGGGGAGCATTGAGTTTGAAAATCAAACCACAACCCCACAAGCCTATTTTGTATATTTCGATGTCGCTCAATGCTGAACCCACAGGTAGAAACATCCACCCCAATCAGTTGGGGCCAAAGGTGGGAAAGGTTCCCAGAGGAGGTTCCAGAAGCAGGAGCTGAGGCTAGGGAGAGAGAGGCCTGTCTACTGAGGATTGGCCGGCCGCCCCCCCCCCCCATGGCCCCTGCGATGGGCTGGCTGATGGGAAAGGTAGCAGGAAAGGCTGGTGTGTGCATGCACGTGTGTGTGTGTGTGAGAGCGATGTGGGAATGTGTGCATTTTTCTGCGTGTCACCCATGTTTCTTCATGCACATGCTTGTGTATGTGTGCTATTACTAAGTGTCCATCAAGGGCAAGGTGGGTTTGGGGTACAACTGCTTTTGTGTGTCTGAAAGAGGCCTCAATCTGGGGTTGTATCTGCCCCAATGAAACTGGATTTAGGGGAAACCTCAAGGTGAATCTCAAGTGAGTGATGTGAGTTTGTATTTTATAAACTATGGAGTGCTGCCCAATGCACTGGCCTGTGGGGGGCAGTGGGTAATGGGAGGAAGATTCCCACTCAGACTCTAACCCTTGGGCCACTGATAAGACAAGGTCCTGGAGACACCAGCCTCCTCCAGAATCCAACTTGGAGAAAACAGGCTCTGACCCGCTGCCAGCAAGAGGGTGTGGCAGTTGTGGCCACAGCCCTAGGCTTGGGGATTGGCAAGGGTGGGACAATCATTCCAGGTCTTGGAGTGAGTGCAGGGACTTCCTTGAATGGTGCAACTGAAAATGTTGCTCTGGGAAGGGGCAATGCAGTGTCAGGCATGGAGATCCCCACTCACCCAGGCCAGGCCTTAGCCCTAGTCAGCCCTGCAGGGTTTCACAGGTCCATGCCCGGGTCTGAAGACAATTCTAGGCCAAGCCCGTTCATTGGCTCACTGTGTGCATTGAGGCCTCATGGCTGCAGACCCAGCCCCTGGCCATTTCCTTCCTAAACCTCGCAATAGCCACCTGCACGATGGGCAGCAGTGGACCTGGGAGTATCCACTTTAGCAGATTCTCTTGGGAAGAGCTCTACTTAAAGCCACTGTGATTCCATGACCCCAGTCCCACCACAGGGTGGCTTCCTTCCTTCCTTCAGCACTTGGAAGAGGCTCTGGGCTGGGCAGAGCATGGACCAACTGCTCATCGGGTGGACACACAGACCAAGCCCATGCCACCACGCCTGCCAGTCTCTGCCCGGCAGCTCCATCTTCCAGCCCTGCCCGGCTACTGCCAGCCCTCCAACCATGGCCACGGCCCTCCTACCCACAGACCCTCCTGCCTGCAGACCAAAAACAGTCTCCCAAACAAATCCATGCTAATGAGCTGCTGCAGGGCCAGCAGCACATCTGCGCAGCAGAAGTCCCACTGCAGACCTCACCAACAACCCTGCCCGCTCTTTTCCAACCGCCTCCGACCCCTGGGGTGGGGGCTGGGGGCTAAACTCAGTCTGAAATTTCACTTTAAAATAATGAGGCCACATCTCTGGCTACTCCTGTGTACCCTCCAACACAGAGGCCCAGGAGAGAGAGGTCCAGCTTGGAGGGTGGGTGGAGAGGGGCGGAGGTCGCCCAGGGAGGTGCTGCAGCCTTGCCTTTTCTTTGCACTCAAGGCAAAAAAAAAAAAAAAATGCTCCAAGCAGCCTCTGCAACTAGGGGAGTCGCCGGAGGCTCCATTCACAGTAACAAAGGGCCAGGGGCTATTTGTGGACGCTTTGCTTCGCCACCCCCACGCCCCGACAGGACCCAGTCTTTGGCTTCCAGTCCTGACCTCTGTTTTCCTGGGGTGCCCCTAGTTACAGGCTGGCGGCCTCCAGCTGGGCGAGGGCCTGGGAAAGGCTGGAAATGTCGCCTTCTCCCTTGATGCCCGCCAACCTCCAGCCACGCCAAAGCAGGCAGCTGCCCCTCTACAGGGGCTTGTAAAAGATCCGAGTCGCCCCGCCCTGGGAGCGGGCGGGCAGGTGGCCGGCAGCAGGGCCCTGTCGTCCAGACTGCCTCACTGGGGGTGGAATTCTTGAGAAAACTGAGCCCCCGGAAAGGCTGGCTCTCCCTGCCCCAGACTCAATTCCAGGGGGATGACCCAGACCGGGCCGGGGGCAGGCGGGAGGCAGGGGGAGGGCTTGGCGGCTCTTACCGGTTCTAGGAAACTATTCGTGAACCCAGCTGGGGAGGTGAGAGCCCCCTACACTGGGGGGTTGTCTGAACTGGACAGAGGGGGTCAGGGGGACGCGCAGGCACAGAGCGAGAATCCTACAGGGCAGCGCAGAGCGACCGGGAGAGGGAGAGGACGCATAAAGGCAGAGACACGAACTCAGGAGGACAGAGAGGGCAGAAGCAGAGCAGGTGGGGGGCGGAAACAGCGATACAGTGACAGACACACGGACGGGGACGGGGGAGCAAGAGGGAGGCAGAGACGTCCGGAGCGCCCAGAGCCAGAGGCCCGGCAGAGTCGGGGGACGCGAGAGCCCGGCGGCCCCGGCCCCCGCTCGGCAACACGTCTCCCTCCCTCCTCCCCTGTCTCCGGGCCGCGGGGACTCCTACCAAGAACCGGAATCTCAAGGCGAGGCGAGGGACCAACTCGGGGCGCAGCGGGGCCCCCGGGCCACTCGGTGCCGCGCCCACGTCTCCGGCCCCCCGGGCTGGGCGGTGGCGCCTCCGCTTGGTGCCGGCGGACGCGCCGGAGGACTCGGGGGTCCGGCTCTGCCCCTGCGGCCGAAGCCTCTGGAAGGCGGGCGCCCGCGTGCCGGCCCGGGAGAGACTTACCGCGCGCGCCCGCCGGATCTTGCGGAGCTGGGTGCCGGGGTCTGGGCGCTGGTCTGGGTGCCCCGGGAGGCTGGGCGAGGCGGCCGGCGGCGCTGGCGGCGGCCCCGCTAGGCTCGGCTGGGCTGCGCTGCGCCGTCTGCGGCCCCGGGCGGGCGCGCGGCGCGGGGGAGCGGCGAGCGAAGCGGCTCCGACGTCAGGGTGTCTCCGCTCCAAATAGGGAGCGGGGCGGGGGCAGCGAGGGGAGGGACGCGCGGGGAGAGCGGGCGGGCGCGCGCGGCCGCTCCCTCCGGGCGCGCAGGAGGGGGGCACCGCGGCCGCCGGGCCCCGGGCCCTCTCGCCGCCCGCCAGCCCCCCGGCCCGGCTTCACTGCGCTCCGACGGTGCGGCGCGGCGGCCGGGACGCCTGGCCAGCGCCCGAGGGTCAGGGCAGCGAGAGCCCGTTCCGAAGCGCTCTCCTCCTCGGGTTTCTCTGCCCTTCCACTGCTCTCCGCTCTGCTTTTCCCGAATCTGAGCCGTCAGGCCGTGCCGGGCCTGGGGATGACAAAGGCGCAGGAGTCCTATGTGGGACCTGGCTTTGCAGTCTGGCCCCGAGAGCTGTAACGCTCCAACCGGCCGCGTCCAGGCACCAGAGTCTGTTCTCACTCGACCATCTGCTGTGCGCCCAGGGCATGTGACTGGGTTCCAGGCCGTGCTGTTTGTACCCTTAGATCACACGACCTTCACCCGGTGTCACTCTAGTGTCACTTAACTTCCAGTCAGCAGCAGGCACTTGGTGTAAGCATCCCGAGAAGGGTCTGAGAGTCCCAGGAAGGACTATTACTAGGAACTAGAACGCCAGCAAATAGACTCACCTCTCAGGCTCCGAGGAAGAGCGGAGCGCCTGGCTCAGCGTCCAGCTTCACCTGGGGTGTGTGGGGGGAGGAGGGAGGTACCCCTCTAACCAGTGGGCACCTGGGCGGGTTGTGGTCAGGCCTTTCTATTCTGTGTGTTCAACGGAGCAAGAAAATAGCTTTGCTCCTGGAAAGTGGTAGCCCAGGGTCACCACTTTGGGATTTTGCTTTATTATTATAGTTATCTGTGTCCATATATTTTACCCAGCTTGCCTGGAACCTTCCAGATGAACACAGCCCTGCTTATCTGACGTCATGAGGTTGCCGAGCGTCCTAGAGGCCTGCGGGGAACCCCAGGGCGTGCTCCCCCTGTCTGTGCGCTGCACACCGGCCGCATCTCCAGCCTCTCAAGCTGCTGCTGGTGTTTCTCCCTCTGCCTGCGACTCCCCTCCCCTCCTTGCTCACCTGGTAAACGTTCAAGACCAGATTGGAAAGCCCTCCCGAGATCCTTGCAGGAAGCATAAACTTCTCCCTCCTCCACTGTGATCCTGAGCACAAGATACGTACTTCTGTTAACGCTAATTTCCCTCTAGAATAGTTCAGGAACCAATGTCCCCAGTGCTTAAGGTGGGGCCAGATGAGATGTACAGTGTATTTGGTGGAATCCATTAATTACGATCCCTCATAGCTGTAGTGCTGATAAGTCTTCCGTGAAAACAATAACAGCTCACAGGTATTGAGCACAGTACTGTGTGCTGGGTCCCATTCTAACCACTTTCCAGTCTCACAATAAATCTGAGATATGCAGTACTGTTATCCCCATTTTATAAGTGAAGAAACCAAGCTCTAGAGAGAGGTTAAGTAACTCTACTAAGTCGCACAGTAAAAGGTCACACCGGTGGGTGGCACCTGTGGCTCAAGGAGTAGGGTGCCGGCCCTATATACTGGAGGTGGTGGGTTCAAACCTGGCCCTGGCCAAAAACTGCAAAAAAAAAATCACACTGGCTATTATCTTTTCTTTCTTTCTTTTCTTTTGTAGAGACAGAGTCTCACTGTACCGCCCTCCGGTAGAGTGCCGTGGCGTCACACGACTCACAGCAACCTCTAACTCTTGGGCTTATGTGATTCTCTTGCCTCAGCCTTCCAAGCAGCTGGGACTACAGGCGCCCACCACAACACCTGGCTATTTTTTTGTTGCAGTTTGGCCGGGGCTGGGTTTGAACCCGCCACCCTCGGCATATGGGGCTGGCGCCCTACTCACTGAGCCACAGGCGCCGCCCTCTTTCTTTCTTTTCTTTTCTTTTTTTGCAGTTTTTTTGGCTGGGCAACCTTGAGGGTACAGTGGGCACAGGAGCAGGGCTTTGGCACTGACAGGTCTGGGTTCAAGTCCAGACTTTGTTAGTTGCTAGTAATGGGGTCTTGGGCAGGGAACTATACTTTTTTGTGCCTTGATTTTTCTTCACCTGTAAAATGGGAACAATGATGGGACTGTGATAAAGGATTCGGTGAGCCAGAGCAGACATAGCACTTTGCATAATGCCCGGCACAAAATGCAGCTGTTGATATTATTACCAAGTCACTTTCCAGGCCCCCTGCTCACATTGTAGCTTTCCCATAGTTGTCAGTCTTCACTAGACAGATGTGATTCAACTCCCAACACCAGGTGACCTTGTTGCATGGGAGGTGCATCAACCTGCCGTGGGGATGCAGCACCAACAGGA
The DNA here is from genome assembly GCF_027406575.1 of Nycticebus coucang. NCBI lineage: Eukaryota > Metazoa > Chordata > Mammalia > Primates > Lorisidae > Nycticebus > Nycticebus coucang. Next base: position 14,456,686 of record NC_069801.1, on the reverse strand, counting down.
CCCAGGGTAGTGAGGCCCCAGCAGGAAAGGCAGAACCAGTCACATCAGAGGCTCCAAGCTCCAGGAGATGCACCTGGTTGGCAGAAGTGTTCCAGCTGCCCCAACAGGCCTGGCTGGCACAGGGCACGGGACTGAGGCCAGAGCCTGCTGGCCCTAGGCCAGCCTCTTGGGGCCGAGGTAATGTGGGGCCCAGAGCTGGGCTGAGGGCTGAAAGCCCCTTTCCCCAGCTCATTAGCAAACATCTGGGCTCAGGAAAATGACCGACCTGGAATGTGACTTGGCTGTGGGGAGCTGCTCCCTCCCGGAGTCCCCGGAATGTGAGCTCCCTCCTGCAGGGCACAGGCTCAGGCCAGCTGTTTCCTCTAATCCTGTCAGTCTGCCCTCCACAGGGGTCCAAACCTCTGCATGGAGAATGACATGAAAACAAGCAAAAGGCCTTCCTTCCCAGTCCAGACCGATGAATCAGAAGGCTGGTACACAGTCTCTCTTTCCTCTTGAAGATAAAGACCAAGAATGCTCAACATTTCCAAGTCTGGAGCTGGGAAGGGCCATTAGGACTCCTCAAGGGAGGTTCTAGAGGCTCCTTGCTTGGGTTTGAATCCTGGCGGCGTCACCTCCCGTGCAAGTTGTTCCACACCTGGGCCTTGGTTTCCTTATCTGTAAAAGGCAGTTCATCTGTAAAAGGCAGTTCTATTGATGTGTTATCAGGATTCATTCATGTATTTATTGAACAATTTTTTAAAATATTTATTATTATTATTTGAGACAGAGTCTCAAACTGTCGCCCTGGGTAGAGTGCCATGGCATCATAGCTCACAGCAAACGCCAACTCCTGGGCTCAAGCGATTCTCCTGCCTCCGCCTCCCAAGTAGCTGGGACTACGGGCACCTGCCACAATGCCCAGCTTTTTTTTTTTTTTGGCTGCAGCTGTTGTTGTTTGGTGGGCCCAGGTTGGACTCAAACCTGCCAGCTCAGGTGTATGTGGCTGGTGCCCTAGCAGCTTGAGCCACAGGCACTGAGCCTAACATTTATATTTTTAGAGCCAGGGTCTTGCTGTGTCACCTGGGGCTAGAGTACAGTGTCGTCATCATGGCTCACTGCAACCAAACTTCTGGGCTCAAGCGACTCTCCTGCCTCAGCCTCCCAAAGGGCTGGGATGACAGATGTGAGAGTGAACAAATATTTACTGTGCCTGCTGTGTGCTAGACAAGCACAGAGATATTCAGTTAGACCAGTAAGATCCCAGCCTTCAAGGAGCTTATGTTCTGCAACAGAGAGACAGAAAGTGTAACAGATAAACAGATGAATGGATATCGCATAATCAAAGTGTTAGAAAGGAACTAAGCCAGAGTGGGCAATGTATTGAGAAGCCTCAGGAGACATCTCAACATTTAAGGTGACGTTATAATGAGGAGCCAGGATTCAAGGAGATAAATGGATGCCAAGTGCTCAGCACAGTTAGTGGAAATCAGCACGCGCTCCATAAAATGACGGAACATGAAGCCCAGAGCCTGGCAGGTGCCCAGCTCTCAGAAAGTGGAAGCTAATGTTGTGTCATAGAGGAAAAGGATTTACCCAAGTTCACTCGGCAAGTTAGTAGCAGATCCAGGACCTGATCCAGAAGTTCTGGCTTTGAGTCCCTGACTGTGTCCTTTGCCTCTTCCTCCCAGAAAGCAGGAGAAAGCAGCCACTCACTACTTGGTCTGTCCTACCCAGGGTTGCTGAGGGTGAGCAAGGCCTGGGCCCAGATGGGAGAGCAGAAATGAGGCTCAGGGACTCCACGGGGCTTTGACCCCATGGAAAAATTTTAAATGTCCTTTGTAGCTAGGGTGGGAGACCAAGAATCAAGAAGAGGGATCAAGTGTTGAGATGGGGGGTGGGGGGGGCTGAGGGGAGAGAAGAAGGGGAGACATGAGAAGTCAATTCCGAGAGTTCTGGAGTAGAAATGCAGGCTCAAGTCCTTTTTCCACTTCCTAGAGGCGGTATAGCCCAGTAGGCACAGTTACTTACTTGTCTGTAAAAATGAGCATGGTGATGTCACTAGAAATGTGGTCTAAATGCCGGGGACCAGGGACCAAGGGGTAAAAGGGAAGAAGCTTACCCCTGCCACTCACCTCTCCATTTACCACATACCGAGGAGCCCTCCGTATATGGGGCTGGTGTCCTACCCACTGAGCAACAGGCGCCACCCTGGTTTTCTTCTTAATCAAAACTTCAGGTTAATGGGCGGTGCCTGTGGCTCAAAGGGTAGGGCGCCAGGCCCATATGCCGGAGGTTGCGGGTTCAAACCCAGCCCTGGCCAAAAAAAAAAAAAACTTCAGGTTAGCCTGTGACTCAGTGAGTAGGGCGCCGGCCCCATATGCCGAGGGTGGTGGGTTCAAACCCAGCCTCGGCCAAACTGCAACCAAAAAATAGCTGGGCGTTGTGGCGGGTGCCTGTAGTCCCAGCTGCTCGGGAGGCTGAGCAAGAGAATCGCGTAAGCCCAAGAGTTAGAGGTTGCTGTGAGCCATGTGACGTCATGGCACTCTACCCAAGGGTGGTACAGTGAGACTCTGTCTCTAAAAAAAAAGGTTAGAAATTAGGCAAGTCAATTATTTTACAATGTAATGTCTCCAGGGTTTTTTTCTACTTTGTTTCTTCTCAGTCCCAGCTCCCAGTGGCCCCACACATATCCACAGCAAGTAAGAGAGTTTTTCTCCCTCCTCAAGAGCTGGTCTTTCTGTGCTTGTTTAATATTCCATAAACCAGCATTTTCTTTGTGCTCCAGATAAATTCATTGAAAAGATCCCTTTTTGGAAACATGGGAGTTGGAGGAAAAGAAAGCATGGAAGGCCACCCTCTCTGTGTCTGCCCAGCCCTCCTGCTAGAAAGCCGGCCCCCAGCCAGGCTCATTCTCTGTGAACCTATCCTCCTGGCCAGAGAGCTGGATCAGAGTGGACACCTGACCCAGGCAGAACCTACCAAGTTCTCTCTCTGAAGAATTTTTTTTTTTTTTGCAGTGTTTGGCCGGGGCTGGATTTGAACCCGCCACCTCCGGCATATGGGGCTGGCGCCCTACCCCTTTGAGCCACAGGAGCCACCCTCTCTCTGAAGAATTTTAACAGAGAGGCACTAGGACCACGTGGGAGAACCGAAACCTGTAAAGGCAGAATTCTAGAGAATTCTGAGTGCAGAAGCTGGTGAGGGCTTGGTTCTTGCATCCTCAATGTTCATCTATTTTTTCCTTGGATTCTGGGAGCTTTTATTTTACGATCTCAAGCTGATTTGACAGAGTTTGCTACTTTCCTCCTAAAAAGTCAAGTGAAATGGTGTTTTTAAAAACTACTTACTATGTATGTAGCACAGTCAAGGTACTAGAGATAGGATAAGTCATGAGAGCTGTCCTCTTAGGAGGAGAAAGGAACACAAACGAACAAAGGGAAAGCTCATTGCCATGGAAGCTGCGCAGGCATGAAGACCACGAGAGTTGAAAGAAGGGAGAAATCCCAGGGGCTGGCGGGAGGAGTAGGATGTGAGCAGGGGCTTGAGAGATGCACTAGACTTGGGCAGCCCATGCTAAGAAAGAAGAGGACCCAAAAAAGGATTTGTATTTGACAAAAATGAGGCCCTCAGACCTCCAAACCACTACCACAGACACCATTCACATGACACTTTCTTCACTGGTCCCAGAACAGTCTCAGATTCTCAGAATCCTTTTTCTTTTTTCGAGACAGAGTCTTGCTCTGTCACCTGGGCTACAATGAAGTGGCATCATACTCTTAGGCTCAACAATGCTCTTGCCTCAGCCTCCCAAGTAGCTGAGATTACAAGGGCCTGTAATCACACCAGGCTAATTTTTCTATTTTCAGTAGAGATGGGGTCTCGCTCTTGTTCAGGCTGGTCTCAAACTCCTGAGCTCAAGCAATCCTCCCACCTTGGCCTCTTAGAGTGCTAGATTACAGTTGTGAGCTTCCATGCCTGGCTATAAGCTTTATTTCCAGGAAGACTATCCCCTAGTCTTCCCCAGTGGCATCTAAATGGGTGGGTGGGGTCGTTCACACCTGTAATCCCAGCACTTTGGGAGACCGGGGGTGGGGGGGTGGGGGGGTGGGGGGGGTGGGGATCACTTGAGGCAAAGAGTTCAAGGCTAGCCTGGGCAAAATAGTGAGATCCTATCCCTAACAAAAAATAGAAAAATGAGCCAGGTATGGTGGTGTGTACCTGTAGTTTCAGCTACTTGGGAGGCTGAGATAGAAGGATCACTTGAGCCCAGTAATGTGAACCTACAGTGAGCTGTGAGACTGCCACTGGATTCCAACCTGGGTGACAGAGTGAAACTCTATTTCATAAATGAATAAATAGAAAAAGGAAAGACCAGGCGGCACCTGTGGCTCAGTGAATAGGGCGCCGGCCCCATATGCCGAGGGTGTCAGGTTCAAACCCAGCCCTGGCCAAACTGCAACAACAAAAAAAAATAGCCAGGCCTTGTTGCGGGCGCCTGTAGTCCCAGCTGCTCAGGAGGCTGAGGCAAGAGAATCGCGTAAGCCCAAGAGTTAGAGGTTGCTGTGAGCCGTGTGACACCACGGCACTCTACCGAGGGCAGTAAAGTGAGACTCTGTCTCTACAAAAAAAAAAAAAAAAGAAAAAGGAAAGACCTATAACCATTTCAACATGAGGCTTTCTCCTGGAACTTGAGTTTTATCTATGAAGCCCACCATAAGGAGAAGAGAAAGTCAAGTCTGGAATAGTGGTGGGCCTTTTATTTCTATGGTATAAAGAGTCTATCAGTGGCCAGCTAGTGGCTTGTACCTATATTGTGCCTGTAATCACAGCTTCGTAGGAGGCTGAGGTGGGAGGATTTCTTGAGGCCAGGAGTTTGATGAGCAACATAGTGAGACCAGAAGACCTTGTCTCGAAAAAAACAAACAAAAAAAACCCAAAAAGTCTATCACGTGATAGTACAATTGATAGTCTTCCGGTTTAAATAGGGGATGATTCCTTTAATTCAATTAATTACATATTGATTTTTTTTTGTTTGTTTTTTTTTTATGTTTTTTTTGTTGTTGTTGCAGTTTGGCCGGGCTGGGTTTGAACCTGCCACCCTCAGCATATGGGGCGGGTGCCCTACTCACTGAGCCACAGGCACCACCCTACATATTGATTATATTATAAAATAACATCATTGAGCTGGCTATATATCACTTTTCTCCCTAATAGCAGAGTGCCTGACCTCACGTCTGTACTGTGTGGCAGGAAGGGACAGGGATCATTACAATCGTCGTACAATGAGGCCCAGAGAGATCAAGTGACTTTCTCATGATTACACAGTGACCCAGGGAAGCTGGGACGAGAACAGAGGATGCTCTATAGTAGGAATTTGGGGAAGCTTTTCTTCTGATTGAAAGTCACTGACCCATAGAAATGATCAGTCAGGGCCACCCACTTACAAAGCAAGTTAAGAGCTTTAAAAATATAGAAAATGTTAAACTCAACAACCTAACTGAAAAATAGCAAGAATAAAACTATCTTATAACTATGATAATAAAAATGTACTCTGTCTTGATCACATCCAGAGGGACAGATAGTGGGAAAGCTTAAGGGCAAGGAATGACAGAAACTGGAAGGTGGATGCCTGTGCAGGCAGACGGAGGTTAAGATGGTAAAAGCACTGCTCATTCCCGCCTATGTTACATACACACAGGAGCCTATATTGGGGTATTTGGGGTAAATGGGCACCATGTCTCCAACCTACTCCCAAATGGCTCAAAAATTCTGTGTGGGCAGACGCGCACACACACAAAATAAGAAAGAAAATGGGGGGAAAACGAGGACAATTAACATGGGTAAAAGGTACAAAAGAGTCCTTTTTTGTTGTTCTTTTGCTTTTTTTTTCTGTTTGTTTGTTGAGACACTGTCTTACTCTGTCATCCTTGGTAGAGTGCCGTGGTGTCACAGCTCATAGCAACCTCAAACTCTTGAGCTCAAGCGATCCTCTTGCCTCAGTCTCCCAAGGAGCTGGGACTACAGATGCCTGCCACAACACCTGGCTAATTTTTCTATTTTTAGTAGAGACAGGGTCTCACTCTTGCCCAGGCTGTTCTCCAACTCCTGAGCTCAGGCGATCCACCCCTCCGGCTCCCAGAGTGCTAAGATCACAGGTTTGAGTCACCGTGCCTGACCAAAAGAGTTCTTTGTATTACTTTCCCAACATCTCTGTAAAACTATACCATAATTAAAGGTTACCAAAAAAACCCTTAAAAGTGAAATATAAAGGTAATCATTACCGGTATACATTCTAAAAAGAATTTTTTTTTTTTTTTTGTAGAGACAGAGTCTCACCTTATGGCCCTCGGTAGAGTGCCGTGGCCTCACACAGCTCACAGCAACCTCCAACTCCTGGGCTTAAGCGATTCTCTTGCCTCAGCCTCCCGAGTAGCTGGGACTACAGGCGCCCGCCACAACGCCCGGCTATTTTTTGGTTGCAGTTCAGCCGGGGCCGGGTTTGAACCTGCCACCCTCGGTATATGGGGCCGGCGCCTTACCAACTGAGCCACAGGCGCCGCCCTCTAAAAAGAATTTTATGTACCTAATGATGGGTGTATTTTATGGTTTGTTAATTGTCTCCAAAAATCTAAGTGAAACCTGTGCAGTTATTAAGATGCATAAGCTAATAAAATATCATGATCATTTATTACATTTGTAAGGAGTTAGTAAAACTCATCAGTAACACAGACCTGAAGCTCTGACAATCATGTTTCTGATTAGCAAATATAGGAATTATGTTTTTAATAAATACAGCTAATTCCAATTTTGACCAACTTATTCTTATCAATTCAAACTCAATGAAACTGGCTCAAACCACTTTGAAATGATCCTTTACAGTTTAAACAGCTTTTGACCAAACAGAGAGAGTAGGTAAAAGTCTGTATTCTGGAATCAGGTTAAAATCCTGCCTGAAATCTTCACCTGCTTGTTTTTGGGCAATTTATCCTTTCAAAGTCTGTTTCTTCATCTATGAAGTGAAGATAATAGTACTTTTGTCATAGGATTGTTGTAAAAATTATGCATCATGATTTGTGTCTTGCCTGCCTCAGCGAGCTAGACCAGCAAGAGGAAGATGACTTGATTGACAGTTGATAATGAGCTCTTTTTTCCAAGCCTCAATTTCTTCCCTATTGAAGACTCATCACCTGGCCAAACGCCGTGGCTCATGCCTGTAACCCTAGCACTTTGGGAGGCTGAGGAGGGTGGATTGCTTAAGCTCAAGAGTTTGAGACGGCCTGAGCAAGAGGGAGACCCTGTCTCTAAAAAAACCCCAAAAAACAAAAAACAAAACAAGAGCTGGGCGTCATGGCAGGTGCTTGCAGCCCCAGCTACTCGGAGGCTGAGGTATGAAGATCTCTTGGGCTAACAGTTGGAGGTTGCTGTGAGCTGTGACACCGTAGCACTCTGCCAAGGACCACATAGGGAGACTCTGCCTCAAACAACAAAACGAAACAAAAAAGACTCCTTACCTGCCCCCACCTCCTTCAAGAATTCATGGTATCTTCTTCCTCTACACACACCTTCTGGCTCTGAACTCCTTGAGTTAGAATCAAACAATTGAGACCAATTATCCCCAACGCAAATGCTCAGAACAGTCCCCTTTCCTTTAAGGCCGGAAACTCCTTGAGTTCTCAGGTTTCCATTCCGCTTCTTCAGTGTCATTTTCCCTCCTAGACTAGCTCCAAATGGTGTACTCTGTAAATCATTCTGATTTTTAGAAAAGCTAGGGTGGGTTTTCAGAGAAGTCACAGTGGCCTCACTCATCTGTAACTAGATAGAGTGAAAATAAATGACATGAATACTTAGGAAGATGCATAGTGTTTGCCAACAATTTTTAGGTTTTTATTTTATTTTTTTTAGAGACAGAGTCTTACTTTGTCACCCTCGGTAGAGTGCCGTGGCGTCACACAGCTCACAGCAACCTCCAACTCCTGGGCTTAGGCGATTCTCTTGTCTCAGCCTCCAGAGTAGCTGGGACTACAGGCACCTGCCACAACGCCCAGCTATTTTTTTTGTTGCAGTTTAGCTGGGGCCAGATTTGAACCTGCCACCCTCGGTATATGGGGCGGGCGCCCTACTCACTGAGCCATAGGCACCACCCCAATTTTTAGGTTTTTATTACTAGGAACTCATTTTCTCCTTCAGATCTTGCTGATTTTAACCCTAAGAGCCAGTTCCATGAGCTCAGTGATTATGCCCTCCTCCTGTTCTGGAACAGTCCCCTACCATTAATACCATGTACTTTATTTTGACTCAAATATCAACAGCCTCTTTTTAATCATTTTTTTATAATACTTTTTTTTTTAGAGACAGAATCTAATTCTGTCACCCTCGGTAGAGTGCCATGACGTCACAGCTCACAACAACCTCTAGCTCTTGGGCTTAGGCGATTCTCTTGCCTCAGCCTCCCGAGTAGCTGGGATTACCGGTGCCCGCCACAACGCCCGGCTATTTTTTTATTGCAATTTGGCCAGGGCCGGGTTTGAACCCACCACCCTCAGTTTATGGGGCCAGAACCCTACTCACTGAGCCACAGGTGCTGCCCAACAGCCTCTTTTTAAACACATGTGTTAGCACATATTTTTGACCCTCAAAGCCTACAGGATAGGAATTATTTTTTCCCCACTTTACAGATGAGGAAACTAAAGTTTGAAGAGTTTAAAGACCCCCTCCCACACCACACCCCGGTCACATGGCAAGTGGTGGAGTCAGAAAGAATTTGGATCTAGATCCTGACTCTGAATCCTATGCCATTCCAGCTTCACAGCCATGCCTCTCCTTGGTGCCTGCCTTTTTATCCTCTTCCTTCAAGGGAGACAGTAACAGTCATTCCTGACTCTCATGTTTAACACAGAAGCCACTCAGGGAATGTGGGACTTCTCCCCTGCCCCCACTCAGGTCTGTGTTTAACCCTGATATCATTCTTTTGGGTCCAAGGGGAAGGGGTGCTTGTAGCACAATTAAAGAAAAAAGTAGTGATAGCTTCCAGATGAGCTTATTATTCTAAATTTAACATTCCTTTTGGTACTTAGAATTTCCACTTTCTCCTTTCCACCCCTTTGCATTTATGTAATTAGAAAGCATAAAACAGGAAACCATTTGTGTCCCAGCCCCATGGAGTAACATCCTTGTGGAAATACTTTGCAGAGTTTATTTGGACAGGTTCAAAAATAGCCCTTCAACAATACAATCAGATTGAACCATGACAAGTAAAATGCAATTATGGCTTGGTTACATAAAAAAAAAAAAAAGGTAAACAGCAAGGCTTGGGAAAACTAAAAGCAAAACTGCATAGTCACTTCTCCTCCATTGCCGATGCCTGCATTTTCTATCAGCAGTCTTGAAATCCAAGACCACATCCTTGGATCTTTTGAAATGGAGGAGATGACACTCACTAAAGGAGACAGCTCAACAGAGTGTTCTGAGGCCCATCGTAGAACAAAGGCATACTTCAGCACAGGGCAAATAACAGCCTGATAAAGGCTCCCCCAGTGGGTACTCTGAATGCCAAAGTCATTCACCTAAATGAGTTCAAAATACATATTGTTCTGGGCCAAATTACACAGTGTCAAGCTCAGACTGTATGTATTTATGTATGTTGGCAGAGTAGGCCACTTTTGGGGCGCCACAGCCTTATCCTAGGATCCTGTGCCCAGCTGGGTTCCCATCACTCTTCCTCCAAACCCATGAATTTCCTTGGACTTGGTTCCAGAAGGGCAGACAAGAAGCAAAGTCAAAGTTGCACAAGCCCACAAGGGACCAGGGCCTTGGTGGACTTGAATTTCTAATGAAACTTAGAGTAGAACAGAGTGTGTGCCTTTGCCAATAAGCTGGGACTTTCCAAAGGCTGATCTGAGATGAGGGCAGAGAGTAAGGACAAGATCAAGCCTGTGCTTTGGGCCAGTCTGTGCTAAGGGCTACAAGGTGGGAATACAAAGTACTCTGGAATTAAAGCAAACAGCCAGCGCTTCCTGTGGCTGGCCTGTGCCAGAACGGTTCCCTTTCATGGAGCTGACAGTTTCTCAAAGGGCTGCAGTGGTTCTGGGCAAAGGGATCCATCCAAATAAAAGTCTAAGATCTGACAACAAATGAGTTAGAGAAGCTTGATTCCAACACCCCTCTCCACACTGTATCTAGAGGATTTTGATACATACAGAGGATTTGTGGGCACATTTTGTTTCTTTGTCTCTTTTGGAAGGGGACCTGTTATTCTTCTTTCTGCCTGAATGAAGATGGAAAAATGGTGGAAAAATTAGTGTGTGTGGGATAATTAACTTTTAAAGCAAATATGGAGAAGACAAGTAGAAGGGATGAAACAGGTCCCACGTTCTTTTCCTTCTAAGTACATGTGCTGTCTTTCATGGAATGAAGAGGGCCAAGTGGCTGTGGCGACCATGACTTCCAGTCCTAGGTTCAGTCTCTCTTTGGGTTTTAGGTGCCAACAAGCCCAGAGAGCCTGGACAGTTTGAAAGGCAAAGCATCACTGCTGCCTGTTCAGGTCCAGAGCCTTGCACAGCTTTTTAGAAAGCCAAGTGGGGCAAAAGATAAGCAAGGAAAAATGGGGGATATGGGAGTGTACACTGCTACCCAGAATCAACTCATATTATAGCACTTGGAAGAACTAAGGTCTAATAAATGTTCCAGAATTGGGGTCAGGCATGAGTTCTACCCAGCTCCCCCTCGCCCCTGCACACTCTGGCTATGCTGAACTGCCTGTAGCTTCCCAGCTGTAAGACGCACTTCCGAAATGCTGAGTCTCCACAGAATGTACTGGAATGCCCGAGTCAACTTCAAGTCTCGATCCGCATGTTCCTCCATGCTGCTGTCACTGCACTTTGCCTGCACCCCTCCTCTCTCAGAGTTGTTAAGTATTTGCATCTCTGCCTTTCCATCAGACTCTACGCTCCCTGAAGGCAGGGGCCTGCGTCCTTTTCCCCCATTTAATCTATGCTGCCTACAACAGCTTATAAACTGAAGCTCAATCAACATTTACAGAATTAAGGGGCAGTGGAATCAAGTTCTGCCCACCTCGATTTTAGTATTAAGAAAGCAGTAAGATAAGAAACCCTGAGTTCTGGAGTTCTACATATTTTCAGGAGAAATACTACTACTATAATATTAAAATACTATTTTTGTGCTCAGCCTACCTGGTTCAAGTGAAACCACAGGAACAAACTCACAGAGGGGCATGAAAAGTGGCCCTTTTGTCCTCAAACCTCAGCTGCTAAGTGAAGAGAAAATCAACCCGAAATGTGCTTTCCAGCAGGTGGGTGTACCCAGAGCTTTCTCCACCCACCAGGGCTAAGGCTTAGACCCTGTCAAGCTCCAGGAAGCTGTAGGACTTGACATCAGTGGACTGGGCCTTCCAGGCAGTCAGGTTTTGTCTCTTGCTACTATGTAGCTGTTTGACCCTGGTGCAACAGGGACAGCCGAGACATGCCCTGCCAGTCTACTGCGGAGAGCGACACACACAGAGAGCGGCTACAGCAGGGCAAGGCACCTGAAGACATTAGCCATCTTCAGTCTTCACTGGCGCACGCAGCAGCAATCTCCAACCTCGGATTTGTGAAGCAGAAGGAATTTTGAAAACTACACATTAGGGGAGAGTGGGAAAGGGATATGCCGCCTGTAGTTTCAGGAGGACTCTCAGAAAAGCTGTGACCAGGAGGCTACAGCTGCTGGTAGTTCAAACACAGTCCTCACGCTCAGAGACTACAGGAAAGAAATAAAGGCCATGCAATAGGCTTCCTATTTTTAATTTATTTCTTTGAAGACCACTTCCTTGCAATTTCCAGAGAGAAAATACAAAACAAGAAACAGACTTGGTTTCAGACACATAAACAGTGTGCTGGAGTTAAAGCGTTACTGATAACATTGTTACAGAAGAACACCAGCTTACTCCAGGGCACTTCAGTATTCCTGAGGAATAAACGTGATTTCTCTTTTCCTCCCACTGGGATGTTCTCAGGTGTAAGTCACTGCTACTGCTCCTGTAAAGCAAGGGCAGTCAGGTTAGAGCCGGGCAGATAGCGTCTGGACAGTCCTCTCTAACTGCTGTGTCTGGCCAAGCATGGCAGCTCATGCCTGTAATCCCAGCGCTTTGAGTGGCAGAGGCAGGAGGATCACTTAGACCACGAGTTCAAGATCAGCCTAGGCAATGTAGTGAGATTCCATCTCTACAGAAATAAAAATTAAACAAAATTAATCAGGTGTGGTGGTGCACACTTGTGGTCCCAGCTATTTGGGAAGCTAAAGTAAGTGAATCACTTGGGCCCAGGAGTTTGAGGCTACAGTAGGCTGCAATTGCACACTGCATTCCAGCCTGGGTGACAGAGACAGACACAAATCTCTATAATAAAACTAATAATAATAATAGCTGTGTCAGGTCAGATCCAAAGGACCAATGGGGCCAAAAATCTTACCACACCATTTGCTTTAAAACTATCCCACAAGAGGACTGTGTATATTCCACTCTGGTTGATAAGAGCGGCTCCCCTGATCTTTCAGAGAAAAGAGTGGGAAAGTAGAACAGAGCCGAACAACCACTACCTGGACAAGGCTCCTAAAGCCCATCTAAGGATCACAGGGGAGTGGGAAGAGCATGGTTTGAACCTCAGCCTACAGATTACATGATCTTTGGCAAGTTTCTCAACCTCAGTAAGATTCTATTTCTCATCTGCTGTGAAGATAGCAACACCTCTCACAAATCCATTAGGAGGTCTCGAGAGAAAAAGTATATAAAGATAAACATATGATGGTCCACAGGGCACGTCAGGTACTCAACAAGCACTCAGCACGACATGACTACACTTAAAAACCTCAGTCGGGAGTTGGCTCTGTTCTTCAGAGAAGTGGAGGATGACAACATTGAGGCACAGACTCAAGTTCAGATAAAGTTACAAGGCCATTTTGGAGCAGTATACACAAGCCTGTAAAAAAATGTAACAATATTTTCCACAGTTCCTCCCAGCTATTAAATACATAATATGCATAAAATCACCACTGAGCCATTTTCTCTGACAACCCAGTTTGGAACAATGGAAACATTTTAAACCATTAAGACCTGCAGCTCCTCTCCCTGCCCCTTTCTGTTCCCCACCCTTGGCTCTGGGGCCAGGAAGAGTGAGGAGTCCCCAGCAGTGGAGAGGGGCGGCTGTGGCCTTTGGCGCCACACAGCTGCGCCCCTTCCCGCACTGTCCATCTGATGACCTCACTCTTACTTTGGTGCAGATGGTTCATTAATATTGCCTCTCCCTGCTCCCGCCCTCTCTCCAGTACACGTGGGCTGGTGGCTAGGCAGCTGAAATTATGAGCAGAGGCTATGGAGCTGTGGGAGGAGTCTGCTGCTTGAGATTTGATGACTTTTTTGTGTGTGTGTGACAGAGTCTCACTCAAATCACCCTGGGTAGTGTAGTGGCATCATAGTTCAAAGCAACCTCAAACTCTTAAGGCTCAAGAGATCTTCTTGCCTCAGCCTCCCAAGTAGCTGGGACTATAGGTGCCCACCCCAACATGTACTAGTTTTTCTATTTTTAGTAGAGATAGGGTCTTGCTCTTGCTCAGGCTGGTCATGAACTCCTGAGCTCAAGCAACCCACCCACCTTGGCCTCCCAGAGTGCTATGACTACAGGTGTGAGCCACCAAGCCCAGGTGAAATTTGGTGACCCTTGTGGCTACAGCTCTGAACTAGAATTAGAACATGCATTTGTACTACATTTTCCACTCTACTTGTTATAATGGTGGGACAATAGACAAGTCAATCTCTTTCTTGGCTAGCCTCAACTATAATAACCAGTGTTTCTATTTATGTAATACTTCACGGGTTAAAAACATCTTCAGGTTTGATTTTTTTTTTTTTTTTGAGATGGGGTCTTACTAGGTTGCCCAGGCTGCTCTCAAACTCCTGAGCTCAAGCAATCCTCTAGCCTCAGCCTCCTGAGTAGCAGGGAGTACAAGTGTGTGACTGCCTCATTTTCACATTTAATCATCACAATAACTCTAATGGTAGAAATTACTACCCTCAATTTATGGGTGGAAAATTGAAGCTCAGAAGTGAAATGACTGTCTTCACCTAGGTCTCCTAGCTTCTGTGCTCTTTCCACTAGCTGCAGAACCTGGAAGATAGAAGATAACCTGGAAGGTAGAAGATTCAACACAAAGATAACCTGGAAGGTAGAAGATTCAACACATGCAGGGAATATGAAGTTCTTCACTGAAGTCTACTAGAAGACGTATGCCTTAGTAACCCTACCACCATTAGCATTTACCTTTAATAGGATAAACTATTTACTTCATTCATTAACCTTACCTTTATTTGAGTTCCTACTTTGTTTCAGACCCTGAGGATACAAAAATAAGTACCCCTTTCTGCCCCTGAATACCCAGCCTCCAGTGATCTTTTCACTTAAACCCCAAAGTAACCAATCATCTAAATTCTAAAGTAAGGCAAAGGAGCCAGCACAGTGGCTCAGGCCTGTAATCCCACCTGTTTGAGAAGCTGAGGTAGAAGGATAATTTGAGCCCTGGACAACAGCAAGACCCCCATCTCTACAAAAAATAATTTTAGCCAGGCCTGGTGGCATGTGCCTCCAGTCCCAGTTATTAGGGAGGTTAAGGCAGGATCCCTCGAGCCCAGGAGTTCAAGGCTGCAGTGAGCTATAATGATGCCACTGTACTCCAACCTGGGCAAAGAAAAGAAGGGAGGAAGGAGGGGAGGAAGGAGGGAAGAAGGGGGTGGAAAGGGCAGGAAGAGGGAGGAGGGAAGGGAAGGGAAGGGGAAGGAAAAGAAAAGGCCAAAGAAATGGTGGGTACATATGAAACCTTCAGAAAGCATGCTGCCTTCTTCCTTTCTGAGGCATGGATAACAATTTTCCAGCTTTTTTATAGCATTAAAAATCTATCTAGGCCAGGTGCAGTGGCTAACACCTGTAATCCTAGCACTCTGGGAGGCGAAGATGGGTAGATAGCTTGAGCTCATGAGTTCAAGATCAGCCTGAGTGAAAGCAAGACCCTGTCTCTATTAAAAACAGAAAAACTGAGGCAAGAGGATTGCTTAAGCTCGAGTTAGAGGTTGCTGTGAGCTATGACACTACAGCACTCTACCCAGGTTGACAGCTTGAGACTGTCTCAAAAAAAAAAAAAAAATCTATCTGAAGACTAGGACTTCAGCAGAATCATGCAGGACTTTCAGTGAAAACTGCCTTCTTCAATTAAAAAGCAGAGTAATATGGCTGAGTCCTTCCAGTCTCTGGATTTAGCTTAAATATGTGGGAGATATTTAAGGGACTCTGAGATCTTTGACTCAAAAAAAAAAAAGTCCCACTCTGTCCCCCTTAGTAGAGTGCCATGGCGTCACAGCTCTCAGCAACCTCAAACTCTTGGGCTTAGGTGATTCACTTATCTCAGCCTTCCAAGTAGCTGGGACAACAGGTGCCTGCCACAATGCCTGGCTATTTTTTTTGTTGTAATTGTCATTGTTGTTTGGCAACAACAATGGGTTCAAACCTGCCAGCTCCAGTGTATGTGGCTGATGCCCTAACTACTGAGCTACAGACACCAAGCCAGGACTCTTGAGATCTTAAATACAAAGTGCTACTTACGGACAGTTAATACGAATCTACTTTACCACTGATGATAAACTTTTCAGTCCAAGTTCATTTATGCCAACCAACTAACATAGGTGTATGTATCTGAATGCACATGTGCATGTGAAAGCACAGGGGAGACTTTTAGCACCAAAGTAGTGTTGACATTGCTAAAAGCAGAAAAGCAATTAGGATCTCGGCGGTGCCACAAGGACACACTCAGTTTATTCATTACATACACTCCTTCTTCCAGGGCTCAGGAGAAACCTCTTTTTCTTCTAAAAGGAAGAGAAATATAGGCTTGGTGCCCGTAGCTTAGTGGGTAGGGCGCCAGCCACATACACCGGGGCTGGTGGGGTGGAGCCCAGGCCAGGCCTGAGCCTGGGCTGGGCCTGCTAAACAATAGCCAGGGGTTGTGGTGAGTGCCTGTGGTCCCAGCTACTTGGGAGGCTGAGGCAAGAGAATCGCTTAAGCCCAAGAGTTTGAGGTTGCTGTGAGCTGTGACGCATTGGAACTCTACCGAGGGCAACATACTGAAACTCTGTCTCAAAGAAAAACTAGCCAGGTATTGTGGCAGGCACCTGTAGTCCTAGCTACTTGGGAGGCTGAGGCAAGAGAATTGCTTAAGCCTAAGAGTTTGAGATTACTATCAGCTGCAACGCCGTGGCACTCTACCTAGGGTGACATAGTGCGACTCTGTCTCAAAAACAAAACAAAAACAAAAAAGAAAGAGAAATATAAATTTTGTACATACTTTGACATATTTTCCATGTAGAAGATATGGAGCCTGGAAATCATGCTGACAGTTGGAGTAGGCCATTCCCAATCCCATGCCAGAACCAAAGGCTAACGGCCACATTTTTCCTAGTGATCAGAAAAAGAAAAATCCCACTAGCGAACCATTAAGAGATGACGAAGCCCTCCAATCCCTTTAAATAACATCTACTTAGGTTCAATAAACATTCAATATGCATCATACTGATAACTATAATAAATCATACATGTTTGTCAAAG
Organism: Nycticebus coucang; assembly: GCF_027406575.1. Lineage (NCBI taxonomy): Eukaryota > Metazoa > Chordata > Mammalia > Primates > Lorisidae > Nycticebus > Nycticebus coucang. The sequence goes on along the minus strand of NC_069801.1, from coordinate 14,440,064 downwards.
TTTCATCAATGGCCAAAGGGAGTGGGGATATTAATTAGTAAACTTATCAATTTAGAAAATATTAAGTACCTGGGGCAAGACATGATTGCAAGAGGGACTTTGCCTAACAATTGCAATCAGTGTAACCTGGCTTATTGTACCCCCAGTGAATCCCCAACAATTAAAAAAAAAAAAGAAAGAAAGAAAATATTAAGTACCTATGCTGCTGGGTTCAAGAAAAATAAGGGGTACAATAAACATATCAAAAGTAGACACAGTTGAACCCTTTAACTTCTATATGAGTTCTAATCATCTGTTCAGCATAAGTAATTTCTTTTTGTAGAGATGTAGAGACAGAGTCTCACTTTATGGCCCTCGGTAGAGTGCCGTGGCCTCACACAGTTCACAGCAACCTCCAACTCCTGGGCTTAAGTGATTCTCTTGCCTCAGCCTCCCGAGTAGCTGGGACTACAGGAACCTGCCACAACGCCCAGCTATTTTTTTTGTTTGTTTGTTTGTTTGTTTAGCAGGCTGGGGCTGGGTTCGAACCCACCAGCCCTGGTGCATGTGGCTAGTGCCTTAACTGCTTAGCTACAGGTGCTGAGCCAGCACTGTATTAATTACAATTGTCTTAGTGATATTTTGTCTCAGTTCTTCATGGAAAGAGGTCAAAGTGACACCTCTGACTTCTATTCAATATCCAAACTTCAGATGTTCTTCCACAGAATGAAAGGAATATTGCCTGCCTTTTGCTTAGGAGAATTTTTGGCCAAGAAGCATGTGTATTTCTGTTCTACTTGTTTTTATTACCAGCAGGACTTTCATTTTCAAGTTCTTCTAAAAAAAAAAAGACTGTAATTAGTTAGAAATATTTCAGCATGTAGATTTAGCCAAATTGCTCACTGGCACCAAGTACAAACTTTTGAAATGATATCATAGTTAAGAAAACAGACACCCTGACTCAATGCCCAGGGGGAATGCTAAAGGTGCCCAACCCATTCTGAACTCTTCTTTCAAAATCCACATTCTCTGGCCTACCTAACCCCACAAATGGACAGGCTGGCAGCCACCTACATGTGTCTTCTGGAAGTGTCCTTGCTATGTGTATGTATACACTAGGACATTGTGTTGAAAAAGCAATAAAGTCACACTTACTTTTAAAGAAGGTAAGTGAGAAAACGATTCCTAATCCCAAACCAGTACCTACAAAGAGGGAGAAAAACACGTTAGATAACATTAACATTTCCTAAAAATAACATCATAAAGCAGATTACTTTTTTCATAATTAGATCTACAGTTAATTTTCTCATTTTTAACCTTCCTTCTTATTGTCAGAGGCTTTATTGATGCCTTTAGTCCTCTGCCTGCAGTGGTAATAAAATAAAATAAAAGCTTTATCCCCATTCTGTCCAGAAAGGTTGTAGGCAGGGAAACAAGCCGAGAGACTGTTCTAGAGTAGACCTTCTCTGAATCCTGGGCTCTCCTACCCATCTCACACAGGGTACTACAGCCAGAACAGCAGATAAATAATGCAACTCAAAGCTCCCCTTGTCATGTCAGCACTTTAAGTGACAGCTACTTTTTCAGGAAGATGAAAATGAGTGACCCAAAATAATCCCTAAGGGCTGCGCCAGTACACAAGCCAGTGTCCAGAGAGGAAAGAGACACCCCTCATGAGCCCCAATGTGGAGATCAATCCTCTTTTTACTCATCAAGCATTTTTAACCACAATCTTTTGACATAAAAGACAAACACAAGCCTTTGTTAGTGGTCTGGTAGAAAAAATATGTAAATACTTAATTTTAAATTAAACTTCACAGGAAATCTAAGCTTAAAAAAGAAAAGTTCTATTAAAAAAATTAAAAAAAAGCTGGGCATGGTAGTTCACACCTGTAATCTTTCGGAGGCCTAGACAAAGTAGATTGCTGGAGGTCAGGAGCTCGAGACCAGTGTGAGCAAGAGCCAGACCCTGTCTCTAAAAACTGGCCAGGCACTTGGGGGCACCTATAGCCCTGGCTACTTAGGAGGCTGAGACAAGAGGATTACTTGAGCCCAGGAGTTGAAGGTTGCTATGAGCTATAATGCCAGGGCACTCTACCCAAGGTGACAAAGTGAGACTCTGTCTCAAAGAAAAAAAAAAACAAAAAACACCATACACACAAACTCAAAACTTCATTCTGGTACCACCTAAATCTATATATCACCTACACTATTATTTACTTCTTTAAAAAAATCAATGCATGTGGTGGCACCCGTAGCTCAGTGGGTAGGGTGCTGGCCACATACACTGAGGCTGGTGGGTTCGAACCCAGCCCAGACCAGCGAAAACAACAACTTCAACAAAAAAAAATAGCTGGGCATTATGGCCAGTGCCTGTAGTCCCAGCTACTTGGGAGGCTGAGGCAAGAGAATCACTTGACCTCAAATGTTTGAGGTTGCTATGAGCTGTGACGCCATAGCACTCTACCCAGGGCAACAGCTTGAGACTCTGTCTCAAAAAAAATCAATGCATGTATTTAATAAACTTAGCCACAAGTAATAATATTGGTGTAATCATAGATTTGAGTGCTATACATTTTTCTCAAAGTATGAGGTCAGACAATTAAGTTTGCAAACTCATCCTAGAAAAAGTGCTACATACCTCATTACTATGGTCACCTCTGAAGTACTCCCCTTGAGAAGCTACGCACCAAAGCCAGCACCTAGTCTATCCTTCAAAGCAATTTTGGAACTGTAGTCCCAGCTACTCGGGAGGCTGAGGCAAGAGAATTGCCTAAACCCAGGAGTTGGAGGTTGCTGTGAGCTGTGACGCCATGGCACTCTACTGAGGGCAATAAAGTGAGACTCTTGTCTCTAAAAAAATAAATAGAATAAAAATATTTGTGTTAAGTACACCTAAAAAAAAAAAATCACCGCATATACTGTAGTGATACATGTCTCATACTTTGAGATAAAACTTTCTTCTCCACTATCAAAAAAAATTAGCAATTCATGCCGAGGAAGAGAGCTAAAATCTGATTTTTTTGTTTGTTTGTTTTTGGCCGGGGCTGGGTTTGAACCCACCACCTCCGGCATATGGGGCCAGCACCCTACTCCTTTGAGATTTTTTTTTTTTTTTTTTGTATTTTTCAGACTTGATGGACAATGATTTTCAAAGACCTAAGTATTCTGATGCTCTTTACTGAGTGTTGCTCCATGGTCCAACAGAGCCCCTGACCACCCTCTTTGTAAGTAAACACCACATAAAAGTCCTAATTCTTACTTGCCTTAATAGTTCTCAAATTTGTGCTACTGAAATTCCAAGAGTTTGGCTTGGCGCCTGTAGCTCAAGCGACTAAGGCACCAGCCACATACACCAGAGCTGGCAGGTTCGAATCCAGCCCGGGCCTGCCAAACATCAATGACAACTACAACCAAAAAATAGCCAGGCATTGTGGCGGGTGCCTGTAGTCCCAGCTACTTGGGAGGCTGAGGCAAGAGAATTGCTTAAGCCCAGGAGTTGCAGGTTGCTGTGAGCTGTGATGCCACGACACTCTACTCAGGGCGACAGCTTGAGGCTCTGTCTCAAAAAAAAAAAAAAAAAGAAAGAAAGAAATTCCAAGAGTTTCTTCTCTAACCATGATTTCATCTTAGTGCAGTGTAAAAATTCAAAGTCTCCACAGTCAATCACCCTGACCTTTCTGCACTGAAAGCAAAAAGCTTCATCAAGAGCAAGCTAATTTACTTCTTTTCTGATCCCAGTAATTATTTTTGCACCTATGCATGGTCCAGCTGATGTCACTTAGCCTGAAGAAAGTGTTTATGCTCTTCACAAAGAATGACTTCTGATCATTCTCTTCTACCATATATGTGTGGCCATGATGTGTTTCATATATTTATATATGTATGATTCTATCCTACATAAATACAATTTTTTTTAGTATATGTGCTGCCGAAGCGAGCACGCACAAATACAATTTTTAATTAAAAATCATCACTTTGCTCTATCAATAGACCCCTTTGTTAGCTACTGTTTTGGTGCCCAGCTTTAAAATGTAATATCTGAAAATCATTTATATCACCCTAATTTCCAAACAATTCAATAAAATGGAAGAAAAGTCATCAGTTTGCAAACTGTAATCAAGGTTCAAGGGGTTGACATGATGAAAAGGAAAAGAAACATTTGAGTATTATCCATGAGTACCCCCAATATTCTCTTTTTTCCCCCAAACATTCTCTTAAACCAAACACCACATTTTCCAGATGCAGAAAATACCTGGCCCTAGGACACTCTGTTTAGTTACAGAGCAGATACCCAGGATCAAGTCTGCCAGACTCCAATGCCACTATACCCACTATGTCCAGACGCTGGATTCCCCTAAAGTTTCAGCCCCTAAATCACTACCTTCTGAGGGAAACTGAAGTGTCAAGATTTCTACTGCCTGTGAAGATACAGTCCAAAAATGAACTGTGCTCCCCAAGCAACAGCCCTGAACACTAGGCAACGAGGGTAGTAGAAGACTACACAACGCCAAAAGGGCTTGTTAGGATTCATTCCCAGACGAATCCTACCACACAGGTCACAGGCACAAGAAATCTACATTGTAGGCGTGATTCAAGAACTTCACGGAAATGGAAGCCAATGGTATTGATACTCTTTGGCAGGTATCTGTTGTTGCTTGCTTTATAAAATGGCACAGCTTTCAATTTCAAGGCAACTTGCCCTACGCCTTGCAGCTGGAAGATGAGTAAGACAGTAAATTGGTACGAGAAAATGAGGTAAAGGACTTGGGCTGGCTTACAGATTCCAAACCAGGCAGCGGATGGGGAGGTAGGCCAGTAAAAACATAATGGCTTACAATCAGAGCTTTTGCTCTTCTCCATCTGGAGGCAATTTTTTGGCAAAGAAATCAAAAGCCCAAAAGGAAAATATTTCAGCATTTTTCTTGCCCTCTGACTCCATGCCTGTCTCTTCTATTTTTCCCCAAGGAAAGAAAGCTCTCTGATGCTCAACTTTTCCTAGTAGTAGACCAGGAATGATGCTAAGTCCACTGCTACCAGTATCGCCCCATCAAAAAGATGAGAAATGCCTTAACATCAATCAACATAAGCAAAAAATCTTCAATCTCTAGAATTCAGATACATGCCCAACCATCAGTTTTGTTCCTATTACAAACTTTTTTCTGAAGGTATAAATAAGAGATCAAAATCACAGTTCAGACCAGCGGAAAGAGTTATCAAGGAATTTGTTCAGTGGTCTCAAGGGTGATTTTTTTCTTTGTTTCAATATTTTTAAGACACAAAGTAACAAAGACTGGTTTCTTCAGAAAAAAATAATTCAGAAAATTATTTTTAGCTGTAATGTTTTACTTAAAGTTAACTATCTCAGTTATTTAAGATGAACAATGGTGGAACTGCTGATGAGTTTTACAGATTCAAGTTCTCACTTGCTGGATTCTCTTTTAAAAAGGCAACATGTTGCTTCAAAGAAAGTCCCACCTGATCGGGGACACGGACTCTGCAGCTGTTTCCACTAAAGATTGGCACCTCTAGGCCAGGTTTAAACTGCATAACAATAAAACATGAAAGGTTTGTCTTACAATAAAAACAAACCAACATGGAAAAGAGAAGAGTTTTCTCTGCCTTTGGCCACTTTTTGTTGTTGTTGCATGACAAGCTCTTTTGGAGGAAAAAAGGCAAAGAAAAAGTACAAAGCATTTTTCACCTTCCCTGGAAGCAAATATTTAACTAAGAATACAGTTTATATAACTTTGCTTCCCCCAGCTTAAGCCCGTTCTCAAAAGCCCATGCTCTCTGAAATGACAAATAGCTCTAAAGTAAAGAAAAGCCTGATTATAGGTATACATCTTCCTTGTGGCAAAGTCCAGTTATGGGGGGAGGGGACAGAAAAAAACACAACAGAAAAGCCTTATGGAATTTACATTAGGCACAGAGCCCATGGTCTGAAACCATTTCTTCTTTTGGAGAGGAAAATGAATTGGCACATACTCTTTCAAACAGAAATTACTCCAAATCAATCTAACCGTGCAATTTAATGCATGCTTAGTACCCAAAAGGACACCATAAAACTGGCTAGTAGACAAACATACATTTCAGGAAAGAGCAATTCCTTAACAGTTCATCTGATACTATTTCAATAACAATAAAAAAAACCCAGAGAACTCTGTTCCCACTAACTATGTATACAATATTGCCTTATCTTATGCCTAAGTGGATTTTATAACAAAAGGATAACCACCAACAGAGGTACACTAGCATACACCTTAAACCACATTTTTTAGTAAGGAGGAGCAGGGGAAATACATGTTGATGTCCTTTACAGTTACAATTTCTAGTTGCTAGATACAACATTACTTTTCACTTTGAAAAATCTTTGCTCTCACCACGCCACAGGTCATAAAGCTTTACTTCAACATAAATAATTAGAAACAAACATAATCACAGGAATTAACAAGTAGGCTATGTAACTTATTGCAGTCTTGGGGCAGGTATGTATTTTGGATGTGAGACCCTAAACGGAACAAGTTGGCATGATACGTGGTCCTGCAGAATCAACTTTGCAAAAATTGCAACTGCTAGTGCACTTTCAAAGAAAGAACAACAACTCAATGGAGAGGAACAGAAAAAAATACATAAAATTCACTTTGGATTGTTTCTATAAAAGATCATAGGAAAAAGGCTATAGGCTCTTTTTATTCATCAATAATTTATTACACATATACAGTATATGAGAATTAAGATCTCACTCCAGCCTGTCTTTAATGTGTTTTTCATTGAAGAATGTAAAGAAAGCTCCTATATTCATAAGCCTAAAGTACAGTTAATAGTGATAAATTTTAATCTATATTTAAAAATTAGCTAAAATTGCAAAGCAACTCCCCTTAACGTTGCGTAACTCATATCAAGATGTACAAACTTATATCAAGATGCAAAAACTTAAGTGCCATACTCAATTGGTAGTTTACAAAGACGAGAAACTACAAGAGTTAACCAGTCTTTAATAAAGTCTTTTAAAATCCTAGAAGCCTGTGCCAAACAACTCTTCATTCATACATGTCTGAAAGGGTACGACTTGCAAAAAAATGAGGGATGCACTTTACTGCTGAGCAGAGTGGCAAGAGCACTGATTGTTACAGCAAGACAGGCCTGGTCTAGCTGACACTCTGACCCAAGGTCAATTACTCAACCTGTCCATCTGTAGTTTGCTGTATTAGGAAAACAGAAAGTCTCTAGTAGTGTCTGACATACAGTTCAATAAGTGGCAATAAGTTCTGCCGCCTCCCTGATAAAATGCAAATATGTAACAAGTGTAATGCAATTGTTAATTCTTCACTACAATACAACCCACTGGCTTGTGTAGGATCACCCTGTGGGTGAGAATCAGAACCTGTTTTTTCCTACTCTTTGCATAGCTGACTCTTACTTCATTGGCTTTAGCAATTACAGTAGAACTTCCATAGCTCATCACCTCCCTACAGTGACCACCATCTTCAATTGATGTAATTTTCGGAGATCAGACATGCATCACATGTACATGACAGTAAAGAAGGCCTAGTTTCTTTCTTTCTTTTTTTTTTTTTTTGAGACAGAGTCTCACTATGTCACCCTTGGTAGAGTGCTATGGCGTCACAGCTCACAGCAACTTCAAACTCTTGGGCTCAAGTGGTTCTCTTGCCTCAGCCTCCCGCGTAGCTGGGACTATAGGTGCCCGTTACAAATCCCGGCTATTTTTGTGGTTGCAGCTGTCATTGTTTAGCAGGCCCAGGCTGGGTTTGAATCCATCAGCTTCAGTGTATGTGGCCAGCGACCTACTCACTGAACTACGGGTGCAGAGCCAAAGGCCTAGTTTCTTATGGTGACCACCTCTGTATGTTGACCAATTTGTTACAGTCCCTTGAGTGGTCAGCTCACAGAGGTTCTACTGTATTTATATGAATACAATAGGTTTCAATCTTATTTTTTTAAATAGAGGATTCCTTCAGATTTATTGCTGAACTAGACCATTTTGCTTTAAAATGTAAGACTTTCCTAGAGGTGTCTTGTGTTTAATAAAACTATATTTATGCTCTGAGCATAGATTAATGTTGAATTGACCTATTTATAATGGGCATGCTTTCCTGTTCAATCATGTTTTTATCAAAATTATTACAACCATCAAACGCATGTGTTATGACAGAACCAATAAGAATGTGCTTTTATAGAAAAGTACTCTTAGGACTGAGTTTAGTGAGAATTACATTTCCAAGACACATGAAAGATGTGCTTTGGGGAAGCTGGTTAGCTCAGGGCCCAATTAAAGAGAAAAAGAAATAGTTTTAAATCAGCCTCAAATTGTGTTACTTGATCCTTTGAGGCAAAGAGAGATTGTCCCAGGTGTCCATATGGAAATGTGAAGTCATTTGAATTAACCAAGAAACTACGCCAGACTAAAGACTCAGAGATGGTAAATTTAGTCTGAGTTAACCAGCTTCCCCAAAGCTAATATTTCTGCGGGGGTATATAGAAAACAGACAAGGGAGGTGGCTATTTTACAAGACCTTAACCTTCCTCTGGCTATCCAGACTAGACAGAGGCTGGAACATCTGTAGGAATTTCTCGGGTAGACATCAATTACCAGGATTCTGATAAGAACAAGCAAACCAGTCAGCAGAAAGGAGTAGAGATATGTAAAGTAAATGTGGAAGTCATTACTGGTGTGTTCTGCATCAAAAAAAGCCAAACTCAAAAAAGGGTCCTTTTAAATGAGTGCGTATAGCACATGGTTCAACTTTCAGAATTCTGACAACCATACAACTTCCAAGAATGCATAAAATAAGAAACATGATTGTATACGTTTTGCTGAAATGTAATTCATTTGCATGTGTGTATAGTACGTAGGAAATTGAGCAGCTCTGAAGATTAATTATTAAAAGCAGACTGGGAAAAAATATATGAAATAATATATTGGGCGGTGCCTGTGGCTCAGTGAGTAGGGCGCTGGCCCCATATACCGAGGGTGGCGGGTTCAAACCCAGCCCCGGCCAAACTGCAACAAAAAAATAGCCGGGCGTTGTGGCGGGCGCCTGTAGTCCCAGCTACTCGGGAGGCTGAGGCAGGAGAATCGCGTAAGCCCGAGTTAGAGGTTGCTGTGAGCCGTGTGACGCCACGGCACTCTACCGAGGGCGGTACAGTGAGACTCTGTCTCTACAAAAAAAAAAAAAAGTTTAGATAAACAATCAAAGGCTCACAATATATCTATGGGTGATCCTTTGGAGGTACCAACGTTTATAGTGCCAAGCACTATACTACCTTCCATTTTTTATGATCCCATCTTACAGAAGAAGAAACAATTTAGGGAGGTAAGTAACTTACTCAAGTACACACAACTAAAAAAGTGGAATTCAAACCCAGGCTGACTAACTCCAAAGTCTTGGCTCTTCCCTGCACAAAGGGGTAAACCTCACAGAGCTGTAGCATAGCAGCAGGGTGACTACTATTGTAGCATAAAACAACAAAGTATTTTTCTCAACACTATCCATGGATAATTTACAACTATGTTACTCTTCAGCCCCTCAAGGAAACAACAGAAACCACAGATGGGGCGGCGCCTGTGGCTCAAGGAGTAGGGCGCCGGTCCCATATGCCAGAGATGGCGGGTTCAAACCCAGCCCTGGCCAAAAAACCAAAAAAAAAAAAAAAGAAATAACATGTAATAAAATTCAACACTAATAAAAAAAAAAAGAAACCACAGATGTTTGACTTACGTGGAGTGGTAACAAAAACCTGAAATTACTTAGAATCAATGAGAAATAGTCAACACATCAAGCCAGGAAATACTTTCCCTCTGTGCATTGGCTGAGATAAAGTGAATCCAAATGGGCTTAGGCCTGTCCCCTGTTCGAAAGGGTATTTTCTAGAGAGTTCCTTTTCTCCTATAGCTCTACTTTCTCTAGCTCATCTCTACCAGTAACCAGGTTCTCATTTTTGTAAAAGCAAATGTAAGAATCAGAGATTAATACAACAGTATAGCTATTGTACTGTTGCACATTCTTATAATTCAAATAAAAAATTCAATGGAGAAACAGCACCAATAATTTCTTTCCCTTACATTGATTTGATCAACATTTATCATGTAGAAGGCACTGGGGGAAATTTTCTTTACCTTGGGAAAACATCAGTTAACTATAGAGTACTTATTATTTGAAAAATAGGAAGGGTTGCACTGTGGTTATAGTTCAGTCATGAGGTTATGCAGCCTCAGGGGTTAAACGTGATTGTGAGTACTGTGAGATTGTTTACTAGTTATGTGTCTCAGTCCTCCAGCAAACTGACCCTTAGCTCCAATGGCTCCCTGACAGGATCAGAGAGGATGAAAGGACAAAGAGTGCGTAGAAGTATGGTGAGCTGCACACAGTAACTGTGATTTATCCTCTTCACCCACAAAAAGCAAATAAAGTCCAAATGTTTACTCAGCACTGAAGGTCAAGAGTATTGGGTTCAACAAGGGACAGAGACAAATAAGACAGTCTCTTCTCTGGGGACCCTATGATCAAAAAGGGATAGGAAGTCAAGAACACAGAAAACTGACCAAAAGCAGAACCTCAGTGCGAAGAGAGAGGACAGTGTTCTCCAGACCCAGAGAAAGAGGCAGGAACACATTTGGCTGCAAAGATTTTTTAAGGTCTTTAAGAAGGTACCATTTGAGTTGTCTTAGAGGAAAGAAGTGTAAACTTTTAACAGCCAAAGTTTAGGGGGACAGGAAGGCATTTCGTCCACCTGCAGCAAAGTAGGACTGTGCAGAGAAAAGAGGAGTTGGCCCTGTCTGGCTGGAACGCGAGGGCCGTCCAGGAAGATAACAGGAGATAAGGCTAGAAAGAAATCTTGGGCCATTCTGCAGAAGGCACCAGAAGCTGAGCCAAGGAGTCTCACAGCACTTCATTTAGTAGACAGTGGGCTTCTCTGAAGAGTATTTAGAAAGGAATAATGTAATTAAAGCCATGCTTTCAGAACATTCATCTGACTAAGATGCACAGGAGTGCCTGGAATGGAAGAGACATTTTGCTGGCAGAATTTATAAGACTTAACAACTGATTAAGTGTGCCTATGTGTATCTGGGTTGGGGGTGTGCAGTGGGAGAAGGCTGAGAACTTCTACCCAGATAACTATAAAATACTGATGCTATTTATAACAGACATCACATAACCTCTCAGTACCAAATTCCCTTAATCAATCTAAAACATAACCCAATTTATAAAAACATCTACATTGTTTTCTGGAAAACCATGTAACAGTAAATAAAGGGAAGACTGTTCACGAAGCACAATTGTCCAAGATTAAATTTTCTCATCTAATCTTCACAGTAAACTCCTTTTATGATTCCCTATTGTATAGATGAAGAAACTGAGGCACAGAAAGTTTAAATAATTCACCTCAGGTCACCTGAGCCTTCCTTGCCATGTGGGGGCTTCCTCTCAGATATATGAAGCTATGATAACAATTTGAGACTCACCAAAGGAAATGCAACACTTTCCCATATCCATTCTGGTCACTACTATGTGTGGACATTTCCTTAATCACACAGACTGAGTGCCAGGTACTGTGCAAAGCCCTGGAGAATACGACATTCCCGCACTACGGCCAGACCCGGTGGCTCACGCATGTGATCCTAGCACTGTGGGAGGTCGAGGCCAGTGGACAGATTGAGCTCACAAGTTGGAGACCAGCCTGAGCAAGAGAGAGACCCCATCTCTAAAAACAGCTGGGCATTGTGGCTGGTGCCTGTGGTCACAGCTACTTGGGAGGCTGAAGCAAGGGATCACTTAAGACCAAGAGTTTGAGGATAAACAAACAAACCAAACATGGCCACACTAAGTTCACTGTCCAGCACTGGAGTCAACACAAAGTACAACGTGCAATGACAGAAACAGCACGCAGCAGAAGCAAGGAAGAGGAGACCCAAGTCATCCTGAGGGCTAGTGAAGAAGAGGGTGACAAGACGGCCAGAGAAATGGGCTGCAAGGAGCTCCTGGTTGCCAAATTATCAAGTGTGAGGTAGGAGATAAAGCAAAACAACCTTTTATGCCATTGGAGCTAAGGGTCAAGGCTTTCATCCTGAAAGCAACAGGGAAGCAATAAAGAAAATTAAATAGGAAGCAATATAACAGATGTGTACTTTACACAGTGAGGACAGATCTGAAGTAGCCTGGTGTCTAGGTGCACGGGTACATGTCTGTAATCCTAGCAATCTGGGAGGCCAACGCAAAAAGACTGCTTGAACCCAGGAGTTAAGATTGCTGTGAGCTATGATTACACCACTGCACTCTAGCCTGAGGCAACAGACTGAAACTCTGTCTCAATAAATAAATAGGTGGCACCTATAGCTCGGTTGGTAGGGCGTGGGCCACATACACAGAGGCTAGCAGGTTCAAACCCAGCCCCGGCCTGCTGAACAATGACAACTGCAACAAAGAATAGCTGGGCGTTGTGGCAGGCACCTGTGGTCCCAGCTGCTTGGGAGACTGAGGCAAGGGAACTGCCTGGGCCCAAGAGTTTGAGGTTGCTATGAGTTGTGACGCCATGGCACTCCACCGAGGGCGACATAGTAAGACTGTCTCCAAAAAAATAAAATAAATACCTCCCAACCCCCCAAAGATGAAGAAAACCAGTTAGAAGGAAGTCACTGCAGCAGCCCAGGTGGGAGACGGTAAGATGCAGACTTTCGGCACTCTCTTCTCTGTTCATCTGACTGAAAATGTCACCGCACATACCCTCTACCCTTCATGTACTTCATGCGAGGCAGAAGTGAAAGAGAAGGTACCAAAGGCAGGCAGTGTAGGAAGTGTGGGTCAAAGTAAGAACTTCTGAGGAGGGGACGTGACCAACTGTAATGACAATTCATTGACAAGCAATCCACTGGTAAGGGTATAATTGAAAGCCTCATGAACAAAGATAAACAAAGACATAAAAAGGGATCAAATATTTTTAAAGTATACCAACATTTCTGCATTTAAGATATACTGTTGGTGCAAATGTTGACTATCCCCAGTCAGCATTTGTGAAGGTGCTAGAATGACTTGCCTGCGTTTCAGAGCCTCCTGTGAACAAGCAACTTCTCTGCGATTCAAATCTGGCTCTACTAAGGTGGTGAGGAGCATAAGGTTAGGAAACAGCACCCAGCTGACTTTATAGTGCAGTAGATAGGTGAGAGGTGGTCAGTGGTGTTCCACAGTTGTTCTGTGGAACAAAGGTTTGACTACTCTATCAAGCCCCATAATAAACTTCTCCAAATCACTGGACTGGCATATATTATGAAAGCAAGAATTTAGTTTTCATTAACTGAGTGAAAAGAAGTATTCTAAAATAAAAGCTACGAGGTAAAATAATTCTCAAGATGCCACTGGAATATGGAGAAAACTAAGTTATGATTTTTCAATGGGCACAGTCAATCTTTTCTGAGAATACGTAAGATCAGTAGCATTTACTCTTGTGTCAGGAAAAAACACATGATAGGAGCAGTGATATACTTCTGCTTCCAATCAGAATGAGATATTTATGAGCGCATAAGCTCATGGTTTGTCACATACAGTACTATGCTAAAATGGTATTAAAAAATCCTATAAATAGGCGCCTGTGGCTTAGTGAGTGGGGCACTGGCCCCATATGCCGAGGGTGGTGGGTTCAAACCCAGCCTCGGCCAAACTGCAACCAAAAAAATAGCCGGGCGTTGTGGCGGGTGCCTGTTGTCCCAGCTACTCGGGAGGCTGAGGCAAGAGAATCGCGTAAACCCAAGAGTTAGAGGTTGCTGTGAACAGGGTGACGCCACGGCACTCTACCTGAGGGTGGTACAGTGAGACTCTGTCTCTACAAAAAAAAAAAAAAATCCTATAAATAATGGATTTTAATTTAGTTGTCTGAAATGATGCCAAGAAACTAGCAGCTTTCTCCGAACTACCTTCCTAATAAAAAAGTGAATTATGTTGGTTAAGCTGTTTGCTTCAGTTAATCATTTAAAAATCTATCAAACAGGAATTTTGAATGGTTTATATGTGCAGGTTCTGACAAACAATCAGAAACATTTGTTCTAACTTGTAAACATCTGTCAAAGTACAGTAAGCCTACAAATCTATCAACAATTATGTCAGACCATGACAATAGTTATAAGTTATCCTAAGCAAGCAGCCTAACGGGTTAGGTTGGATAAAGAAAGTTGAAGTAAAAGTACTGGATTTGACTCCTCCCAAGTGCACTGTTAACTATCAGCAGTTTTAATATCCCACCCAGGCTGAACACCGTGGCTGCCCACCTGAGCCTCTCCTGGCCCAGCACCCCACTCGTCTCCCGTCATCCATTAAGACCAACCCCCGTCTTCTAAGACCACCTTCTTTCTCACCTATCTACAGCCTCACTTAGCAAACACTCTTCCAACATTTCTTCTAATTTGTACTTGCTTATTCTTTCTCATTTTCCTTTCATCCTACCTAAAGAGCATTTTATTTTAATTAATTTTTTTTGAGACAGAGTCTCACTTTGCTGCCCTCAGGAGAGTGCCATGGCATCATCACAGCTCAAAGCAACCTCAAACTCCTGAGCTCAAACTATACTCTTGCCTCTGCTTCCCAAGTAGCTGGGACTCCAGGGGTATGCCACCATACCTGGTTAGTTTTTCTATTTTTAGTAGAGACAGGGTCTTGCTCTTGCTTGGGCTGGTCTCGAACTTCTGAACTCAAGCAATCTACCCACCTCGGCCTCACTCTTGCTCAGGATGGTCTCGAACTCCTGAATTTAGGCAATCCACTCGCATCGGCCTCCCAGAGTACTAAGATTATATGTATGAGCCACTGTGCCCGGCAACTAACATAATTTGTTGAAAAGATTTTTCTAAGCGGGTGCATTGGCAGGTGCCTAGCTATTTGGGAGACTGAGGCAAGCCCAAGAGTTTGAGGTTGCTATGAGCTATGATGCCATGGCACTATACCCAGGGTGACAAAGTGAAACTCCGTCTCAAAAAAAAAAAAAAAAAAAAATTGCTTTGGCTATTTTGAATTATTTACATCCTCATACAAAATCTGCTTCCTGATTTCTATTAACTTTTTAAGCATTATTTTTCTTGCTAGAAGAAACAGATAATATAAACTTCCTCACTGAATGGGTGGGAAAGTAAAAAAGAGATAAGATATTAGTGTACCAAATAGGATAGCATATTAACAGGCGTTCCGTTAATGTTAGTTTTCTCCTCCTTTTTCTCTCTTGACCTTTAAATGAACAGGATCCAATCTAGCAATGCCCTAACATTTCACTAGTGGGTCAATGGCCATAGTAAAAATATTACCACACCAAACAACTTTTATAAGTAAATATTTGTATTTTTACTTGGATTCAATATTGAAATACACTTGCCAAAGAAAGCAATTCAGCATATTTACTAATAACTGTTTCAGGCCACATTTTAGGAAAGCATAAAACCACAGCCAGAACAAAAATTTAAATGTTTTCAAATTCCATACAGTGCCTAATGACATTATTCTGTAATACTAACAGAAAATTCTCCTCTAGCAAGATCACAACGTTCCATTATTCACATTGCTGCTGCAAATGGAAAAAGTATTTTTGCTCAGATTGTTTAGAACTATGTAAAACAAAAT
The DNA here is from genome assembly GCF_027406575.1 of Nycticebus coucang. Taxonomy (NCBI): domain Eukaryota; kingdom Metazoa; phylum Chordata; class Mammalia; order Primates; family Lorisidae; genus Nycticebus; species Nycticebus coucang. The sequence continues at coordinate 14,424,465 of NC_069801.1, read as the reverse complement.
AGGGCCACTAATTCAACATTTAACACATACTAATTTGAAACCCAAACCAATAAACAACTCAAAACTTTTGATGTATTTTAGTTTAATTTCATTGATATCATTCCATGAAACGGAGAGGTATCAGTTTGCAAACATAGGCTACCAAAAGGCAATTTTTGGTGAGTCACCAATGCTTTGTGGTAACCCACATTTATCAGATGAACTGATACTTAAAGAAAAACAATGATTTGTTTTCTTTTTCCATAACTTTATTCAATTGGCTTCTTTTAGTAAAGTGTGTTTTTTTTTTTTTTTTAGAGACAGAGTCTCACTTAGTCGCCCTCGGTAGAGTGCCGTGCTGCCACAGCTCACAGCAACCTCCAGCTCTTGGGCCTAGGCAACTCTCTTACCTCAGCCTCCCGAGTAGCTGGGACCACAGGCGCCCACCACAACACCTGGCTATTTTTTGTTGTAGTTTGGCCGGGGCCGGGTTTGAACCCGCCACCCTCGGTATATGGCGCCACCCTAGTAAAGTGTTTTTTAAACATTAAAATGGATTTAAATAATTTAAACTCCATTGATTATCAAATGAATACATAAAATCTGCTGGCTAATTCTAAGGCAGGTCAGCTGCTAAGCCATTACTGTCCTACTTTCTTAGCAAAGAAGGAACACAGCCAAATCCTTTCTTTTTATGAAGATGAATGCATAGCAAGCCACTAATTTTCATCTCTATTGACAGAGCTGCATATAACCAGTGACCTATCTCAAGACTTACCAGAAATTAATAAACTGCAAAATGTTACCTGGGCCACCCCTTCCTCTCCAATTTGTCAAAAGCAACTCCATTCTCAGTCATGAAGGCTTGACATCACGCGGCACCAGCCCCTCCTGAGCCCACATCCGAGCTCTGTTAATGCCACCTCTGCACTAGCACCATCCCATCCATCACCTTTCCACTCGTCTGCTCCCATCTTAGTTCCAGCTTTACCTCACCTGATCATCGACCTTACCTTTGGTATAAATTTGCAATGATACACTAACTCGTTCCCTCCTTGCCTTCATACTAGCCCTCTCCGATTCATTCTCACGTGCTTTAACAAACACGTCACTCTTCAGCTTAACAAATTCAGTGAGTTTCTTCAAATGCTAAGCATAGAGCTGCCACACAAACCAGCAAGTCCACTATATAACCAGAAGAAAACATGTCCACAAAAGCTGTACTCTCAATCACAGCGGTATCATCTTAATAGTCAAAACTGTAATGACCTGAATGTCCACCAATTGATAAGTAGATAAACAAAATGTGCTATAATTATACCTCACAATGTTATTTGGTAACAAAAAAAGTAAAGTGCCAACACATGCTACAATGTGGATGAACCCTGAAAACATTAGCTAAGTGAAAGAATCCAGACACAAAAGACTACACATTGCATAATCCCATTTAGGTGAAATGTCCAAAATAGGAAATTCCAGAGACAGAAAGTAGATTAGTGGTTGCTTGGGGTGAGGGGTGTGGGAAGGGAAAGGGGGGAAGGTAGGAGTTTGGGAATGGGAACAACAGTGTTCTGGGTTTCTTTTAGGGGAAACTAAAATATTCTAAAATTAGATGATTATGATGGTTACATAATTCTGTGAATATACTAAAATTGTACACTTCTAATTTTTGAGCTCTCTCTGTTGCTCAGCCTAGTCTCAAACTCCTGGGCTCAAGCAATCCTCCCATCTCAGTCTCCCAAGTAGCTGGGATGACAAGCACACATCACTGTGCCTGGCCTTTTCTTGTCTTTCCTTCTTTCTTTTCTTTTTTTTTTTTTTTTTTGAGATAAGCTTTTCTGTCAACTGGGCTAGCGCTCAGGGGCATCATCATAGCTCACAGCAACTTTGAATACCTGGGCTCAAGGGATCCTCTTGCCTCAGCCTCCTGAGTAACTAGGACTACAGGCATGAGACACCATGCATGGCTTAAAAACTGTATACTTTATATAGGAAATCTAGCCTAACTTGTTGCCCTTCCCCACATGATCCCCTAGAGCAGCAGTTCTCAACCTGTAGGTTGCGACCCACAGGAACTGTATTAAAGGTTTGCAACATTAGGAAGGTTGAGAACCACTAGGCCCTCTAGGGCCTAAAGGATGAAACCTCCTTCATAAACAAGTGATAGCTACAAGCATGGGCTCAACTTCCACCTTTGCAGTTAGGGCCTATGATTCTAGAGAATTGACTCTGCCACAGTGAGCTTCCATTTCTTCAGTGTTAACAAGGGGGAAATAACCCCCCAAGGCTATAAGGATCAAATGAGATAAGGCATGTAAAAGATAACATGCTTATTAGCACAGTGCCTGGCATATAGGAAGTACTCAATAAATGATAGCCATTCTCGTCATTCCCAGAAGTCTAAGTCTCCCTCTCCTCTAGCACACGGCCTGTCAGCTTCCAAGGCCTGAAATGTAGTCCTCCACCTGGCCCATATATTAAATGTTTACATATTCTCCAAGATAAGGCTCGAATGTCACTTCCTCCTATCTGCATTTCTCAAAGAAATTAAGCCCCTCAAGGGTAAAGCTGGTGCCTGTTCATCTGTGCACCACCTCCCGCCAAGGCTTACACCACAAATTCCTGGTATTAAATTACTTTGTGAAGTAAACATTAATGATTTCTATGTCATATATAAACTTGAATACTGACTGTCAGGCTTCTACATGATCCACCATAGCCTAGATCTGGGTAAATGTGTTAATTATTGTAACTTATGAGCTCTACCTTCATTTACATTGACTGCAGTTAACATTGATCAAGTACAGGCAATGTCCTTATTACTCTACAGAGTTATCATATATTATCCTTACTTGCAACAACTCTCTGAGGCAAGTACTACCATTTTATAGATGAGGAAACTGAGGCACAGAGAAGTATATATATATATATATTACTGATATATTTATTTCTAATTTAAAAAATTGGGGAAACAAGCCTGTGTATAGTATGATAGCCCAATGAACCAAATACACCCATGACTGGCCTTTTTTCCTGCTAGTAAGATAATTAAAAACACTATAGTGGGCGGCACCCGCAGCTCAGTGGGTAGGGTGCCGGCCACATACACCAGGGCTGGCAGGTTCAAACTCAGCCCAGGCCAGCTAAAACAACAATGACAACTGCAACAACAACAAAAAATAGCCAGGCGTTGTGGCGGGTGCCTATAGTCCCAGCTACTTCGGAGGCTGAGGCAAGAGAATCTCTTAAGTCCAAGAATTTGAGGTTGCTATGAGCTACAATGCCAGGGCACTCTACCCAGGACAATGGCTTGAGACTCTGTCTCAAAAAAAAAAAAAAGAAAGAAAGAGAAAAGAAAAACACTGTTGTGCCTGATACACCTAGCTTGCAAAGGACAGCCTTTTTCAGAAGAGTATCACAGCATTTGGCAACCCCTACTCCCACCATGACATCTCCTTCCCCTCTTTTAGAATAAACTAGAATTCCTTGCCAATACATGGATTAGTAAGACTAGATATTCCTACTCTGGTCTCACAGTGGGAGCAAAATGGAGGGAAATGGAACACGGCCAATTTTAAAGCTTTCCAAGTCACATTAGGAATTCCCAAAACCTCCACACAGATCCAGAAAGTACTGGAATCTGATTTTCCTCAAAATGTCCTCCTGCAAATCCACATTCTAAGGCCTGGCCTCTGCAAGCCTTAGGCACTCAAGAGTGAGTTGCAACAGAACTCTGAGGGCAATAATAGTGTTTCCATGACCTTTATTTGGAGAGCTTAGAAATTCTCAAACGACAGGGAAGCAGCCCCTGGAAGTCTCCTAACTGATTTTCTCATCTCCTAAAATCTTACTTTCCTAAACTGGGGGCATCAGCTCTGGGGAGACCAGAACTATTAAGCCTCCTAATGTTGGTAAGATACTATGCCTTATAGTCTCATTAAGAAATGTGTGACTTATTCATGCTCATGGGTACACACTACTCAGTACACACAAGGGAAAAAATGGCACAGCCATTTAACTGGAGGAAAAAACCCACAGCATTCGATAAATCTGATAAAACTTAAAAATAAATCCATAAAATTAGCAAAAACTATTAATGACGCATTCACATTAAACTAACGGAACATGCCATTCATAAAATGTAATATTCTTTACTTCTTTTTAATTTCCTGCAATAAAGCTCTGGCACTACCACTTAAAACACCACCACCCTCTATTTGTTTAAATACAGAAGTGCTCTCTGGTTTACGTTTCTTGGTTGACTACTCTCAAACATTTCTAATGCTACTTTATTACTGAGACCTACTGACAGGCTGGGCGCGGTAGCTCATGCCTGTAACCCCAACACTCTGGGAGGCTAAGGCAGGTAGATTGCCTGAGCTCACAGGTTCAAGACCAGCCTGAGCAAAAGCGAGACCCCATCTTTAAAAATAGGCGGCCGTTGTGGCAGGCACCTAAAGTCCCAGCTACTTGGGACGCTGAGACAAAAGAATCACTTCAGCCCAAGAATTTGAGGTTGCTGTGAGCTGTGATGCCATGGCACTCTACCGAGAGCGACAAACTGAGACTCTGTCTCAAAAAAAAGATCTACTGAGAGTAATTTACATACACAGATGAAATAAAAAGTTTGATATAAAGCCTCAAGAATACAAGGACACAAGATCAAATGTGAAATGGCAGAAATTCACATGAAATCTACTTGGATTTTTCATATAAATGCTAATTTATTCAGTTAGTAAACATATTCTTGAGCAGCAAATATGGGTAGAAAAGTCGACAAAATTCTCAGCAATACATGCCATCCATTTAACAGTAATTATCGTAGGTCTCCTCTGTACCAGTGCGCAGAGGAAACAACATCAACAGTACACAAAAGTGTCTCCAGCTCTATGAAGTTCATATGCCAGTAAGGAGGAGCAATCACATAAAGAAACAAATGGCAGGGCGGCGCCTGTGGCTCAGCGCCGGCCCCATATACCGAAGGTGGTGGGTTCAAACCCGGCCCCGGCCAAACTGCAACAAAAAAATAGCCGGGCGTCGTGGCAGGTGCCTGTAGTCCCAGCTCCTCGAGAGGCAGAGGCAGGAGAATCGCCTAAGCCCAAGAGCTGGAGGTTGCTGTGAGCTGTGAGGCCACGGCACTCTACCAAGGGTGACAAAGTGAGACTCTGTCTCTAAAAAAAAAAAAAGAAAAGAAACAAATGGCAAATTTCAGAAATTTAAGAAAAATGAGTAATAAGAGAAAAATAGGACACCCAGGAACTTCTTAAAGCTAACAGGGAAAAGAAGATAACTGAATGTCAGCCTTTATAGATGAACCAGGGTATGCATATGGGTAGCAGCAGCAGGAATAAGAATAGAGGCCAAAGAAAAGGGTAAAAATGTGAAGGGAAGAAGGGAAAAAAAGGGACAAGGGCTGAAAGAAGAGAGGAAAGGAGAGAAACGGATGTGTAACAAGGGGCCATTGTGTCTATTACTTAGTAGTTTCTAAGAACAGGCACATAGGTTTTGATTTTGTTGTTGTTTTTGGATCCATGGGCTTAATTTATCAGGTCAAGCGATAAATTAAGTGATCACTGAGACTGGGCATGATGCATCCTTCCTGGAACACCAGCCCTTTGGGAGGCCCAAGAGGGAGGATCATTTGAGGCCAAGAGTTCCAGGCTCCAGTGAGCTATGATATGTCTGTACTCCAGACTAGGTGACAGAGCAAGACCCTATCAAAAAAGAAAAGAAAGAAAAAAGAGAAAGAAATCACCTATTCCACCACACTATTTGACACAAAATAAATAGATATTATAAAACCAGAACAGGTAACAGGGCAAACAGAACTGCTTCTCTTAAGACAGCAATGGGGGTAGCATATTCATAAAGAACCACTGCCTAACATACACGCTTAAAAGAGCTACTTAGCTAAACAATTTCTATGCTAAACATGAGTAATTAAAATGGTCAATTTGCAGTGAACTGGTGGGAAAAGAAAGAAAGCACAATGGGCATAAGACAGTCAAACACAGAAGAGCTCACAGAAGTTGCTGTTCATTCACCAGGGCTCCCCTTCAGTTTCTACCAAGTCAGAAAATATGAAACGATCAAGGAGCTGAAAGCCTGCATGGGCCCTTTCTTCCTGCCAACATCTTCCACCAAACCTCTTATCTCATGGCAGACTGCCATTCTCTCCATCTTCATTTTGATGTATCAGAAAAGCAAGCAGTCTTAAGAGATTTAAAAAGTTCCAGAACCTCACTACCTCTAAGAGCAGGAAGCAACTCACTTACCGTAGTAGAGTGTTCATCTCATGGTCTCAAAAATCACTCAAAATAAAGCCTAGCATGCCTGTCTCCTATTCCCTTTCACTAAGCCCATCACTAAAGGGACAACTCCATCAAAATTTCAATTCATCTTCTCCCTCAAAATTGAAATCTGTCTCAACTTCATTCTCATTCTCAAACTCAGCTACATAAAAGTGACCAAAATCATGACCTTTTTTTCTCACTACAATCTCACTCTCTTCTGCCATCTAACATAGTTACTAAGTCTTAGATGTCATTTAATGTTACGGAGTTTCACATGCACCCTTCTGTTTTATTTTCAAATTCTGATTAATGACATGAGCGTAAGGCTTCGCCAAGTTCTAACCCTGGAATCATATTTATAAGAAATAAAGATGGCCGGGCACAGCAGCTCACCTATAACCCCAGCACTCTGGGAGGGTGAGGCGGGAGGATCTCCTGAGCTCAGGAGTTTGAGACCAGCCTGAGCTAGAATAAGACCCCATGGCTACTAAAAATAGAAAAATTGGCCAAAATTCATGGCAAGCACCTATAGTTCCTGCTATTCTGGAGGCTGAAGCAGAAAGATTGCTTGAACCTGGGAGTCTGAGGTTGCTGTGAGCTAGGCTGATGCTACAACACGTTAGCCTGGGCAGAAGGGTGAGACTGCCTCAAAAAAAAAGAAAAAAAAGAAGGAAAGAAAAAAGACATGAAAATAAGGCAACATTAACTAGTTAGAGAGAAGATAAAGCAGTTATCGAGTTCCTACTTACATACCTGGCATGATGCTGGTATAGGAGCTAATTATTACTGTCTCCATATTAAAAATATGAGAAATTTTAAATTTTCTCAAATATACCCATTCCTTTCCAATTTAACAGTTCAGAAATTTATCACCACAAAATCACAGTATCGCTGGCTTGGCGCCTGTGGCTCAAGCAGCTAAGGCGCCAGCCACATACACCTGAGCTGGCGGATTCAAATCCAGGCTGGGCCCACCAAACAACAATGGCGGCTGCAACAACAACAATAACAAAAACAACAACAACAAAAATCACAGTATCGCTAGCTGCCTCTACTCCAAATCTGTTCTGTATAAAATGCTGCCAGAACCATCACACCAAAATTCCATTTATGTCACATCCATTCCCTGTTGAGGGCAGTGAAATGCCTTATGCTTTTCTATTTGCCCACTGAGTGGCCTACTGCTCAATAAATATTTGTTGCTTGAAGCCATCCCACACTTCTCCATCAGCATAGTAGCAAGTCCTAGCAGCAAGCCCTAGCAGCAATCGTTTTTTAAGACAAAAGTGTTGAACATACAGAATGCATGTGAAAAACTCAAAGGCAACTTAATCATCTTCAAAATAAAGTAGAATCTCTCTAAGACATTTCACAATTCTAATTCTACCCAAACCACCCCTCTTTTCTTCAGGGAGTAGGGGCGTTAAAATTAGGATGCCTAGGTTCTAACCCCAACTCTCCACTTCTGGCTATTTAACCTCTCTGTGCTTCAATCTTCTCCTCTATCAAAGTTCAACTTGGCCTCTGCTCAAGTTCTTCCACTCTTCCTAACTATTCAAGCCAAGGCCATTCAATAAAGGTCAGATGAAGGCCCATATCTCTTGCAAACTCTTAGTGCATGACTTTGGCCCATCCCTCCACTCACTTGATTTAGAATAGCTTTACAGCAAAAAGAGACCCAGTCATTGTAACTCTTACCTGTAATCATCTGTTACCTTGCCTCATTCAATTATTCCACATGTGTATGCCCCACCTTCATTAAAGTCCCACAGGTAAATGACAGTGACACTACTCAATGCCTCAGGTGGTTATCAGCGGCACAATATTAATATCAACAATTATCACTACCACCATTAATTGAATACATAATAAGTATGCCACAGTATCTTATGTATTTTTCTATCCTTTAGTTTTCTTAATCCTTTTACATAAATCTCTTTATTCCCATTTCATAGCTGAGAAAGGATCTTACCCAAAGCTACAAAACTAGTGAGAATAGGGGTGAAGAGTAAGGGTGGGCAATTCAAACTCAGCTCTGACTACTTCCAAGGCCCGTTCTTAATACATGTGGCATAACTGAATGTGGCAAGGTAATGGATGATTACGGGTTACTGTTTAGTAACGACTTTGGTCATTTAACATCTAGGTGTCAAATCTTCTCTCCTAAATGCAAGCTGTTAACAGTAACAAAAACTGTATTTTGAAAAGAAAAAACAAACTGTATTTTGGGGGTCATTTCCAGAATAACCCATTCCTAATAAGTCACCTATATTCAAGCCTTTACATAAACTAACTCATTTAATTATCCCAACAACTCTGTGAGACAGGAGTAATTATTACTGCCAATTTACAAATGAGGATACAAAGAAGTTAAATAACTCGCCCCAAATCACAAGGCTGGCTGGGAAGTGCTGAATTTGGTTGTAAAATGGTAATTGTGATAAACTGTTTCATTAATTCACTCATTCTCAACAATTACTAAGGACTCATCTAGGGGCTGAAGATACAGTGAATAAACCAGAAAACATCCCTGCTTTCACGGAGTTTACAATCTTCTTTCCTTCCCAATATTTTCAGTTGAGGAGATAATCCTAAACGCTTTAAAAAACCCTAAGATTTCCATGCAAAAATATCAACTTTGGATAATAAAAATTAGTATCTAAGAAAGAGTATGGGATTGAAAACCAGAAAACCTAGGTTAAATCCCCAACTTTGCCATTTACTGGCAGTGTGACCGATGAGCAAATCCCTTCTTCCACCATCCATTTCATAGCCTGTAAAAAGATTTTTAATGAAACAATGCCCTAAGTTGCCCACCTAGCACAAAGCAGACAGACGCTCCAGGAGTTTCCTCTCTCCCCTCCCCCACTACAGTGACTTCATCGTTTGTGTCGTCACCAAGCACATGTTAAAAGACTAGGCGGAGTTACTATAGCACTGAAAAGAGACTAACTTCTCACTTTTCAGAGCGGTTCTCAATCCAGTCCAGATCACCACTAAGTCTCCAATTTCAGGCCCCAGGCTACTCTGCTTCAGATAGATCAGGTGACAAAGTCGGGAATGACAGTAATTCACATCACAGACTGGCAGTGTCTATAAAATGCTCCCGATGACCTTCTTCAGAAGACACTTTTGTTTCAGCTGGGGAATAACGTGGCCTCCTGATCAGGCTCCACGCCGGGTGCTGGGAAATGTGGCACCAGGGAGGAGAATTCCGGGGCTCTGGCACGAGGCTGTGCCCTGATACTGGTGTCCACTCGAAGAGTTCTGCGATTCCACAGCCACCTGTCACCTGCCAAGCCGACGACCACATCCCCGGTGCTGCAACCCCACCAGTCGCACCCGGACGGCGGCCCAGGCTCCGGGGGCCTGAGCCCCACGCCCCCGCCCGCGTAACCTTCCCTCGGGGCACACGGGCATCTCGCCCGGGTCTGACGGCTGTACCAGGCCCGGAGGCCTGACCTCGCCTGGGGCTTCCCTTCCGCCCCGCACGCCGGTCAGCGGAGCCTGCAGGGGGTGCTCGGTCCCGGGCCGGGCCTGCCAGGACGAGAAACCCCTTACCTATCTTCACGACCGCATCCGCCAAGCACCGGTCCCACTTCCTGCCGAGCTCGGACTCCGACATGTTCCCCACCAGCCACTCCAGCTTTCCTTTCCACCCGCCCCGGCGTTCCGACTCCTGGAAAGTCTCGCGAGAGCTGGACCCAGGTCCTAGGCCCAGAAAGTTGGCGCCGGTGCTCCAGATATCGCGAGATGATCTGACTGCTTCGGTCTCTTCCGGTTTTTTTCAGTTGGTCGTCTAGGTGACGGGTTGCCCGGAGGCCCGAGGTGACCCTCACCTTGGAGCTACGCCTAAGGGTTGTGAAGCTGACAATTTAATTTCCTGGGTGCCATCCAGAGCCCTGTCGAGAAGGCCTTTCCTCTGTACCAGCGCTCGACATTGGCCCTGGAAATCCCCCGGGTAAGAGGGCGCAGCACTTGATGTATTCATTCATTCACTTCCTCACCTTCACTTTTTCTACTCATTCTCTCGTTTCTTGCAGTGAAATCCCCGCCTACACTACTAACACAGAACTGCTCTGGCAAAGGTCACCCGACAAATCAAACAGACGCTTTTTTGACCTCTGTACAGCATTGGGCACAATTGTCCCTCTCCCCGATCCTCCTCGGCTCCTGTATTCATTTGACTCCGGGGACACCAGGAGTCCCCTCCTCTCACTCTTCTCTTCTGGTTTCCTCAAAGGCTGCTTTTTCTGTACCAGCGGTTTAAAAGAGCTTAGTTTGCAAGGTTCCATCATTTCTCTTCTCATTCTGCTTACTCTCCCTGAATAATTGCAAACACTGCCAAATTGTATCTCCAGATCAAACATCTACCTCTGGTTTCCTAGTCATATATGGTAGAACCTCTGTAGTTGACCACCTCCTTACAGTGACCACCTCCTTCAGTTGACCTAATTTTCATAGACTGGACATGCACCACTAGTACATATCAGTCCAGTACCCCTTCCTTATAGTGACCAGCTCCTTATGTTAAGCAGTTTGTTCCCGTCCCTTGGGTGGTCAACTTACCGAGGTTCTACTGTAGTACATATCTACACACGCACACCCATAATATCCCACACACATACACAGTGGGTCTTATCTACTGGTTCTGCTGGCAGGGATTCAAACAACTGCAGATCAGAAATAATTTTTTTAAAATTTCAAAAAAATACAGTACAGCTATTTACATAGTATGTATTAGGTTTTCTAAGTAAACTAGAGATGATTTAAAGTATATATGAGCAGGCCAGGTGTGGGTGGCTCAACGGCTGTAATCCTAGCACTCTGGGAGGCCAAGGTAGGAGAATCTTTAGAGCTTAGGAGTTTGAGACCAGTCTAAGCAAGAGTGGACCTCATCTCTACTAAAAATAGAAACTATTACTCAGGCTTCATGGCTGTGCCTATAGTCCCAGCTACTCAGGAGGCTGAGGCAAGAGGATTACTTGAACCAGGAGTTTGAAGTTGCTGTAAGCTAGGCTGATGCTACATCAGCCCTCTATTCTGAGCAACAGAATGAGACTGTGTCTCAAGAAAAAATTAAAAACTAAAAAGAAAAAAAAAGTATATGGGAGCATGTGAGTAGGTTATACACGTGTGCAAAGCCTTTGTCATTTTATGTAAAGAAATTGAGCAACCCAGATTTTTGTAATAGTGGAAGCTGGAATCAATCCCTCTCAGATATCAGGGGTGACTATATATTCAGCCTCCTTGCTGGTGTCATTGATTTTAGTCTTTTCCCGTTTCCATCCTTCATCCTACCAACAAATATTAATCTGACCATGTTATTACCCTGATTAGAAGCTGTCAGTGACTCCATGAATTTTTTTCTTTTTTTTTTTAGACAGAGTCTCACTCTGTCGCCCTAGAGTGCTATGACATCATAGTAGTTCACAGCAACCTCAAACTCTAGGGCTCACACAATCCTCTTGCCTCAGCCTCCCAAATAGCAGGGACTACAGGGGCCTACCACGATGGCCAGCTATTTTTTTTAGAGACCGGGTCTGGCTTTTGCTCAGGCTTGTCTGAACTCCTGAGCACAAGCAATCCACCTGCCTCGGCCTCCCAGAATGCTAGGATTACAGGTGTGTCCAGCCTCCTTGTCTTTTCAGGATGCCTACGTCTTTTTTTTTTTTTTTTTTTTTTTATGAGACAGTCTCAAGTTGTCGCCCTGGGTAGAGTGCCTCGGCATCACAGCTCACAGCAACCTCAAACTCTTGGGCTTAAGCAATTCTCTTGCTTCAGCCTCCCAAGTAGCTGGGACTCAGGCACCCGCCACAATGCCTGGCTATTTTTCTTTTGTTGTTGTTGCAGTTGTCATTGTTTTTTTATCTGGCCCTGGCCAGGCTTGAACCTGCCAACTTCAGTGTCTGTGGCTGGCTCCCTACCCACTGAGCTACAGGCACCACCAGGACACCTAATGCTATAACCACCCTTCTCTATGTTCTCATCTGATCTATTTGTCAGTTTGTATTGTAATTATTTGCATGTCTCTTGGATTTGACTGTGAGTGAATTGAGAATGGGGGCTATGCCATTTCTGTATCCTCAATGCTGAGCAGTTGGTATAAACAGTATATGTGGGGTTCTCAATAAATGCTCAATGAATGAATATACAAATGAATGATTGAATTAATCAAAAAGAGGGGGAAGGTCCCTGTTCTAGGGAAATGTACCATTTGTTTTGAAAAACACAATGGTGAAAAAGAAAAATTAACTTCACTAAATACCTACATATAATGTAGCATAAATAGCACCAAACACCTCACATAATTTCACTTATCCTCACAGCAGGTTGAGGTTAGCATCATTTTCACAGATTTGGAAACCAAGTCTCTGAGACCAAGTCACAGCAGCCTGTAATAAGTAATGTCGAAGATGCCCAAAGCTCTGCATTGTGTGAATTTAAAACTGACAGAGGCATTTTTATTAGATTTGTGAGAGTTATAAACTTTTGCCAAAGGTAGAGAGCAAATTATTTAAACAGTCAGAGGCAGATGGGGTAGCATGAATTCTGGAGCCAGGCTGTCTGGGTTTAGACCCCAGCTTTGCCACTTCTTAGCTTTGTATCTGTTGTTCTTTTTCCCGACCGTTCCTTCCCCACCATGTGTTTTGCTTGCTCACCACTGTATCCCCAGCCCTAGAACATTATCTGACACATAGTATTTGCTTGATAAATATTTGTTAGTTGAATGAAAACTCCAGAGTTTTTATATTTCTCAGAGAACAAAAGTCAATGAAAGTGGCGAAAAAAGTTTGTAAAACCCGGCCATACACTCAATGTAAACTTAGTTACATTCAAAAATGACAAAAATCGGTTTCTCAATGCTGGAGTTACAAACACAGAACAGGAAAGCTTGAAAGAACTCTGTGCTATAGCCGGGAGCGGTGGCTCACGCCTGTAATCTGAGCACTCAAGGAGGCCAAGGTGGGTGGATTGCTTGAGCTCACGAGTTTGAGACCAGCCTGAGCAAGAGCAAGACCCCCGTCTCTACTAAAATAAAAAAAAAGGCAAGAGTATCACATGAGCCCCAGAGTTGGAGGTTACTGTGAACTATGATGTCACAGCACTCTACCCAGGGGCAACAGCTTGAAACTCTGTCTCAAAAAAAAAGAACTCTGTGCTGAAGTTCTTGAAGGCAGCTATGACCTCATGGTATTTACAGTAATGTAATATAGATATAAAAATGTAGGTGCACGTGCATGTGTGTGCACATTTTCTGATCTTATCTACTGAGACCTAAAAGCAGTAACACACCGATAGCAACCAGCAAGCCTAGATTGATCACGTCATCTTCTCTGTAGAGACAGGTCTCCCTCCTTTGTTTCCCTGGCTGGAGTGAGTCGCGTGATCCTAACTCACTGGAACCTCAAATTCCTGGGCTCAAGTGGTCCTCCTGCCTCAGCCTCCCAAGGTGCTAGGATTACAAGTGTGAGCCACCATGCCTAGCTGGTCTTGGCTTCTAAATACCATTCTCTACTAAAAGGACCGAGGCTCTTTAGAAAAATGACTGAGACTCAGGGCTGGGGCAGGGAAACTACAATTCGAAACTGGAATATCTTGTGTCACAAAGTAAGGAAGTCTTCAAAGGATGAGGATAGTGACATGTGAAAATGTTGTCATGAGTACAAACTGCCTGAAATAGTACTTGGCTCCTAATCGGAAATCTGTAAGTAATAATTATTCTCATCAGCACTTTTCTCAATGATTTGGGACAAGTTTCACAAAGATAGAAGTTTGTATTGCATTTGGGGGATTTTGGTTCCTTTCTTTTTTTTTTTCTAGAGGTTTTCATTTCAAATTATAGAAAGCCTCCTATAATAGCAAGAGAGGGCTCTGCACCTGTAGCTCAACCGCTAGGGTGCCAGCCACATACACCAGAGCTGGTGGGTTCGAACCCAGCGTGGGCCTGCCAAACAACAATGACAACTACAACCAAAACTTGTAGCAGGCGCCTGTAGTCCCAGTTACTTGGGAGGCTGAGGTTACTATGAGCTGTGACACCCCTGCACTCTACCAACGGCAACATAATGAGGCTCTGTCTCAAAAAAAAAAAAAAAAAAATAGGAACAGAGCCAGCATCTTTTTACACTGGATTGAAGAAAACTGAAAAAGCAAAAACTGTTCTAAAATATGCTAGATTTTCGCCTCAACTGGTTTAACAACTAAACGTAAATCCTTTGTTTAGTTTGCTAGGTCGTAAATTCAGCTTCATTAACAACACAGATTAGATTATTTTATTCCATAGCACCTGCATACATAAAGATCTTTCAGATGCCAGTGATTTTTTATAGTTACTCTTCAATTAAAAACTAATTTCTTTTTTTTTTTTTGTAGAGACAGAGTCTCACTGTACTGCCCTCGGGTAGAGTGCCGTGGCGTCACACGGCTCACAGCAACCTCTAACTCTTGGGCTTACACGATTCTCTTGCCTCAGCCTCCCAAGCAGCTGGGACTGCAGGCGCCCGCCACAACGCCCGGCTATTTTTTTTTTGTTGTTGTTGTTGCATTTTGGCTGGGGCTGGGTTTGAACCCGCCACCCTCGGCATATGGGGCCGGCGCCCTACTCACTGAGCCACAGGCGGTACCCTAAAAACTAATTTCTTGAAACAACCCAGAGTGCTCATTGATATAAGTAGATTAATAAAAGATATACGTATTATACTATAGAGTACTATTCAGCCATTAAAAAACTGCTTATTTAGTGCCTTTTGTAACAACTCAAATGGAGCTGGAGACATTCTTCTAAGTAAAGTATCACAAGAATGAAAAAACAAACACCACATGTACTCAATAATTAATTGGAACTAGTTGGCCAAAACTTATGTGCACATAAGGAAGTAAAACTCAATAGGAATCAAGTGGCAGGGGAGGAGCAGGTGAGTTAATTAATACCTAATGGTGCAATGTACACATTCAAAGGCCACACTCTTATAACTTTGACTTAAAATGTATAAAAGCAAATTATATAACCAAAATGTGTGTACTGCTATAATAGTCTGGGAAAAAATGGAAAATATGCAATATTTCTATCTTAATAATCTTATAGTAAAGGAGTCTTTATTAAATTAATTTCTTTTTTTTTTCGAGACAAAGTCTCACTTTATTGAGTGCTGCGGTGTCATAGCTCACAGCAACCTCAAACTCCTGGGCTCAAATTATCCTCTTGTTCAGCCTCCCATGTAGCTGGGACTATACGCACCCAACACAATGTCCAGCTATTTTTAGAGTTGGGGTCTGGCCCTAGCTCAAGCTGGTCTCGAACTCCTGAACTTAGGCAGTTTACCCACCTTGGCCTCCCAGGTTGCAAGTATTACAGTAGCAATATTATAGTATTAATTTATTTCTTAAAAGAAGATTCACTTTGTGGACAGTGCCTGTGGCTCAAAGGAGTAAGGCACCAACCCCATATACCGGAAGTGGCAGGTTCAAACCCAGCCCTGGCCAAAAACTGCAAAAAAAAAAAAAGAAGATTCACTTTGATTGTTTCATGTTTTCTTTCTCCAAGACGGCTCCCTTATAATTTTGTCCTTTTAGGAATGTGTTCACATTCAAATAGCTACTGTAAGGTTGCTTTGTTTGGTTCCAAAATCCAAGGAGAGACTGCCCCTCTTCTTACTAAACATACAGAAAAGTACTAAAATCATAAATAACAGTTTAAAAATTTGCAAAGTGAACATTACCAGCACCTCAGAAGGCCCCCTCCCTGGTATGTCCTTGGCTGGATCACATCCACTCCTTCTCGGCTACTGTAACTATTATCTCAACGTTTGTTATTCATTACCCAATTATAAACCCTTACACTATATGTTTTAATTTTGCCTGATTTTGAACTTTAAATAAATGGAATCATACTGCCTATGGTCTATGCTATTTAGCTTCTTTGTTAATATCCATGCTGTGTGTAACTATAACTCATTCTTTTTCATTGCTATATAATATTTCTTTATATGCTGCCTACAAAATGTATTTATCCAACTACCCATGGATATTTGGGTTGTTTCCAGTTTGGAACTATTACCAAAGAGCCTTCTCATTCTTGTACATGTATCCTGACACATGTTGGCAAACACTTTCAGATTTATAACCTAGGATGGCATGAAGTATGCCTATCTTCAGCTTTACTCAACACTTCCAAACTTTATCCCCAAGTGATCATACCAGTTTATATCCTCACTAGCAGTGTGTGACCATTCCTGTTATTTCACATTCTCACCAATAGTTGGGTTTTAATTGTGCTTTAATGCTTTAACACTGCTAGTCTGGAAGGTATATAGTACCCTGTTTCCTCGAAAATAAGACATCCTCCGAAAATAAGACCTACTTACAGGAAAGATAAAACGTCCCCTGAAAATAAGACCTAGCGCATCTTTGGGAGCACACCTTAAAATAAGACACTGTCTTATTTTGGGGGAAACAGGGTAGTATCTTATTTCCCTTTCCTGTGGTTGACCTATTAGATCTTGAACTCCAAATATGTAATGTAGCAGGAGTGGAGGATTCCAATGGAATCACAGGGTCCCTGAAAGAACAGAGAGGAAGACAGAGACAGTTTGCTAACTTAATGCTTTGCCAACTTGAAGCAGGTGTGCTGGGTTGAATAATGTCCCTCAAAATTAAAGTCCTTTCTTAGGACATCAGAACGTGGCCTCATTTGGAAATAGGATCATTGTATGTGCAATTAGTTAGATCATACCAGAGTAAGCTTCACACTAAACCCAAATGGTCAGTGTCCTTAAAAGAAGGGAAGAAGAGGCCAGGCCTGATGGCTCACACCTGTAATCCCAGCACTCCAGAAGGTCAAGGTGGGTGGATTGCTAGAGCTCGGGAGTTCCAGACCAGCCTGAGCAAGAAAGATGACCCCGTCTCTACTAAAAATAGGAAAATTGGCCAGGCATGGTGGAGTACACTTGATATTCCCAGCTACTCAGGAAGTTGAGGCAAGATCCTTTGTGCCCATGAATTTGAGGTTGCTGTAGCTATAACGCCACAGCACTCTAGCCTGGGGCAAGAGTGAGACACTGTCTCCAAAAGGGGGGAGGAAGGGACAAGAGACACAGAGACAGACATGGAGGACAATGGCTTTTGGCAACAGAGGCAGATAATTAGGGTTATGCATTATTCCACAGTGAGCAGGTCAGTGTAAACCTACCCCCAAAGTCTGTGGAAGTTGAGCAGCCAAAGAGGCTGACAAATCCAGTTTGTCAGAAAGAAGCATTTGGTAGGGACTTATGAACAGAAACCTTGTCCCGGGAAGCTGAGAAAGAAGATGGGGAATCCTCCACGCCACTGCCCACCAGACCCAGGGCTTATATACTGTGGGGAAGGACTTCAATTGTAGGGCACCTGAAGCCAACACTCAGGGAAAGGCAAGAAGGCCATGGGAATCTGCCTGAAGGCAGGTTTATAGTCAAGGTTGTTTTGATCTAAGGGCAGGATTTACAATAACCGTAGAAAAGGTAGAAATCTTAGCTGCATTTCCAGAACAGAGTTTCGTCGACAGGGAGGATGGGCATCCAAGATGGCGTCACTTTAGCCTCCACGGGTGGCTGCAAGCCAAGGAACGCCAAGGATGGCTGGCAAGTATCGCCATCGAGGAGAAAGGCAAGGAACAGATGAACCCTCTGAACTCCCCAAAGGAACCAACACTGCTGGCTCCTTGACTTTGGACTTCCAAGCTTGAGAAATGAGAGAGACCACCCAGTTTGTGGTGCTTTTTTATGACATCCCTAGGGAAATAATGTAGGAGGGAACACAGGGGACGGGAATCATGAGCACTGGATCTGTCTCTACCCTGCTGCTAAATGGTGGTTATGCACATGTCCTGCTGGGTGGGCCTTCCTGTGAGCTCCCTTTTCAGATTCTTGTACAGTCGCTCATGCACTGCACTAATGACATTTTGATCACCCACATATACATATACAGTGCTTCCATAAGATTATTATTATTGGTCTGGCACCTGTAGCTCAGTGGCTAAGGCACCGGCCCCATACACCAAAGTTGGTGGGTTCGAGCCCCGCCCGGGCCTGACAACTGCAACAATAAATAGCCAGGCGTTGTGGCAAGCACCTGTAGTTCCAGCTACTTGGGAGGCTGAGACAAGAGAATCGCATGAGCTCAAGAGTTTGAGGTTGCTGTGAGCTGTGATGCCACCACACTCTACCAAGGGTGACAGAGGGAGACTGTCTCAAAAAAAAAAAAAAAAAAGAGTATTATTATTTCAGACTTTTTTAAAAAACCGAGACAAGGTCTTAACTCTGTCTCCTGGACTACAGTGCAGTGGCATCATCATGGCTCACTGCAACTTCAAATTCCTGGGCTCACTCAATCCCAACTAGTTGGGACTACAGGCACCCACCACCCCCAGCTAATTTTTCTGGGTTTTGTAAAAATGAAGTCTTGCAATGTTGCTTAGGTTAGTCTCAAACTTCTGGACTCAAGCGATCCTCTTGCCTCAGCCTTCCAAAGTACTAGGATCACAAGCTTGAGCCTCAGAGCCTGGCCCCATAAGATATAGCACCATTCTTTACCTGTTCTATGTGTAGCTGTGTATAGATACACAAGCACTTACCACTATGTTCCAGTTGCCTACAGTATTTAACACATTAACATGCCATACAGGTTTATAGCCTAGAAGCACTAGGCCATCTCACGTAGCTTCAGTGTAATGGGCTGTGCTGCCCAGGTGAGTGGAAGCTCACTCTGCGATGTTCATTTCTTAGAACATAGCCCTATCATTAAGCAACATGTGACTGCATTTGCTTCCTCTGATCATACCTTAGAGCCAAATGCTGGTAAGGGCTCCAACTGTCCTTAACTCTAGGGTACTGTATCATTCCTTGTTGCTTTGTAAATAGCCCCCCGCCCCCTTTTAAGACAAGAGTCTCAATCTCTTCCCCCAGTATAGAGTGCTGTGACATCATAGCTCACAGCAACTTCAAATTCCTGGGCTCAAATGATCCTCTTGCCTCAGCCTCCCCAGTAGCTGGGACTACAGGCACCTGCCACAGCACCTGGCTAGTTTTTCCAATTTCAGTAGATACAGGGTCTTGCTCATACTCAGGCTGGTCTTGAACTCCTGACCTCAAGCAATCCATCTGGCTCAGCCTCACAGAGTGCTAGGACTACAGGCGTGAGCCACTGCACCTAGCCTGTAAATAGGCCCTTTATTAAACTCCTGCATATCCCAGTTTGAAAGTGCCACCTGTTTCCTGCCAGGACACTTGACTGCTAGACCTAGGAGAGGCCTTTGCGCACCCATTCCCTCCCTGGCTCCGCCCTCTTTGTCTCCTTCATATTACATACCACACTTTGCAACCATCTGCATTATTTGCCTACTCCTTCTCACCCACTATTTTTCCCACCAGACTGTAAGCTACACAGATGCAGGGACTTCACTTGTCCTGTTATTACATCCCTAGAGCCTCAGATAGTATCAGGTACATTATAGTCACGTAACCTATTTTTTTTTTTTTTTTTGAGAAAGGGTCTTGCTCTGTCATCCAAGCTGGTCTCAAGGTCCTAGGCTCAAGTGATCCAGCAATCTTCCTACCTCAGCCTCCCGAAGTGCAGGCATGAGCCACACTGTACCCAGCTTCTTCTTTTTTTTTTTTATTATTGTTGAATCATAGCTGTGTCCATTAGTGCGATCAAGGGGTACAATGAGCTGGTTTCATATACAATCTGAATTCTTTTTTTTTTTTTTAAGAGACCACACCTTGGGCGGCGCCTGTGGCTCAGTGAGCAGGGCGCCGGCCCCATATACCAAGGGTGGCGGGTTCAAACCCAGCCCCGGCCAAACTGCAACAAAAAAATAGCTGGGCATTGTGGCGGGCACCTGTAGTCCCAGCTACTCGGGAGGCTGAGGCAGGAGAATCGCCTAAGCCTAGGAGTTGGAGGTTGCTGTGAGCTGTGTGACGCCACGGCACTCTACCGAGGGCAATAAAGTGAAACTCTGTCTCTACAAAAAAAAAAAAAAAAAGAGAGAGAGAGACCACACCTTCCTCTGTCACTCAGGCTGGAGTACAGTGGTGTGATCATAGCTCACTGCAGCCTGGAATTCCTGGGCCCCTGTGATCTTGAGTAGCTTGGACTACAGGTACATGTCATCATGCCTGGTTAACTTAAAAAAAATTTTTTTTTTTTTTTTGTAGAGACAAGGTCTTGCTATGTTGCCCAGGCTGGTCTTGAACTCCTAGTTCCAAACAATCCTCCTGCCTTGGCATCCCAGAATACTGGGATTATAGGCATGAGGCACCACAGTCTCAGCCTAGTCAATATTCTCTTTGTTTTATTTTTTTGGAGAGACAGTCTTGCTTGCCCCACTTCCCCAACAGGCTAGAGTGCAATGGTATCATCACAGCTCACAGCAACCTCCAACTCCTGGGCTCAAGCCATTCTCCTGCCTGAGGCTCTTGAGTAGCTGGGACTCCAGGCACCCACCATCACGCCTGGCTAATTTTTCTATTTTTCACAGAGACAGGGTCTTGCTTTTGCTCAGGCTGATCTCAAACTCCTGGCCTCAAATGATCCTCCTGCCTCAGCCTCCCAAAGTTCTAGGATCACAGACATGAGCCTCCACGCCCATCCAATATTTCTTGAATGGATGCATCAGGAGCAGGAATTACACTCTTCAGTTTTCCATCTCTAGCACTAGCCATGCCAGGTAATCAGTGGTGCTCAGTTGATATTCTCTTTTTTGTGTGTGTGCTTGATGTAGGATATGTTTATTTCTAAGTGTTATCCTACACAGGGGTAATACAAAAAAATGACATATTCCAATCACATTTCAATTTTATCTGTTTTTTTAAACTGACCAATTCATCACCTACGTAACAACAGTTTGTTCTAAATCTGATAATTCATTATATATTTCAGTATCAATCTGTTTTGAGGCAGTTCATAATTGTTCAGAGTTCTTATGCCAATCAGCCACAAAGTTTTGAGTCTTGATATTTTCAGTTAATGCAATGCCAGCAGTAGCAGCAGCAGCAGTAACAGCGATAATCCCCAAGATGGCAGCAATGAGCAGACCGATGAAATGTCTGTTTCTTTTCAGGATCTTATCAGCTACAAGTTGCAGAATGGACAATACTGGGGACTCCTGCCAAGGTCTGTTTAAGTTGATCAGCAGCCAAACTCCGGTGTGAGCTCTCAGCAAGTACAATTGTACCTTAGATGGATTAAAACTCAAAGAATTGTTAACACAAGTAAACAATTGGCAAGTAGAACAAAATAATTCTCCTGTTAGTTTATTTCAAGTAACATTTCCTTTTAGCCACAAAAAGAGAAGTTGTAAACAGGCTTGAATGTACTTGGTGTCATTTACCACAAACTTCATTTCATATTCTTGGAGGTTGTTATGGAAAAATAATCCTCCAGTCCAAGCCTTAAGAGGTTGTAAAGCTATCGCATTTTTCCACAAATGCATTTGTTTAGGATATGTGGCAATTCCAGGTAACAGGGGTCAGGGGAAAACCTCCGTTCATCCATGAAATATACTCAGAAGCTGAAGCTGAGTATAAATTTTTTTAAAGACAAAGCTGATTCCAAGTCTGATCTTAAGTAAGTTATAGGCCCCCAATCCATGTCTTTTCCACCTGTGGTATCAATAAGCATATGTGCAAAATCTCCTTCGCATTTGGTCCAATGTACCCATTCATTCTGAAAACATATGCATTTACAAGGCGGTAATTCAGGATTGGAAGAAATCTTATCGATATGGACCTTGTCTAGAGAGTAAGCACTTAACATAAACATTTCAGATATTTGGGCGGCGCCTGTGGCTCAGTCGGTAGGGCGCCGGCCCCATATACCGAGGGTGGCAGGTTCAAACCCGGCCCCAGCCAAACTGCAACCAAAAAAATAGCTGGGCGTTGTGGCGGGTGCCCATGGTCCCAGCTACTTGGGAGGCAAGAGAATCACTTAAGCCCAGGAGTTGGAGGTTGCTGTGAGCTGTGTGAGGCCATGGCACTCTACCGAGGGCCATAAAGTGAAACTCTGTCTCTACAAAAAAAAAGAAACAAAAAACATTTCAGATATTTGTTCTTTGTTTTCAGGCTTATGTCTATATACACTAGCCCACATTTGAATAGACATGTTGAGGCAATGGGAGTGGTCTCCAAAACATATAGGAGGACCAATCACTCCAGTAGTATAATTAGAAATTACCATGCCTTTTTCATTAGGCTGGAAACGGCCCTCTGGTGTCATAAGGACCGGGAAGCCAAGAATAATCATTAACATAAATAGGAATAGTAGGTTCCAACCAACTAACACCTCAAAGTAAAGGAGGGTTAGGAATATAAGTTCGATATTCATATTTTTTTCCTTGAGTCTGTACAGTCAAAAGGGCCGTCATTGCCAGAAATAGATTGGAGGCATTCATCTGCTGGTGGGTGTAATTCACCAGTTCCTCTATTTGATGGCACAATTTCTTTACCTGACCCCAAGTCATCAGGTGTACTTCCTTTGTGCAAGGCAGCAGCGATCGTCTCTCCTTCCATGTTGCTGCCAGTTTTAGTCCATTCAAGCGGGACATCATTTGTTTCTCCGATTTCCGGGTGTGTGTTTGGGGGGCCATGTCGGAGTTTCAAGTTTTTATCTGGAACCTTAAGCTGACAACACTGAAACAGAGAAGCAATCCCAAGGAGGTGGGCCTGTGCTGTCCTCGGGAAGCTCACCCTGCTCGCTGCGCCAAAATGTGTGTGAAAGTGGCGTGGTGCGGTGCCGCAGAGATTAAGACCTTTTAAAATTTCCAAAGTGAAGCCTCAACCTGAAGAACTTCTGATAAGGTGTCTGTGCCATTTCTTTTCTCACAAAATGTCCCAGGATCCTCCCCACCAAACTCCCAGTGCCTGCAGGGTCACAGGATAAAAGCTCAGTTGATATTCTATGTTCTCACATGGCCCTACCTTTGAGGCCAGAGGGTCTCAGTATGGGATGCAGCTTAAGAATAAGAACCACAGGGGGATTAAGTGTAGCTTTGTGGAAAGTATATATTTGAATTGACCACAGAGAGAGTTTGAATGTGAGGAAATGCTTAGAAAGATGTCTTTGAAAGTGAAATTTTTGTACTTACTTTCATGTAGAGGTGCATGTAAATAGAATTTGTGAGAGTGTATAAGCCCGAGACAAATAACATCACTGAATTAGTTTGGATTCAACTATGTGAGTTTTGGAATGAGAGTAACGGAAGGTTTAAACATTATAGCTTGAGTATTTGACTTTGACACTTCCAAAGTCAACATTTGTCCACCACAGAGCTCCCCAAGCTAACTCTTACCAAATTAGCATGGATATGTACCTGAATTACATGAACTCAGCCAGAATGGGATAACTGGCTATCCCTTGTCTGTTCTGTTTGGTTAAAAAAAAATTAGAGAATACGAAAGTGATTTCTAGTCAATGTAATCTCTTTGGTAGAGAAAAAATTTCTAAACATGGAGTCCAAAAGGGTGGGAAGAAAGGCATTCTTGGCAATAAATAGATTGGGTAGCCACCTCTTAATTTCTTTTCTGTCTTATAGCCAGAAGGGTGAATATGTCAGCCCAGTTTTCATGGTTATATCTGACTGCGTCTAAAGTCACCCCTTTACCTGGGAGGTGGCTGAATGGGATTCAGACAGTCTATGAATCTCTGAAAGGCTATGCAAATCTTACAAATCTTATATACAAGTGTGTGTATCTTTTTTTCTTTGAATCCATAACTTTCTCCAGATTCTCAAAGGAACCCAGGGTTCACAGAACATTAACACCCATTGACGAGGAGCCAAATCAAGTCTTGGGAAGGATGCCAGTCCCTCCAGCAGAGGGCAGTGGCACCCACATTCACCCACCTCCTTGACCTTGAGATCTTGGTTATCAAGAGCTCTGGGAGGCTGAGCCAGGTAGGCCAGACCCAAGGGCAGCAAAAGACAACTCTGACTAAGCCCTGCTCCTCCTGTTGGGTTGTTGAAATTTCATTTCCAACCACCAGCTGGGACACCATGGGATGCATGACTGGGGAAGACCACCTTCTCCCCTCAACTTCCTGAATGCACTTGGAAGATTCTTCCCATGGGCATATATTTTTTTCCAAGCTTTGTTGCTCTTTTATCAATGCTGACTTCTATTGCTTCCTTCATGGTCATGTTTAAGAGGTCCTGGTTGGAAGACATTTTTCAATGGCAATTTGAATAACTAACTCTGATTCTCAGTTGGGTACCTTTATCTATAAAATAAATGCCTAGTTCCTTAACCTTTGAGAATGGTTTCACATTCCCTTCATCTCTCTCTCTCTTTTTTTTTGATAGAGTTGGAGTCTCACTTTATCACCTTTGGTAGAGTGCTGTGGCATCACACAACTCACAGCAACCTCCAACTCCTGGGCTTAGGCGATTCTCTTGCCTCAGCCTCCTTTTTTTTTTTCCTTTTTTTTGTTGCAGTTTTTGGCCGGGGCTGGTTTTGAACCTGCCACCTCCAGTACATGGGGCCAGCGCCCTACTCCTTTGAGCCACAGGCGCCTCAGCCTCCTGAGTAGCTGAGACTACAGGCGCCTGCCACAACTATTTTTTTGTTGTTGTTGCAGTTTGGCCAGGGCCAGGTTTGAACCTGCCACCCTCGGTATATGGGGCCTGCGCCCTACTGACTAAGCCACAGGCGCTGCCCCTTCATCTCTTTTGTTACCCTCCCATGCATAAAGTCTCCTTCTTGGCTGAAGCCCATTTGCTTTGGGCTTTCCAACAAGCTCTTGAAGAGGTCATGTCTTCCAGTTTCCATTTTCTTTCCCACCCTTTAGAACCATCTTCCTCTATAGAGCCTTCTCTGATTGATAAGTAACAATGGAGCATAGAAGTTAAAAGCTTGGAAGGACTGAGGAAGCAAGCTATTCAGATAACTGGAGAGAGCCTTTTTTCTTTTCTTTCTTTTTCTTTAATTAGAGATGGGCTTTTGCTATGTTGCTCAGGCTGATCTTGAACTCCTGGGCTCCAGGGATCCTCCTGTCTCAGCCTCCTGAGTAGCTTAGATTACAGGCCTGAGCCACTGGCTTAGAGAGTCTTGCAGGCACAGAGAGGAGAAAGTGTAAGGAAGGGTCCTGGGGTAGGAGCCTGATTGGCACTTTAGAGACACGGTGGGGAGGGACAGTGTGGAAACAGGAGATAAAGCCAGAGGTGCTGGAAGCAGATGGTGTAGGGCCTTGCAGGGCACAGCAAAGACTGGTTTTACACAGACTAAGATGGGAAGGCATCCGAGGGTATTAAAGGAAAGAATGACATTCTCTCAGTTATGTCTCACAAGAACTACTCTGACCATTCCATTAAGAATAGAATGTAGCAGAGCGCCAGATGGGAGATCAGTACAATTATCCAAGAGTGATGAAAAAGGAGGTGGGAAGAAAAGGTTGGATTCTGGATATACTTTGAAGGAAGAGCTGATGGGATTTACTGATAAATTGGATTTGAGGTTTGAATATAAAAGAAAAAGCCTTTAAGGATGATTCTAAGCTTTTGGCATAAGAAAATGAAAAGGTGGAGTTGATACTGAGATGGGAAAAACTAGGAGAAAGAAGTTTAGATGGGCTCGGTGCCTGTGGCTCAAGCGGCTAAGGTGCCAGCCACATACACCTGAGCTGGCGGGTTCAAATCCAGCCCAGGTCTGCCAAACAACAATGACGGCTGCAACCAAAAAATAGGTGGGTGTTGTGGCGGGTGCCTGTAGTCTCAGCTACTTGGGAGGTGGAGGCAGGAGAATCGCTTGAGCCCAGGAGTTGGAGGTTGCTGTGAGCTGTGATGCCACAGCACTCAACCCAGGGTGAGAGCTTGAGGCTCTGTCTCAAAAAAAAAAAAAAAGTTTAGGGCAGCACCTATGGCTCAAGGAGTAGGGTGCCGGTCCCATATGCCAGAGGTGGCGGGTTCAAACCCTGCCCCGGCCAAAAAAAAGTTTAGATGGTGGGGTGAAGATCAAGTTGGGGTTGGCTAAGTTTGGAGATGTCTGTTAGACCCAGTTTTTGTGCTGTTCTGTATGTCCTCAACCCACTCTCCTTCCCCACTACCCCTTGAACTCCTGGCCTCAAGCAATCTCCCACCTTGGCCTGCCAAAGTGTTGCAAGTACAGGTGTGAACCACTGCACCCAGCCTAATTTTTCTTTTTTTAGGATGGGGTCTTACTATACTGCCCAGGCTAGTCTCAAATTCCTGGACTCAAGTGATCCTCTAGCCTCAGCCTCTCAAAGTGCCAGAATTGCAGATGTAAGCCACTTTGCTCAGTTACCACTGAGGTCACTGGCCATCTGTCTCACCCAGGGTGAGTTAGGGCCAGGCTGCAGCCTGTCTGCATCATGCCTACTGCAGTAGGAGCTGTAACAGCTCCATGTACTAAACCACAGAAGCTATGATTCTTCCTACCACTTCTAAATCATTTCAGATTTAATTCTGAACCAGTGCTGGGGGAGCTAAAATACCCAATGTAGCCCAGAGAGGCCAGAGAACACAATTCACCTCTCTGACATGTAGAGGTAAACTTTTATCCTTGAGAGACAAGACATGAGGAAATGGCAGATAAGTTCCATTTGCTTCTGAAGGCCAGAAATAAACCTTTTTCTTCCCAAGAGGCAGCACCTAGGTACTGTGATTTCACTCAGCCTTGCTGGAGATGTTCCCATGTGACCAGGCAACAAGCTGTGTTTTCTTCTGGACATGCCACCCCATTCAACAATGCACCATCTCGTGTTTGCTTTCCCTCATTCTCTGCCTCATTTCCTTTTCCCTCCCTCTTCTGCAGTACAGAGAGAGTGTGTTGTCAGCCTTGCCTCTGGCTCTGATTTCTAAGAAACCCAGGCTAAGTCAACATTCACATGGAAATGCAGAGGAAGCAGCAGAGAGGTCAAGGCTGGAGATGAAAATGGAAGTTATAAGTGTATATATGAGGCCTGGGGTGATGGCTCATGCCTCTAATCCTACCACTGTTGGAGGCTGAGGCAGGTGGATTGCTTGAGCTCAGGAGTTCAAGACCAGCCTGAGCAAGAGCCAGACCACCACCACCCCCCTACTAAAAATAGAGAAAACTAGCTGGACATAATGGTGGGTGACTGTAGTTCCAGCTACTCGGGAGGCTGAGGCAAAAGGATCTCTTAAGCCCAGGAGTTTGAGGTTGCTGTGAACTCTGATGCTATAGCACTCTACCCAGGGTGACAGAGTGAGATTCTGTCTCAAAAAAAAAAAAAAAGGAGTGTATATATGCTTCGCTAAATCACCTAGGAAATGAGGATAGAGGTTCCTTACTCTATACCAAGTAAAGAATTGGAAGAAAGGAAAACCAAGGGCTGGGGCTGAGACCCTCTAACATTTAGGGGCTGAGACGATGAGGATGAATCAGCCAAGAATAGTGAGCAGAAGCCCATGGGTGGGAGGGCAACCAAGAAGGAATGGCTTTCTGCAAGGAAAACATGATTGACTGGGTCAACTGAGGGAGGAGAGAGACCATTGAATTTAGCACCAAGGAGGTAATTTTAGCAACATCGACCAGGCTGGTTTCCACGGAGTAGTCAGAGCCAAAGCCTGAAGTCAGTGGATTTGAGGAGGACCCAGAGGAGAGGGGTGGGAGACAGCACCTACACTCAGTCTTTTTTTAGAGGAGTTTATCTCCGAAGAGGAACTTAGAGAAGGAACAATAGCTTGAGAAAGGCTGGGGTTGATACGGCTCTCTTAGGATGGGAGAAATTGCTCATGTTTGTACGTGGACAGGAATGATTCAGTACAGCGGGTAAAATTGATGATGCCGGAGAGAAAGGAGTGTGCAGGCCTGGAAGTCCAGAACAAACGCTGAGATTTTTGGATTCCAAGGGCCTAGAAGTAAGAGGTTTCTTTCTAAGGAAAGAGGGAATGCTAGCCATCTGGAATTTCCTCTCCACGGATGCCTGGGTCTCTGGAGCCCGACTTTTAAAGCAGAACATTTACTTTTTGATGTGGTTAGAATCCCTGAGCCCACAATATGTTCCCAAGAGTATTTAATTAAGTGGGAATCTGGTGTGCATCTGTGACTAATTAATGCTGATCAGAAACAATTAAATATTAAATGTCAGGGCTGTTACCTGGTTCCTTACCAGTAATTGTAAAGGGCTGAATGTAATTATCAACTCCTGACCTCCATAGGAACCAAGTTCATGTTAAAATAATGAAAGACTAAACTGAAATAATGGAAGGGCAGATTTTGTGAATAAAAAAAAAAAAAATGAAGCAGTGAATGGTAACACTCACAGCAAAGGTATTGCTCAGAGTTCTCCTCAGCCCTCTCTCAGCCCTTAGAAGAGCCTTCCCTCTGGCGGCGCCTGTGGCTCAAGGAGTAGGGTACTGGTCCCATATGCCAGAGGTGGCAGGTTCTAAACCTAGCCCCGGCCAAAAACCACAAAAAAAAAAAGAAGAGCCCTCTCTCCACTAGAAAGAATAGAGGCTCCATTAGTAGCAACATAATGAACATTTTTTTTTTAAAGGCAGAGTCTGACTATGTCCCCCTCAGTAGAGTGCTGTGGTGTCACAGCTCACAGCAACCACAAAATCCTGGGCTTAAGTGATTCTCTAGCCTCAGCCTCCCAAGTAGCTGGAACTACAGGTGCCTGCCACAATACCCAGCTAATTTTTTGTTTTTAGCAGGCTGAGGCTGGGTTTGAACCCACCAGCTCTGCTGCATGTCGCTGGTGCCCTACCCACTGAGCTACAGGCACCACCAACTGTCGTGAACATTTCTAAGACCTCTCCTTAGAGTAAAATATCTTCATATGCTGATGACTGCTGTAGGATATGTATAAAATGTAATTCATTCACACTACACTCTGCCCAGGGTGACAGAGACTATCTAAAAAAAAAAATAATAATAATAGGCTCTGAGCCTGTGGCTCAAGCAGCTAAGGCACCAGCCACATACACCTAGGCTGGCGGGTTCAAATCCATCCCAGGCCTGCCAAACAACGATGGCTGCAACCAAAAAATAGCCGGGCGTTGTGGTGGGCGCCTGTAGTCCCAGCTACTCGGGAGGCAGAGGCAGGAGAATCGCTTGAGCCCAGGAGTTGAAGGTTGCTGTGAGCTGTGATGTCACAGCACTCTACCCAGGGGGGACAGCTTGAGGCTCTGTCTCAAATAATAATAATAATAATAAAACAAAATGCAATTCATTCAAAAACCATTTAATGAGGACTCGATTTGCCCAGGTTCTATGCTGAGCTCCGGGGATAAAGAAAGATGTAAGATAGCCGGGTGTTGTGGCGGGCGCCTGTAGTCCCAGCTACTCGGGAGGCTGAGGCAAGAGAATCGCTTAAGCCCAGGAGTTGGAGGTTGCTGTGAGCTGTGTGATGCCATGGCACTCTACCGAGGGCCATAAAGTGAGACTCTGTCTCTACCAAAAAAAAAAAAAAAAAAAAGCAAAATGTAAGAATTCTCTGTCTTCAAGGTCCAATCTGGTATTTCTCAGAGAGTACCCTAACACCCGCCACTGTCAGGACCACCTGGGGTGCTTTGCTGTTCCTCTCTACTTCAACCCGCGTGATTAGGAGCTGCTTTTGTCTCTCAGCTTCCTAAACAATACTTTTGTTTTCATTTTTTGCACTGCTTATTTGGGGGTGATTTTTATAAATGGGGGCAGAAACACCTTCCTTTTGCCATCTTGAGACTGGAAGGCCACCATGATCCTCACAGTCCTGGCAAGAGGTGAGACACACCCAGTGGATCCCACAGATGGGCTGCTGCCTCCCCGTGGGAGCAGCGTGGGGGATCTAAGAACAAAGACCAAAAGCAGCAGCGTGGATCCGTGTGGCTGTTCAAAGCCAGAAAAATGAGTCAAGCTAAGCTGACCGTCCAGCAGAGAGACAGGCGGAGTGTAGAAACCTTAGTGTGAAGCCAAAACAAAGAGAGTTGAGAACCAAGAAACTTACGAACAAGGAGTAGCAGGGTAGAAAAACAAAGGAGGTGGTCTGGGAGAGTTCCAGAAACTAACTAGGGATATGTGTGTTGACTTTCAATCCAATCCCTGCTCCCTGCGCTGACTTGAATATGCTGCCCTGGTCATTTAAAGGGATCGTGGTGGATGGACAGCGTGATGCTCTCGCGTCCCTTGTCCATCTCAAAGGTTGAGAGTAAGACCCCTTCATGAGAGCCTGAGTTCTCAGCCTTTGTGGACTGTAAAGTTAAAGAAAGTGCTTGTCTGATGTTCCTGGGATGGAGCTTCAGACTTCAAATTCTTTTTTTTGAGGCAAACACTCTCCCTGTCACCCACACTAGAGTGCCATGGTAGCAGTCTAGTTCACAGGAACATCAAATTCTTTTTTTTTTTTTTTTGGAGACAGAGTTTCACTATATCGCCCTGGGTAGAGTGCCGTAGCGTCACAGCTCACAGCAACCTCAAACTCTTGGGCTTAGGCAATTCTCTTGCCTCAGCCTCCCAAGTAGCTGGGACTACAGGTGCCCCCCCACAACGCCCAGCTGCTTTTTTTTTTTTTTGCAGTTTTTGGTGGAGGCTGGGTTTGAACCCGCCATCTCCAGCATATGGGGCCGGCACCCTACTCCTTTGAGCCACAGGCACCACCCTATTTGTTTTCTTTTTTTGTAGTTGTCATTGTTTAGCATGCCTGGGCTGGGTTCAACCCTCCAGCCCCGGTGTGTGTGGCCAGCGCGATAACCACTGAGCACAGGCACCGAGTCGAACATCTAACTCTTGGGTTCAAGTGATCCCCTGCCTCAGCCTCCCTAGTAGCTAGGACTACAGGTGCCCAAGACACTACCTGGCTACTTTTTCTATTTTCAGTAGAGACAAGGCCTTGCTCTTGCTCGGTGATCCCCCTGCCTTGGCCTCCCAAAGTGCTAGGATTACAGGCATGAGCCATCGCACCTGGCCTGTACCTCAAATTCTTAATCTACAAAGAAAAGACAACTGTCACTCCCTCAACATTTTTTTATTTTTGAGACAGAGTCTCACTATATTGCCCTCGATAGAGTGCTGTGGCGTCACAGCTCACAGCAACCTCAAATTCTTGGGCTTAAGCGAGTCTCTTGCCTCAGCCTCCCAAATAGCTGGGACTACAGGCGCTCACCACAATGCCCTTTTATTTTCTTGTTGCAGTTGTCGTTGTTTGACTGGCCCAGGCTGGGCTTGAACCTGCCAGCCTCAGTGCATGCGGCTGGTGCCGTAACCACTGTGCAATGGGTACAGAACCTCTCTCAACATTTTTTATAGATGTGTAGGGATGCTGTGTGGATTAATGAGACATTCAGTCTGACTTTCCCCATGGGCTGTGAAGGTTGATCTTTTATTTTTATTTATTCTTTTCTTTTTTTTTTTTTGAGACAAAGTCTCACTCTGTCGCCCTGGGTAGAGTGCCGTGGTGGCATCATAGCTCACAGCAACCTCAATCTCCCTGTTCAAGATATCCTCCTGCCTCAGCCTCCCTAGTAACTGGGAACTGCAGGTACCCACCACCACGGCTGGCTAATTTTTCTGTTTTTAGTAGGGACAGGGGTCTCATTCTTGCTCGGACTGGTGTCAAACTCCTGAGCTCAGGCGAGTCTACAGCGTTGGCCTCCCAGAGTGCTGGGATTACAGGCATGAGCCACGGCTCCAGCCCCAGGATACTCTTGATAAGGACTGTTTATCCTGGACCTCAGACATTTATTTGTCTTTAGCTTAAAGCTGAATGTAGGACCTTACCAAATGAAAGAAGCCAATCTGAAAGGGTAGCATACCCTGATTCCAACTTTATGAAACAATAGAAAAGGCAAAGCTAAGGAAACAACGAAAAGAACCATGGTTGCAGGGGTTGAGGGAGGAAGAAATTAGTAGGTGGAGCTCAGAGGATTTTTGGAGCAGTGAAAATACTCTGCATGATACTTTTATTCATGGATACATGTCATAATATATATATATAATTTTTTTTTTTTTTGAGACAGACCCTCAAGCTATCACCCTGGGTAGAGTGCCGTGGCATCACAGCTCACAGCAACCTCCAACTCCTGGGCTCAAGTGATTCTCCTGCCTCAGCCTCCCAAGTAGCTGCGACTACAGGTGCCCGCCACAATGCCTGGCTATTTTTTGGTTGCAGCCGTCATTGTTGTTTGGCGGGCCCAGGCTGGATTTGAACCCGCCAGCTCAGGTGTATGTGGCTGGTGCCTTAGCTGCTTAAGCCACAGGCGCCGAGCCTACATGTCATTATATTAATGTTTGTCCAGACCCATAGAATGTACAACATCAAGAGTGAACCATAATGTTAACTATGGACTTTGGGTGATAACCATGTGTCAATGCAGGTTCATCAATTGTAACTCGCGTACCACTCTGAAGGGGGATGTTGATAATAGAAGAGGCTATAAGGCATGTGTTGGGCTTGGAGGTACAAGGGAAATCCCTGATTCTCTCACTTTTAGGTTCACTTTGCTGTGAACCTAAAACTGCTCTAAACCAATTAAGTCTTAAAAAAATATTGGTTACCACCATTCACAAGACCGATCAGGGATGGATTTACCAACAGGGAAGTCTCCTGCCTGGAGGTACTGAAAGCTTGAGAATTCTCAAAGAAGATGGAATTTTGTAGCATAAAAAGAGACAAATGGAGTCTTAAATTACATAATTGTTAGAAGCTGCAAGAGAAAGTTAAGCCAGCAAAGCCCAAGGGACAAAAGAGCAGGAAGAGACACAGAAAAAAAAGCAAATAAGGATGAGAAGTTCAAAAAGGGCATGTGCAGAGAGTTCCAAGAAGGGGAGGCAGTCGGATGTACCCAATGCTGCAGAGAGAGGAGTTCTGGGTTTTTGTTGTTGTTTTTTGAAATAGAGTCTCATTCTGTTGCTCCAGGCCTAGAGTGCTGTGGCATCACAGCTCACAGCAACCTCAAACTCCTGGGTTCAAGTCATCCTCTTGCTCCAGAGTAGCTTGGACCATAGGCAAGAGCCACCATGCCTGGCTAGGATTTTTCTATTTTTAGTAAAAATGGGGTCTTGCTCTTGCTCAAGCTGGTCTCGAGCTCCTGAGCTCAGGCGATCCACCTACCTCCGCCTCTCAGAGTGCTAGGATTACAGGGGTGAGCCACTGTGCCCAGCCGAGAGTGGAGTTTTTAAAAAGCCACAGAGTAACAGTATTAAGAGGTCAACGATTCTCTGCAGATGCCGCATCTTTAGACAGTGGTAAAAGAAATCAGGAAACAGGGCAGCTCCTGTGGCTCAAGAAATCAGGAAACAGAGAGCTCAAGACAAGTAGAGAAAACTAATTGATGACACAGAGGAAAAGGGAAGAAAACTGGAAGCCTATGTAATACCCTCATTCAAAGTGGGCTCCTGAAGGATTAAAGATGTAAATGTGAAAGGTAAAAATGCATTCAGTGTATACCCTCAAAAAGTCGAAAAGACATTACATAGTAGGATATCTTTGCAGCCCAGGTTGTGGGGATGGGTCTCTTAAAACTCTCAAAGCACAAAAGCTTAAGGGAGAAAATTCATTAATCTGATTACCTAAAAATTAAGGAATTCTGCTCAACAAATGATACTCAGAGAAAGTTGGTGTGACTATCTTCCTTCCTCATGTCAGATAGATGAAGGAAGGTATTCACAATATATCAGACTGACTAGAGGCTGCCTGCTTAGGACTAAGAGAAAGAAAGACTCCACTGAAGACGCTGTAACATTCTCTCAGATCCCCCGCTCTGGACTGAGGCACTTACTTCCCCAGTTCAGCCAAAGGGTATGATTGTCTTGTCCAAGATCAAGTACCCTCCCTGAAGGCACCCTACATTCAAGACCGGTCCAGGAAGGAGTATAAATACCTAGCTTTCTTAGCTTGAGGTAGGACAACTTCCAAAATCCTATCTGGACTCCGGAGCACCTCCTGGTTCTGTCTGAAGCCATGGGAACAGCTTCATCCCAGTTCAACCTCTCCCTCTGTCCAGTTCTGCTTCCCTCCCTCACAGGCATCGTTCCCCGAAATGCCATCTCCCCAATAAACTTCTTGCCGGCAAATTTCAGACTCAGCATCAGTTTCACAGATGTTTGACTTCATTTGGGACACTATGACAACATACCTTAGACTGGACAATTTGCAGAACAGAAATCATTACTCATAGTTCTTGAGGCTGGGAAATCCAAGGTCAAGAAGCCAGATGATTTGGTGTCTGGTGAGGGCCTGCTCCTCACAGATGACGCCCTCTTGCTCTGCCTAACACGGCGGAAGGGGCGAACAAGATCCCTTGGAACTCTTTTATAAGGGCAGTAATCTCAGACCAACCAAAAGGCTCTACCTCCCAAAGGCCCCCTCTTTCTACCGCCACCTTGGAGATTACATTTCTTTTTAAAATTATTTTTATTTTATTTTATTTTTTTGGGACAGAGTCTCAAGCTGTAACCCTCGGTAAAGTGCTGTGGCGTCACAGCTCACAGCAACCTCCAACTCTTGGGTTTAAGTGATTCTCTTGCCTCAGCCTCCCAAGTAGCTGGGACTACAAGCACCTGTCACAATGCCTGGCTATTTTTTGGTTGTAGTTGTCATTGTTGTTTGGCAGGCCCAGGCTGGATTTGAACCCATCAGCTTTGATGTATATGGCTGGCACCCTAGCTGCTGAGCTACAGGCACTGAGTCAATTATTTTTATTTTTTTATTTCAGATTAATATGAGGGTACATGCAATTAGGTTACATTGTATTTGTAAGGTAAAGTCCAAGTTGTGGTTGTGACCTTCACCCAGGAAGTGTGCCGTGCACCTGTGCATTGTACCTGCTAGGTGGGAACTTACCAAACCCCCCACTGCTCTCCCCTTTCTTTCTTTTTTTTCTTTTTTTGCAGTTTTGGCTGTGGCCAGGTTTGAACCCGCCACCCCCGGTATACGGGGCCAGCACCCTGCTCCTTGAGCTACAGGCGCTGCTCTCTCCCCGTTCTTGAATTTAATTGAGTTTTTCTGTCATGTGAACTTTTTTTTTTTGAGACAAAATCTCACTCACTTGCCCTGGGGTTGAGAGCTCTGGCATCATAGCTCACAGCAACCTCAAACCCTTGGGCTCAAGTGATCCTTTTGCCTCTGCCTCCTGAGTAGCTGGGACTACAGGCGCCCCCACATCTATTTTTACTGAGATAGGGTTTTGCTCTTGCTCAGGCTGATCTCAAACTCCTGAGCTCAAGCAATCCACCTGCCTCAGCCTCCCAGAGTCCTATGAGCATGTGGTTGTTAATCTACTAATTTCAATTTAGTATTGAGTGGTATGTGATGCTGTTTTTCCATTCTCATGATATTTTACTTGGAAGGGTGTTCTCCAAACCCTAGGGATTAAGTTTCAACACATCAACTTGGGCAGGGCGGACACAAACATTCACATCCTAGCAAAAGAGGACCCAGCCTACATCAGCTGATAGTGGGAGTGGTCTTAGGAAGCAAACAGATCTTGGACCTGGATCACCTGCTATGTGGCTGGCAGTGAAGACCCTTGTTGTTTATAGGCTGCCAGTCGCCTCTGGCAGGCAATTCTGGGGCAATTGTTAAAACTTCCATTGATAGGCTTGGCGCCTGTGGCTCAAGTAGC
Organism: Nycticebus coucang; assembly: GCF_027406575.1. Taxonomy (NCBI): domain Eukaryota; kingdom Metazoa; phylum Chordata; class Mammalia; order Primates; family Lorisidae; genus Nycticebus; species Nycticebus coucang. Next base: position 14,388,639 of record NC_069801.1, on the reverse strand, counting down.
TAAGGCGCCAGCCACATACACCTGAGCTGGTGGGTTCAAATCCAGCCCGGCCTGCCAAACAACAATGACGGCTGCAACCAAAAAAAATAGCTGGGCATTGTGGCGGGCACCTGTAATCCCAGCTACCTGGGAGGCAGAGGCAGGAGAATCACTCGAGCCCAAGAGTTGGAGGTTGCTATGAGCTGTGATGCCACAGCACTCTACCCAGTGTGACAGCTTGAGGCTCTGTCTCAAAAAAAAAAAAAAAAAAAAACAACTTCCTCTGATGGTGAACTGGACTGGGATATGAGAGGAATGAGCTGATGGGTACCTAATACCAGTGTTTGAGTGCTTTAAAGCCTTCGGAATTGGATGGTGTCTCAGTCAATTTAGACTGCTGCAACAAAATACCTTATTAGACTGGATAATTTGCAAATAATAGAAATTTATTTCTCATAGTTATGGGGGCTGGAAAGTCCAAGATCAAGGGACCGGCAGATATAGTATCTTGGTAACAGGGCTTTCTGTTGCCAAGGCAGCACCTTCTTAACTGTGTCCTCAGATGGCCAAAGAGATAACATGTCCTCATGTAGTGTCAGGGACAGAAGGGCCAAATAGATTCCCTAAACCTTTTAATAAGGGCACTAATTCCATTAATGAGAGTGGAATTCCCATGATCTAAGCAATTATTATTATTTTTTTTTTTGCAGTTTTTGGCTGGGGCTGGGTTTGAACCCACCACCTGTGGCATATGGGGCCAGCGCCCTACTCCTTTGAGCCACAGGCGCCACCCCATCTAAGCAATTTTTTTTTTATTATCATTATTAAATCATAGCTGTGTACATTAATGCGATCATGGGGCACCATACACTGGTTTTATAGACCATTTGACATATTTTCTTTTCTTTTTTTTTTTTGTAGAGACAGAGTCTCACTTTACCGCTCTCGGTAGAGTGCCATGACGTCACACGGCTCACAGCAACCACCAAGCTTTTGGGCTTTACGCGATTCTCTTGCCTCAGCCTCCCGAGTAGTTGGGACTACAGGTGCCCGCCACAACGCCCGGCTATTTTTTGGTTGCAGTTTGGCCAAGGCCGGGTTTGAACCCACTATTCTCGGTATATGGGGCCGGCGCCCTACTCACTGAGCCACAGGCGCCACCCCATTTGACATATTTTCATCACACTGGTTAACATAGCCTTCCTGGCATTTTCTTAGTTATTGTGTTAAGACATTTATATTCTACACTTACTAAGTTTCACATGTACCCTTGTAAGATGCACCGTAGGTCTAAGCAATTCTTAAAGGCCCCACCTCTCAATGTTATTGCAGTGGAGATTCATTTTCAACATGAATTTGGAAGGGACCCATTTAAACCATAGCTGATAGCTATGGCTGAAGACCATTAGTGCACCAGAGACAGACAACGCAAGACTGAGGGTGATTAATCACCAATAGGAGGTGAATTCACTGGTGTCTATAAAAACCGATATATTGCTATGAACTTGTTATCATCAAAAAGTAATTCAATTCTGGGCGGCGCCTGTGGCTCAAGGAGTAGGGTGCCGGTCCCACATGCCAGAGGTGGCAGGTTCATACCCAGCCCCGGCCAAAAAAAAAAAAAAAAAAAAAAAAGTAATTCAATTCTTTCTAGTTCAGTAGACTTTTTTTTTTAGACAGAGCCTCAAGCTGTCGCCCTGGGTAAAGTGCCGTGGCATTACAGCTCACAGCAACCTCCAACTCCTGGGCTTAAGCAATTCTCTTGCCTCAGCCTCCCAAGTAGCTGGGACTACAAGCGCCTGCCACAACCTCTGACTATTTTTTGGTTGCAGTTGTCATTGTTGTTTGGCAGGCCCAGGCTGGACTCGAACCCACCAGCTCTCGTGTATGTGGCTGGTGCCTTAGCCGCTTGAGCTACAGGTGCCGAGCCTCTAGTTCAGTAGAATTTATGTGAGGCAGAATACCTAATCTTTAGAATATCAGTTTCTTATGGGCAGAAATTTTTGGCTTTTGTTCAGTGATGTATTCAGATGTCCAGACCAGTGTCTGGCATACAGTAAGATGTAAACAAATGTTTGGTAATAAATGGCTAGATTAATTAATAAACCGATTAATTAATTAAAGGGATAGGGTCTAACGCTGCTGCCCAGGCTAGGGTACATTGGCACAATCATAGGTCATCATAACCTCAAACTCCTGGGCTCAAGGGATCCTCCGCCTCAGCCTCCCAAGTAGCTGGGACTACAGGTGTGAGCCATCACGCCTGGCTAAAATGTCTGAATTTGACTTTATTTGATAAGACATTTCACAACAATTCCCATGAGTAAGGAAAGAGTATTAGAGAAGCTTAAGAGACAGAAGAGTAAGGACTAGGGTTGAAAAGAGACAGCAACAGGTAATAATAACAACATTTATTGACCATTTTTAGGGGTTGCTTGCACTAGTCAGTAAGTATCTAAACACCTTGTATTCAGTTTCTCATTGGATCCTTACAACCAATGAGGTATTATGGTCTCCACTTACAGATGAGAAAAGTGAAATCAGGGAAATTAAACGTGCTTCCCAGGGTCACCTAATAAGAAGTTAGGCTGACATCCAAACCCAGTCTGTTTCTCCCCAGAGCCAGAGCTCTCCATACAAACAAGTGCTTGTAAAGCAAATGTCTTCTGTATTCCAGGCACTGTTGTGAGCATCACACCCTTGTGACCCCACAACATATCTGTGCAGGCAATATTATCATCACTGTCATGCTATGTTATAGATAAGGAAACAAAGGCACAGAGAGGTTAAGTAATTTGCCTACAGCCACATGTAAATAATTACAAGGCTGGACTTGAGCCCAGATGGTCTAGCTTCAGACTCCAGACTCTTAACTACACTAGTTACACCATCCTGCCACTTGGCTATGACACTGTGCTGATTCAGGGGGACAAAGCTAATTATCAGCATTTTGGATCCATTTAAATTTGGGATCCAGTTAAATTTGGTAAAATAAAAACAGACTTTAGATATAGCCCTGAGTTAGAATATCTGATTTTCCCGACTGGCTGGGTGATTTTCACCCCTCTGAGTCTCAATTTCCTCAATTGTAAAATGAGAAGAATAATAACACCCACCTTGTTATTGTAAGGATGAAATGAGGTGACATGTATAAAATTCCTAACATGGATCAAGAAATCTTTTTTTTTTTTTTGAGACAGTCTCCTTTTGTCACCCTCGGTAGAGTGCCGTGGTGTCACCCTCAGTAGAGTGCTGTGCTGTCATAGCTCATAGCAACCTCAAACTCCTGGGCTCAGGTGATCCTCTAGGCTCAGCCTTCCCTGTAGCTGGGACTATAGGCACCCACCACAACACCCGGCTGTTTTTAGAGATGGAGTCTTGCTCTTGCCGAAGCTGGTCTAGAACTCGTGAGTTCAGGCACTCCACCCACCTCAGCCTCCCAGAGTGCTAGGATTACAGGTGTGAGCCACTACTGGCCTTAATTACCCTATTTAAATGTGCAACTCTTGTCTTCCGACCTCCCAATCCCCTTACCCTCTTCTAATTTTCCTTTTGTCCTTAGCCTGTAAGGCCTCCTGGCATGTTATATCATTTATTATGTTCATCTTTGTGTTTATTTATTTATTTATTTTATATTTAAATTATTTTTATTTTATTTTTATTTAAGATTCACTTTGTCACCCTGAGTAGACTGCCATGGCGTCATAGCTCACAGCAACCTCGAACTCTTGGGCTCAAGCAATCCTCTTGCCTCGGTTTTTAATTTTTTTTTTTTTTTTTTGCAGTTTTTGGCCGGGGCTGGGTTTGAACCCACCACCTCTGGCATATGGGGCTAGCGCCCTACTCTGTTGAGCCACAGGCGCTGCCCCAGTTTTTAATTTTTAGTAGAGATGGAGTCTCACTCTTACTCAGGCTGGTCTTGAACTCATGAGCTTCGGCAATGCCCCCAGCTCAGCCTCGCAGAGTGCTGGGATTACAGGCATCAACCACAGAGCCCAGCTGACTTATATTTATTTTCTATCTTCCTCCTTCCGCCACCCACCTCCACCTGGAATATAAGCTCCATTTAAAAAAAAAAAAATCTTTGTTTTTCTCACTGCTTTATTTATAGCACCTAGAATGAGAGGTGGCACATACCAGGTGTATAAATTGAGTGAGTCAATGAAGACAGCATACTTGGGGTTGCACGTTGCGCCGGCCCCATATACCGAGGGTGACGGGTTCAAGCCCGGCCCCGGCCAAACTGAAACCAAATAGCCGGGTGTTGTGGCGGGCACCTGTAGTCCCAGCTACTTGGGAGGCTGAGGCAAGAGAATCGCTTAAGCCCAGGAGTTGGAGGTTGCTGTGAGCTGTGTGAGGCCACGGCACTCTACCGAGGGCCATAAAGTGAGACCCTGTCTCTACAAAAAAAAAAAAAAAAAAGAGGTTTTGGGCGGCGCCTGTGGCTCAGTGAGTAGGGCGCCAGCCCCATATGCCGAGGGTGGCGGGTTCAAACCCAGCCCCGGCCAAACTGCGACCAAAAAATAAGCCGGGCGTTGTGGCGGGCGCCTGTAGTCCCAGCTGCTCGGGAGGCTGAGGCAAGAGAATCGCGTAAGCCCAAGAGTTAAGAGGTTGCTGTGAGCCGTGTGATGCCATGGCACTCTACCCGAGGGCGGTAAAGTGAGACTCTGTCTCTACAAAAAAAAAAAAAAAATAGTAAAATAGCTCAGATTCAAGAACCAGAACTGGGCTACGTTCCTAGCTCTGCCATCAACAAGCTGGGCTCCCTGGGGCAACTCACTGCATCCCTCTGAGCTTTGCATTCCTGTCTATAACATGGAAGTCACAAAACCCATCTCACAAAGCTATGAGGATTAAGTCAGATGGTTGGCAAAGGGCGTGGCACTTTGCAGGTGTTCCTCAACTCATCCCCTTCTGATCCAGAAGAAGTAAATTCCTCCTGTTGAGCTAGGGTCCCTGCAACTCCTCAAAAGGGCAGGGCTTATGCTCCTCCCCTTCCTCCTGTTCTCAAAAAAGCTCAGAATACAACCAAGATCTCCTGGCCCCACTTGGAGCTTGGAGCCAACAGACCACACGACCACTTTTTTCCTGTCCACTACTTTCTTTTGAGGTGGAAAGTAGTCAGTTGGAATAACTTACCCAGGGGCAGGGAAAGGAAAAAACAGCAAAAACTGTTTTAAAAGGGAGTTATACAAGCATATGCAGGAAAACTCCATTGAGGGGCATAAATGCTGATTCAAAGGAGGAGGAAATATGAAATTGGACAGTTTTCCAGGCCTTCCCTGGTCCTGAATTTCCTCTCTTCCATCACACATTTTTCTTGCCCACAAAATGGGCATGAAAAAAAGATGACAGGTTAAAAAATAGACCATGGAGAAAATAAGGGGGGGGGAGTTTGAGGTTGTTGTTCAGCAAGAGTGTAAATGCTACTCCCTATTACAACCAGCCAGTTCCCTAAGTAATGATGGGGAAAGGCAAGCTCGAGTAGAAGCTAATGTCTCCCCAGGGAAGGAGAATGAATTCTGGATTACTAATGGAGACCATTTTCCAGGGTTGCTTTGATCTTCTGCCCAATCTGGGGCTGGAGACCAGCAAGCTGGGACTCTAAGGAAAACCGGACTTTGCAGCAGTCACAGGCAGCTGTCTTCCCGAAAGGGGCGTGTGCCTGCAAAGCCGGGGCGGCCTTACCGCCCAGCTCAGCTTGTGCCTGGCTCTTCCACCCTTGTCCTTCAGCCCCCAAAGAGTCCTGCCTCCCCTTTTCCTCCCCCCACCAAAAAACAGAGCTGAGTTGCCGGCTGAAAATGAGTAAGTGTGAAGTGAGACGGCTAACTGGTCTTTGTGGAGGGTTTGTTTTTGCCAAGCAACTTAGTAGAGAAGATTGCATTTCTCAGTTATTTTTAAACCTGGATTTCTGGAATTTTATTTGGAAAAACAAAACAAAACAGAAACTCAAGTTGGGAGAGGTTAGTGGCTCTGGGCATCTTCTTTTGGAGGCTTGATATTCCCTAGAGCTGCCAGGAGCCCAGGGTGGGCATTGGGCCAGCAGAGGACAGGGGAGCAGAGGGTTTCCAGTCAGTTCTGGAAAGAATCCCTGCCGCTCCCCATCCTTGAGGAGAAAATGCCACGCCTACAGGAGACCTCATTTCTGGCACTTGGCTTGCTGCATGCCAGGCTGGATGGTGATCGAGACAGTCTGGGCTCCTGGTTGTATGAGACTCCTGGTTTAGATGAAGAAATTGAGAGTTGCAATGCATTTACAATTTGAGCTTCATTGGGGACGTCACAAAAAGATTGGGGCTGGGGATGCTAGCCCAGCCTAGAAAGATCCAGAAAGACCCCATCTATGAAACTGGAAGAAGGGGTGAGAATCCGCAGAGCACAGCCCGCCAGGACGGTGGATAAGAGAGGGATGGTGTGGGGACTTCAAAGGCAAACGAATTTGACTTCTACTTCCTACTGCACCTCTGACAAGCTGTGTCACTTGAGCAAGTCTGCTTATCTTCTCTGCACCTCAGTCTCCTCGTCTGTAAAATGGGGGATAATATTCAGCCTTGGCTTGTAAAAGCTAACATTTATCAAGCATGCACTGGGTGCCAGATACTGTTCAAAGCATTTCACATATAGGAATCAAAAAAGATAAAATCATGATTCTCATAGGGATATCAAATGAACCCATATTAACAATTTTATAGGCTGAGCACAGTGGCTTATGCCTGTAATCCTACCACTTTGGGAGGCCAAGGTGGGAGAATTACTTGAGCTTAGGAGTTTGAGACCAGATTGAGCAAGAATGAGAGCCTGTCTTTACTACAAATAGAAAAACTAGGCTGGGCGTGGTGGCTCACTCCCATAACCCTAGCACTCTGGGAGGCTAAGGTAGAAGGATTGCTTGAGCCCAGGAGTTCAAGACTAGCCTGAGCCAGAGCGAGACCCCCCATCTCTAAAAACTAGCTGGGTGACCGAAGTCCCAGCTACTTGGGAGGCTGAGGCAAGAGGATCACTTGAGCCCAAGAGTTTGAGGTTGCTGTGAGCTATGATGCCATAGCACTTTACTCGGGGTGATAAAGTAAGACTCTGTCTCAAAAAAGAAAAAGAAAAAACCAAAACAACAATTTTATTAAATAATGAGAGAACTGGTAAGATGTTATGACTTAGTTCAAAGGGGAAATTAAAATACCCCACAATTTATAGTCAGATAAGAAAATGAAATGAACTTCCAGTGAGGTACAAAACTGGCCAGTATCCATAAGGCCATAATAAACTGAATTCTACTGGACACAGTTTACGTTGCCACAGACAAGAATCATTTGTATCACTATCAGTTTCCTACAACTTAAAAAGCTGTGAAGTAGGGAGGCACCTGTGGCTCAGAGGAATAGGGTGCCAGCCCCATATGCTGGAGGTGATGGGTTCAAACCCAGCCCTGGCCAGAAACTGCAAAAAAAAAAAAAATAAAAAATAAATAAATAAATAAATAAAAGCTGTGAAGTAGCTCAAACACAACGGAAGGCAGAAAATAATCTTATGGGTTGAGCTGGTCAGGACATCCACTACATTTCAGGATCCTTCCAATTTATCCCTGTGGTCTCCCCCAACCCCTATAATCATAATAACCTCCAACAAAAATGATGCTTGATCATGAGATAGGCTGTTCTTACTAGATGTGGCCTGATTCTTTATATGGGTACAGCAAGAGTGTTAACTGATCATACAGGCCTTCTAGATTTGTTTCACAAAATCTAGAGCCCATAGAGTTTGAAACAATTACAAAATTAATTTTTGTCTGGTGGTTTGCAGAAGGAATCTCCAATTGGAATTTTATTTTATTTTTTGAGACAGAGTCTCACTCTGTCACCCTGGGTAGAATGCGTCACAACTCACAGCAACCTCAAACTTTTGGCCTCAAGCGATCCTTCTGCCTCAGCCTCCTGAGTAGCTGGGACTTCAAGCACCTGCCACAATGCCTGGCTATTTTTTTTAGAGATGGGGTCTCACTCTTGCTCAGGCTGGTCTCAAATTCATGAGCTCAAGAATCCACCCACCTCAGCCTCCCAGATTGCTGGGATTATAGGTGTGAGCCACTGCATCTGGCCCTCCAATTAGAATTTAAAAGGTTCTATCATTTACTTTTTTTTCATTTACTTTTTCTTTCTTTTTTTTTTTTTTTGTAGAGACAGAGTCTCACTTTATGGCCCTTGGTAGAGTGCCGTGGCATCACACAGCTCACAGCAACCTCCAACTCCTGGGCTTCAGCGATTCTCTTGCCTCAGCCTCCCGAGTAGCTGGGACTACAGGCACCCGCCACAACGCCCGGCTATTTTTTGGTTGCAGTTTGGCCAGGGCCGGGTTTGAACCCACCACCCTCGGTATATGGGGCCGGTGCCTTACTGACTGAGCCACAGGCACCGCCCTCATTTACTTTTTCAAAGAAACTTTTTCCACCAGATTTTTTTTCACCTGTTGAACCTAAGAATTTGAGTGAATTCTTCCCTTTTTGACGTCTGCCCCTTAAGGCTCTTGGCCTATCAGGAAGTGACCTTCCTTAGGAACCAGGCACCAAACTAGTTTTCTTGGAGATCTTTGTGGGCATTAGTTCCGTAAGTACAAATTTTACTCATTAAAATATCTTGTCACACTAACTTAGTGAGCATATTTCTCAAATATATCATTTCAGGTGAGCCTTGGCTACAATCAGAACCTGTTCAAATAACTATTACTCTGAAGAGTAAAAAAACTCTGTAAGAGTTTCTGAATTCTGGAAGGTCATCACCATTCCTGGCTAGTTTTTCTATTTTTAGTAGAGACTGGGTCTTACTCTTGCTCAGACTGATTTCAAACTTCTGAACTCAAGCAATCCACATGCCACAGCCTCCCCAGGTGAGCGCCACATGCTCAACCATCCTGACAAATTTGGAAAATAGAATAGTAGAACATTAGTTGTTTTCCAAACAAATAGCTACAAGAAAATTTCTCTCATCTGTTCAGCCAGTCTTTTTTTTTTTTTTTTTGTAGAGACAGAGTTTCACTTTATCGCCCATGGTAGAGTGCCCTGGCGTCACAGCTCACAGCAACCTCCAACTCCTGGGCTTAGGTGATTCCCTTGCCTCAGCCTCCTGAGTAGCTGGGACTACAGGCGCCTGCCACAACGCCCGGCTATTTTTTTTGTTGCAGTTTGGCTGGGGCTGGGTTTGAACCCGCCACCCTCGGTATATGGGGCCAGCACCCTGCCCACTGAGCAACAGGTGCCGCCCTGTTCACCCAGTCTTATGTAATTAATTGTTGTTCTGCTGGCTTCTGAGTTAGACTCTCATGAAACTATCAGCTTCTACCCTAAAAAAGACCTGGAAATCCTGGCTCATTCCACTGTAATCGTATGAATGCTGTCTAAGCAATGTCGGCCCAGCTTGGAAGTATTAATTTTTTGAAATACCTGGTATGGTTCTTTTCTATAAAGCTCTGAGACTGTCCTTGGTTGTAAATATCAACTCCAGCCTGTGGCTTGTAGCTATAAGCCTCAGAGACACAATAGATGACACAGACTCAATGTGACCGTGGTTATTTTACTACTGAGTCTTTTTATTTATTTATTTATTCTTTTCTTTTTTTTAAGAGACAGGATCTCACTCTGTCCTCTAGGCTGGAATGCAGTGTTACAATCATAGTTCACAGTAACCTCTTACTTCTGAGCTTAAGTGATCCTCCCACCTAAGCCTCCCAAGTAGCTGGGACTTTTTTTTTTTTTTTTTTTAGAGATGGGGTCTTGCTGTGTTGCCCAGGCTCATCTCAAACTCCTGGTCTCAAGTGATCCTCCCAAAGCGTTGGGGTTACAGGCATGAACCACTGCATCAGACCTTAATACTCAATCATTTTAAAATGTGAAATGTTTCACAAGGTTCCATAATAAGAATCCAGAAACTAACAAGGAAATTTGTTTCTGTGGTATGCAATACAAAGATAACAAAACCATTTCAAAAATTTAGACAAATGTCTCTAAAGATAATGATTAAGTCTATCTGCAAAGTAGTCAGTAAATGTTACATCTGATTTCACTGAAACAGATGAACATAGTCTTTACAGGGGAAAAATCTTGAGATTGAACATACAATAATCCTGAGACATATTTGTGTGTGTGTGACAAGAATATTAACTAAAGAGATTACATAAGTGGGGAGAAGGTCTGAGTCATCTTACAGAAGTCTACAGATCTCTGCTACATAGTGAGTCTGGAGTGGATCCCAGCCAAGACCCACTGACCTGAACCATGATAGATTCAAATTAAAGAAGGAAGGCTACAGCAAGTCAACATTTTAAATAATAACTGAAATCATAGCTGATAACACTGTACTGTTGTTACAAATACCAAAGCACTGGCAGGACTCTGATAAAAGTTGGAAGACTCAACAGAACTATTTCTTTTTTTTTTTTTTTTTTTTGGCCAGGGCTGGGTTTGAACCCGCCACCTCCGGCATATGGGACCGGCACCCTACCCGCTGAGCCACAGGCGCCGCCCAACAGAACTATTTCTTAAGAGTTCTAGTTCATAAGAGAACTAGCTCATGAGAGCATTTTCCCTGAGGATAAAAGCATGACAGACAGTCACGGCATTAGGGAATTCTCATAACCACACAATTTAACATTATTTGTATGGACCAGGTGTGGTGGCTCATGCCTGTAATCCTAGCACTCTGGGAGGCCGAGGCAGGTGGATTGCTTGAACTTGAGACCAGCCTGAGCAAGAGGAAGCCTGGTCTAATAAAATAATAGGAAAACTAGCCTGGCATCCTCATGGGCACCCATAGTCCCAGCTTTTTGGGAGGCTAAGGCAAGAGGATCTCTCTCTCTCTCTTTTTTTTTTTTGAGATAGAGTCTCAAGCTGTCACCCTTGAGAGTGCTGTGGCATCATAGCTCACAGCAACCTCCAACTCTTGGGCTCAAGTGATCCTTTTGCCTCAGTTTTTCTATTTTAGTAGAGGTGGGGGTTCTTGCTTTTGCTCAGGCTGGTCTCAAACTTGTGAACTCAAGCAATCCACCCATCTCGGCCTCCCAGAGAGGGAGGATTACAGGCATGAGCCACCGCGTCCAGCCAGGAAGATCTTTTGAACCAGGAGTTTGGGGGCTGCTGTGATGCCATGGCACTCTAGTCCAAGGCAGCAGAGTGAGACTCTGCCTCACAAAGAAATATTTATACGAATAACATGTTACTTGTGTCAATGGAACCTAGAGAAGGCTGAGCATCTCTTGTCTCATGACAACTCTTTCCAGCCAGCTCTTCAACCAAACCTAATCATTCCTAGCATGTCTTTTGAAAAAGTAAAAGTATAAATCTTTGCAATTTTCCAGGGAGTCTTCTAGAAAAAGATAGTTTTAGAGGCCAGGCATGGTGGGTCATGTCTGTAATCCAGCAGGGATTGCCTGAGCTCACAGGTTCAAGACCAGCTTGAGCCAGAGCGAGACCTCATTTCTAAAAGTAGCCAGGCGTTGTGGTGGGCGCCTATAGTCCCAGCTACTTGGAAGGCTAAGGCAAGAGAATTGCTTGAGCCCAAGAGTTTGAGGTTGCTGTGAGCTGTGACACCATCGCACTCTACTGAGGATGACAAAGAAAGACTATGTCTCAAACAAAAAAAAAAAACAAAGAAAGAAAAGATAGTTTTAGATGTAGATGATATGTTGAAGGTTTCTTTTTCTATATTTAGAATCCAATTTGGGAAGGCAAAAATCAGAAAAGTTGTAGGGGATATTTTGACATCTGATAAAGATAGGCTCCTGGGTGCTCATGATAAAGTACTTAGAAGCAAAGATGGGAGGTAACAAAACCAGAAAGAACATGAGCTCCTTAAATAATCGATGATGCAATAACATCAAAATAAATCTCATAAAGTATTAAGGCATGGAGTCTTTGCTATCTGTATAATGATACAGAAAATAAAGAATGATCTTTTGATCATTTTTATCTTTTTCACCTTTCTTTTTATTTAAAAATGTTAAGGAAGTACAAGTGTTTTTGGTTACACGGATCATTTTCATAAGGCCTGACTCATAGCTGTAAGCATGCACATCACACCCTTTAGGTGGGTTTTCGCCCTTGCCCTCCTCCCCACTCCTCCCTGCTTGATTGCTGCTGAGTTTTACCTCCCTCCTTGCACATGTGTGCTCCTCGGTTAGTTCCAACTTTATAGAGAGTACATGTGGTGTTTGTTTTTCCATCCTTTAGATATTTCACTTAGGACACTGAAGAATCATCTTTCGCATTGCAGATGAAAGCATTAATCAGTAAACCAAGGAACAAGCCCATCAAGATTGAGCAAATTTTGTTACGATTTTGGCGCTTCATAGCCTCTTTTCAGACTCAGGTATGCCAAACAAAGGCAATTGAAATTTGCTTTCCAGCTCGGCGCCTGTGGCTCAAGCAGCTAAAGCGCCAGCCACATACACCTGAGCTGGCAGGTTCGAATCCAGCCTGGGCCCTGCCAAACAACAATGACAGCTGCAACCAAAAAAAAAAAAAAAAATAGCCGGGCATTGTGGTGGGCGCCTGTAATCCCAGCTACTTGGGAGACAGAGGCAGGAGAATTGCTTGAACCCAGGAGTTGGAGGTTGCTGTGAGCCGTGATGCTACGGCACTCTATCCAGGGTGACAGCTTAAGGCTCTGTCTCTAAAAAAAGAAATTTGCTTTCCAAGTTTTGTCCTGTAGTAATGCTCTTTCATATATATGATCCTGGCCCAAACTACTACTTTACATGACATTTCCCTTTCAGTGGGTCTATAAGGTCAAAATAATTTTCAAATTAATACTAAAATGTTGTTTATGTTGACATACAATTATACATTCATAATTTTTACCTTTAACTAAGTCAACCAATAAGTATTTTTAAATGTTCCCAATTTCAAATTCCAATGTGGTAAATATTGATAGTTACAGCTCAAACCCAAATATGGTCTTTAGGTAGTATGTCAGCAGAAGTATATAATTTCAAATTATGTTTAGTAAGTGATGCTTGTAATTCTAACTGCAGGGATCAATCATGTAGGTATCAGTGATTATTTATTAAATAACTCAATATCAGCTCAAGGTTTTAAGTCATTTAAAGATCTTAGAAATTATCTTTAAGCTGACAAACTACAAAATGTCATCCCTGTTAAAAGTTGGTTAGAATAATGATTCATTTTAGTATAATAAAAATGTACATGTCTTCACTATTACAAATGTTACATAGGAGTAATATTAGATTATTTGATCAGACAACCTGATTAAGTTCAGAGAAAACAAACCCTAAGTACAATACAATGTTCACTAGCATTATATTCAACATTGATAAATCAAAGAAGGCATAGATTCTTTTTTTTTTCTGAAACAGCCTCATTCTATCACCCAAGAGTGGGAGTGGAGTGCTGCGGCATTCTCATAGCTCACTGTAACCTCAAACTCCTGAACTCTTGGGTTCAAGAGAACTTTTTTTTTTTGAGACAGTCTCACTTTGTTGCCCTAGATAGAGTTCCATGGGTGTCATAGCTCACAGCAACCTCAAACTCCTGGGCTCAAGTGATTCTCCTGCCTTACTCTCCCAAGTAGTTGGGATTTCAGGTACCTACCACAATACCCAGCTAGTTTTTCTACTTTCAGAAGAGACGATGTCTCGCTCTTGCTCGGGATGGTCTTGAACTCCTGAGCTCAAGCGATCCACCTGCCTCAGCCTCCTGAAGTGCTAGGATTACAGGCCTGAGCCACTGCACCCAGCTGGTTCGAATGATTCCTCTGCCTTAGCCTCCTGGGTAGTTGGGTGCCCTCCACAACGCCAGGCCTCCCTAGTTCTATTTGTTCCTGCTGATTTTCCAAACGTGGCCCCACAGCTTCCTCTTGATTCTATGAACCCCAGTATTCTTCTAACAGATTTTGGTTTTGCTTAGAGTCAGTTTTTGTGGCTTACAACTAAGAACACTGATGGAGGCTGCACTTGCTCTATTTTCATTCAATTCTATCTAGCTCTCAAGAAAGGGAACCAGAGGGGCGAGTGGGGATGGCTCATTCCCACTGCTGGAGAAACAGCTCAGAGTGGATCACAACGAATAGAAGTCATTAGTGTCATCTTGATTTATAGTACAATGGTGTCTTTAAAAGTTTCCTGACTACCTAGTTTTAACTTCTACCTCCTCCTTGGAAGGTAGCTGGTTTCTTCAGTCAGGACTGCAGTGAACACCAAATGCCCCCGAGAACTAGTTCATTTGCAGACCCACCGCCTCCTCCCATCAGCGCTTGGCTGTTAGAGCTGTGAGTTTCCTGTTTACAAAGAGATATGAAATTTATTAGCTGCAGAGTCCACTCCTACTACTTCTTTGATGCTTCCTCCTGCCTTACAAGATGGACTTCGCTTGGCCCTGGAGTTTTATTTGTCTTTGGAGGTAATGAATTTTATGATGTTTAGAAATTCATGATTATATAAAGTGCTCATTTCACATTATTCATTTGTATTTTATTTATTTATACATCCGCCATGTTCCAAAGAGGACCTTACTCAATGTGTGCCGTGCAAAATTCTTTTTTCCAAAAAAAAGGTAAATGGGCCGGGCTTGGTGGTTTACACCTGTAATCCTAGCACTCTGGGAGGTTGAGACAGGTGGATTGTTTGAGCTCAGGAGTTTGAGACCTGTCTCAGCAACAGCAAGACCCCGTCTCTACTAAAAATAGAAAAACTAGCTGGGAGTAGTGGTACATGCTTCTAGTCCCAGTTACTGGGGAGGCTGAGGCAAGAGGATAACTTGAGCCCAAGGGTTTGGGGTTGCTGTGAGCTGTGACATTACAGCACTCTACAGGAGTGCCACAAAGTAAGACTCTGTCTCAAAAAAAAAAAAGGTAAATGGCGAAGTTAGGACTAAGCAAAAATTAAGGGAAGAAAGTATCAGATTAATTAAGAGACAAATTAGAACACGAGGTTGCCCAAACACGTTGCCTCAAGTGCCATGCAGGTATTAGAGGTGTGCTGAAAATCTTGTTCTGAGCTTCCTGGTTGGCAAAGCAAACAGGAGAATACTCTTTATGTGTGATTCATAATGTCTTTAAGATTAAAAACAAACTAATTGCTCTGAAAATGTGGTTGGTACTAACTCTTTTTTTTTTTTTTCTTTGCAATAAGTGATAGTTGAATACCTGCATTTTGTTTGGGCTCAGAAAATGGAAACTCTGCTAACCCCAAGAAATGCTACAATATTGATGATCTAAAGAAAACTCAGGAAAGAAAATGTTAACTTTCAAATCAGATAAATTAGAGTTGGTTACTGTTATTACAAAATTTAAATGTAATAAAATGGCACGTTGAAGTATTTGCTTATAGATAGATTTCTAGTAGGGTCTGATAGGACCTCAAAAGCCTTCTAAGTTCATCCAATATGGAAAGATTGGATGAACTTTTTAAAAATTTTAGTAAAAAAGACATAAAATTTACCATCTGAATCATTTTTAAGTGTACAGTTCAGTAATGTTAAGTATATCTACATTATTATGTAATCGATCTCTAGAAATTTTTTGTTTTGCAAAACTGAAACTCTATGCTCATAGAACAATTCCCTGTTTCCCTTCTCCCCAGCCAGCACTTCACTTTTTCAATGAGTTTAATGCCTCCCTCCCTCGTTCTGTTCCTTCCTTCCTTCCTTCCTTCCTTCCTTCCTTCCTTCCTTCCTTCCATCTCTCCCTCCTTCCCTTCTTTCCTTAAACTCGCTGCCCCTGGTGTGCTGGGCCAGCACACTAACTACTGATTCTTTTTGTTTTGAGATAAGGTCTTGCTCTGTCATCCCGGCTGGAGTACAACAGCACAAACAGCTCACTGCAGCCTCAAACTTCTCAGCTCAAGAGATCTCCCACTTCAGCTTCCCTAGTAGTTAGAACTATAGGCACATGTATCCACTCCCGGCTAATATTTCAATTTTTTGTAGAGATGGGGTGGGAGTGTCTCTCTATGTTGCCTCAAACTCCTGGTCTCAGGAGATCCTCCCACCCCTTCCTCCCAAAGTGCTAGGATTACAGGCCTGAGTCACCACAACCACCCTGACTACTTTAGATAATTCATATTACCCTGTTTCTCTGAAAATAAGACATATTACCCTGTCAAACTCTTGGGTGTGCTCCCAAAGATGCGCTAGGTCTTATTTTCAGGGGATGTCTTATCTTTCCTGTAAGTAGGTCTTATTTTCGGGGAAACAGGGTAGTAGAAGGTTATGGTATTTGTCTTTTTGTAACTGATTTGTTCCCCTTAGCATAACGTCTTCAAGGTTATGTGATAGATTTCCTTCTTTTTTATTTTTTTATTTTATTTATTTTTATTTTTTATTAAATCACAGCTGTGTACATTAATGGGATCATGGGGCACCATACACTGGTTTTATATACCATTTGACATATTTTCATCACACTGGTTAACATAGCCTTCCTGGCATTTTCTTAGTTATTGTGTTAAGACATGATTTCCTTCTTTTTTAATGCTGAAGAATATTCACCATTATTCATCGTGGCTCATTCCTGCAATCCCAGCTACTCAGGAAGCTGAGGCAGGAGGATCACTTGAGCCCAAGTATTCAAGGTTACAGTGAGGTATGATGATGCCACTGCACGCTAGCCTGGGCAACAGAGCAAGACTCCACCTCTACAAAAAATATATCAATTAGCTGGGCATGGTGGTGCATAACTGTAGTCCCAGCTACTCGGGAGGCTAGGGAAGGAGGATCACACAAGGTGACAGTGAATTTACTTCTCTTTAAAAAAGAGCACAAGACCACATCTATCTAAAAAAAAAAAATTGCATTGGGAGTGGGAAGCAGATTATATAGGGACTCTTTGTACTTTCTGCTCAATTTTTCCATAAACCTGAGCCTACTCTACAAACAAAAAAATCTATTAACTGAAAAAAAGTAAATGGCATTGTGGCAAAACAATGCTATGTGTTTTCCTAGGAAGACGGTATTTCCTGGCTCTCTTATTAGAGTTGGCCCTGGTGACTGAGTCCTGGGCAATGGAACATAAGTGGAAGCAAACTAAGCTCCCTCCAGGCTTAGCCCTTCCACATATCAGCACCTCACTGTCCAGCTTTATCTTAGTTTTGCAATGACCTTGTTTCAGATGATGGGACTTCAGAAATGAAGAAGGCGGCCTGAACCACAGTGGACTCTACATGAATGAAGGAACAAAATCATGCTCTTGTTTTAAGCCACTGAGATTTTCAGGTTGTGTTTGTTACTGCAGCATAGCTTGATAGAGTCTGATCAACACAAGTACCAAACAGCTTATATAAAAAGTAATTAACGACAAGCAAAATAGCAGTTTCCCTGCATCAGCTCTCTTTCCGTCTTGCTCCCCAGGGGACCCCTTTCAATGTTTTAGCAGCTTCTTTATGATTTCACCTTCAATTATAATTTATCCATTTTAGGCATTGCTTATTAACTACTTATTATGGCAAGTGATGTTTTAGTGTGCTTAAATTGTCAGCCACCTAGACTGTCCCCTTTCCATCTTCATGATATGATAAATATCAAATGTTTAGGCTAAATCCATATTCAGTTTTTCAGGATTTGCAAATGTAGAACACCGACGAACCAGATAGGATACTATCCTTATGTCTCCTTTCTTGAAGAACTTTGGATTTGATTTTTCTTTTTTTTTTTTGAGACAGAGTCTCACTTTGTCACTCCTGGTAGAGTGCCATGGCATCACAGCTCACAGCAACCTCAAACTCTTGGGCTCAAGTGATTTTATTGCCTCAGCTTCCCAAGTAGCTGGGACTACAGGTGCCCACCACAACACCTGGCTATGATTTTATTATTATATTATCATTTTAAAATTATTATTATTTTTTTTTTTGAGACAGAGTCTCACTATCTGGCTCTGGGTAGAGTGCCATGGTGTCACAGCTCACACCAACCTCCAACTCTTGGGCTTAAGTGATTCTCTTGCCTCAGCCTCCCAAATAACTGGGACTACAGGCACCCACCACAACGCCTGGCTATTTTTTGGTTGCAGTTGTCATTGCTGTTTGGTAAGGCCTAGGCTGGATTCGAACCCAGCAGCTCCAGGGTATGCGTGTGGCTGGTGCCCAAGCCGCTGGGCTACAGGCGCTGAGCCTATCATTTTTATTATTATCTGAGACAGAGTCTCACTTTGTTGCCCATGCTAAAGTGCTGTGGTCTCAGCCTAGCTCACAGCAACCTCAAACTCCTGGGCTTAAGCAATCCTCCTGCCTCAGCTTCCGAGAGTGCTGGCATTATAATCATGAACACTGGAGAGAATCTCTTCATAAAACGTGAAGAGATTTTATCTGTATTTATATTTGTCCTTTGGGGGGGGCAGGGAGACAGTGTCTTATTCTGTTGCCCAAGGCTAAAGTGCCGTGGCATCACCCTAGCTCACTACAGCCTCGAACTCCTGGGTTTAGGGATCCTTCTGCCTCAGCCTCCTGAGTAGCTGGGACTACAGGCACCCACCACAATGCCTGACTAATTTTTTCTATTTTTAATAGAGACGGGTCTCGCTCTTTCTCAGTGGTCTGGGAACTCTTTTTTTTTTTTGAGACAGAGCTTCAAGCTGTCGCCCTGGGTAGAGTGCTGTGGCATCACAGCTCACAGCAACCTCCAACTCCTGGGCTCAAGCGAGTCTCCTGTCTCTGCCTCCCAAGTAGCTGGGACTACAGGCGCCAAGGTATTTTTTGGTTGCAGACGTCATTGTTTGGCGGGCCCAGGCTGGATTTGAATCCGCCAGCTCAGGTGTATGTGGCTGGCGCCTTAGCCGCTTGAGCCACAGGCACTGAGCCTGGTCTGGGAACTCTTTAACTCAAGCAGTCCTCCCACCTTGGCCTCCCAAAGTGCTGGTATTACAGATGAGAGCCATCATGCCTGGCTGAGGCTTTAAAAGTATCAGAAGACCTTTCAAGGGTTTTAAACAAGGAAGTAACATTATCCAGCTGATGTTTTTAAAGGGTCACTGTGACTGCCACATGGCCTGGATTTAGGGTGTCAAGAGTAGAAATGAGTAGAAAAGAACTGACCAGAAAGGCAGTTACTACAAGTCTAGGCAAGAGAGGATAGGGGCTGAGCCCAGTGAGGGCCAGTGCAGGTGGAGATAAGGGGACAGGTTGAAGAGTAGGCAAGAAACACACAGTCAGCCCTTGCCTCGGGATCCTCCCTCCACGCTGGTTGTGGGTTTTTGGATTTCCTTTAGTGAGATCTTCTTTCAAATATCAAGCCCAGTTTGGTAGTTAATGTTCCAGCCAGACTCTAAGAGAGATTGATGGAGGATAAATTAGATCCTGCCAGCCCTCTGGAGCTATAAGCAAGAACTCAGAGGAATCCTGGCTGTGCCTTCAAAATCCTCAAGCCAGGATTTATTCCTCCACATACTTGGGTCCTGGCTGACGATCCTGAATCACTCCTGGATTCTTCACCCATAAGGCTCCTTCTAGACCCTTAATGGACGTGGCTGAAGGAATGACAGCAGCTTCCTCGCAGGACTCTCTGCCCCCAGCCTTCAAATCACTCTCTGCAGTGTTACCTGGATGAACATCCTCACATCCAGAGCTGGTCAGGGGCCAGTTACAGTCCCCCAGCTCCTCCTGCCTCACCCGCACTTGACCCTCTGTCCCTCCCTGGACTTTGTGTTCATGTTGCTACTTCCTACCTCCCTGGCTCGTCCTCCTGTCTAGGAAACCTCCCCCCAGGCTCTGTTGTAGGATCACTTCTATCTTGCCTTGCAATTAACTCAGGAAACCCCACCCCCAAGAGTCCAGGACCCCTCCTTGCCCTCCCTGTTCTGTGCTCCCAGTTCAGGAAACCTCTGCTTACTTCTCTGAACTGTGGCTTGGGATTGGTTTCCCTGTCTTCCCCAACTAGGCCTCAATTCCTTGAGGATAAAGACCTTGTCTGCTCATCTTCATGTCCTGGCCTTGTCTATAGCAAGCACATTCCAAGTGCTCAAAGACTCGAACTTTTTTTTTTTTTTTTGAGAGAGAGAGAGACTTCTCTGTGGCCCAGGCTACAATGCAATGGCATCATCATAGCTGATGGCAACTTCAAACTCCAGGGCTAGAGCAATATCCTCCTGTTTTAGCCTCCTGAGCAGCTGGGACTACAGGCACATGACACCACCATGCCCAACTAGTTTTTCTATTTTTGGTAGAGACGGGGTCTCACTCTTGCTCAGGCTGGTCTCAAACTCCTGAGCTCAAGCAATCCACCTGCCTTGGCAGCTTAGCTCACAGCAACCTGAACCTCCTGGGTCTGAGCAATCCTCCTGCCTCAGCCTCCCCAGTAGCGGGGACTATGGTGCCAGCCACAACACCTGGCTAATTTTTCTATTTTTATTTATTTATTTATTTTTTTAAAGTAGCAAGTTTATTTATTTATTTATTTTTTGTAGTTTTTGGCCGAGGCTGGGTTTGAACCCGCCACCTCCAGCATATGGGGCTGGCGCCCTACCGCCTTGAGCCACAGGCGCTGCCCATAATTTTTCTATTTTTAGAGACAGGGTTCTCACTCTTGCTCAGGCTGGTCTCGAACTCCTGAGCTCAAGTGATCCACCCACCTTGGCCCCCCAGTATGCTAGGATTATAGGTGTGAGCCATCCCCCCCACCAAGACTGGTGAATCTGTCGCTCAGGTTCTCACAGTGAGATAGGAAGAGCCAGCTTGTTGGCTGGCTTATCAGCCCAGGGCCTTTCATCTCGACTCTTTCCAAGCTCTCATTTCTCCACTGGGCAGATTTTTCCTTAGATGCTAAGGCGTATGGGAGTTCTATTTAGTGCTAGCCAGGAAAAGGATTCTGAAGTTGTATCCAAATAGGGTGAAAGGATTAACTTGTCAAAACAGCATGAGAGCTGTGAGTAAGGAAATACTCTTTCTGAGATGGACTCTCCCGAAATAGACAACATGATGCTTCCAAATATGAGCTACTGGCTGGGTGCAGTGGCTCATGCCTGTAATTCCCACACTTTGTGAGGCCAAGGCAGGAGGATTGCTTCAGGTCAGGAATTTGAGATCAGTGTGAGTGACAGAGCAAGACCCTATCTCTACAAAAAAAAAAAAAAAAAAAAGACCTATTCCCTGGACAGAATCTTGCTTGTTACCAAGCCTGACGCTTCTTTTCAGGCAGGAAGGAATCCTGTGATAATCCTGTGATGCTGATCCCACTGAGGTTTGATATACAACAGACATCAGCATGCAGCCCACCTGAGATTTTAGGGGAGACTGGGACCTGAATTAGTTAGCCAGCAGGGTGTAATAGTGACATCACAAGTAACGTGGACTAGGACTTTCTGAATAGCGCTAAAACAATATGGAGAATAAACAGCCAGAAGTCTCCACAAACTAGGTATTGTCAGAAAAGCATTCAATCAATCTTTTATCAAGAACACTCATACAGGCCAGTGCAGTGGCTCACACCTGTAATCCTAGCACTCTGGGAGGCCAAGGTGGGAATATCCCTTGACCTTAGGAGTTCAAGACCATCCTGAGCAAGAGCAAGACTCTGTTTCTACTAAAAATAGAAAAATTAGCTGGATGTTGTGGCAGGTGTCTGTGGTCCCAGCTACTGAGGCAAGAGGATCACTTGAGCCCAGGAGTTTGAGGTTGCTGTGAGCTAGGCTGATGTCACAGCACTCTACCCCGATGACAGAGTGAGACTCTTTCTCCATTAAAAAAAAAAAAAAAAGAATACTCATACAAAGTGTATTCGTTATCTATTTCTGTGTAACAAATTATCCCCAAACATAGCAAGCTGAAACAGCATTTATTTAATCTCACTGTTTCTGTGGGTCAGGGAACTGGGAGTGGATCAGCTTGGTTCTTATTCAAGGTTTTATATGAGTTTGCAGTGAAATCATCTGGGGCCATAGTCATCTGAAGGCTTGTCTGAGGCTCCATGATAGTTCACTCCATAGCTCTTGGCAAGAGCCCTCCATTCCTCATTACGTCACCCCTCCACAGAGCTGTGTGAGCACGCTCACACCACGGCAGCCCCACTAGAGCAGTGGTCTAAGAGAGAGACACTGAGACTGAATCCTCAAGGTCTTTTGTAACCCAGTCTTAGAAGCTGCATGCTGCCACTTCCACTTTATTCTATTTGTTAGAAGTGAGTTACTAAATTCAGCAAATCGTCAAAAGGAAGAGAATTAGGGTTTTTAAAAAGAGCATCAAAATTGAAGGAATGTTTTATTGTATTTATTTATTCATTAAAAATAAATTTGCTTTTAGGGCAGGCACAGTGGCTCATGCCTGTAATCCTAGCACTGCAGGCGGAGGTGGGTGGATTGCCTGTGCTCAAGAGTTTGAGACCAGCCTGAGCAAGAGCAAGACTTGTCTCTTCTAAACAAATAGAAAAACTAGCAGGGTGTTCTGGCAGGTGCCTGTAGTCCCAGCTACTTGGGAGGCTGAGGCAGGAGGATCACTTGAGCCCAAGAGTTTGAGGTTGCTGTGAGCTGTGATGCCTTGCCATTCTAGCCTAGAGCAACAGAGTGAAACGCTGTCTCAAAAAAATTTTTTTTTTTGTTTTAGAGACTGGTTCTGTCACTCTGTCACTCAGGCTGGAGTACAATGGCACGACCATAGCTCACTTGCAGCTAATTTTTCTTTTTTTTTTTTGTAGAGACAGGAATCTCGCTATATTGCCTAGGCTGGTCTCAAACTCCTGAGCTCAAGTGATCCTCTCACCTTGGCCTCCCAAAGTGCAGGGGTTACAGGTGAGGCCACCACACTCAGCCCATGATTACTATTTCAGTGATGGTATTCCTGTCATCTAGTTGAGGACTCTGAAGCTCAGAGAGGGTGAGTAAATCATTTAAGGTCTTTATTGGCAAAGTTGAGCTGCAAAGCAAGTTCTGGAGCGTTCCAAGTTTGTGCTCTTTCTTGTACACATCCTTAAAACAGAGTCCTTTCTGTCCTGCTTCTTGCAGAAACAAAACTAGGACAGAAAAGGGCCCAGGAGACTGAGGAGGGGGATGGCAAGAGGGGAAATTATTGCTGAGGCCTGGAAGCTTTAATAGGCGTGGATCTGCCCTGGTGGGTTGAAAAATCTCTCCAGAGGCTGCTGTGGAGATGCTATGGAATTCCTGGTGTGTCTGATGAGGTGTTGCTGCACCAAGACTGTCAGAGGGCTCTCTCAGAGGCTCTCTCAGAGGGGCTGCAGACCCCGCTGCTGCAACGAGGAATGAGCTCAGATGGAGCCAATCATTACGGAGTCCTTACTGGTGTCCGACACACTGCTGAAGTGTTGAGCACGTTTACTTAGTGTTCTCACAGCCATCCACAAGTCAATACACTTTATTTTTGTTTTTTCAGAGACAGATTCTCACTTTGTCGCCCTTGGTAGAGTACCGTGGTGTAGAGTACCGTGGTGTCACTCACAGCTCACAGCAACTGCCAGCTCTTGGGCTTAGGCGATTCTGTTGCCTCAGCCTCCCTAGTAGCTGGGACTACAGGCACCCGCCACAATGCCTGGCTATTTTTTTGTTGCAGTTTGGCCGGGGGCTGGGTTTGAACCCACCACCCTCAGTATATGGGGCCAGCGCCCTATTCACTGAGCCATAGGCGTTGCCCATCAGTACACTTTATTATTCCCATTTTACAGAGGAGGAACCTGAGTCACAAACAAGACTGACTCGTCTGTGGCTCGGTGCCTGTAGCTTAGCGGCTAGGGCACCAGACACATACACGGGAGCTGGCAGGTTCGAATCCAGCCTGGGCCTGCCAAACAATAATGACAACTACAACCAAAAAATACCCAGGCATTGTGGTGGGCACCTATAGTCCCAGCTACTTGGGAGGCTCAGGCAAAAGAATCGCTTAAGCTCAAGAGTTTGAGGTTGCTGTGAGCTGAGATGCCAGAGCACTCTACCCAGGGTGACAGCTTGGGACTCTGTCTTTAAAAAAAAAAAAAAAAAGACTGACTCATCTGAGTCCACGCAGATGTTCAGTTGTACAATGGATTAAAAGGGTCCAGAGTGTGGGTAGTGGTGATGGTTTAAATGCCAGGAGCCTGGAGTTAGGGGGGCGATTTCATGGGTCCTAGGCAACCTTGACTTTGACTTTGTGGGCCTCTTCCTGCCATAAAAAAATATATTCTATTTCATGACTACACTGGAATGAAGTTGAATCTAATCCAGACTGAATCACTAATATATATATATACCTATACACCCATTTTCATTATATTCATTTTCCCTCTAATTTTATTTTATTTTTATTTATTTATTTATTTTGGAGACAGAGTCTCACTCTGTCATCCTAGGTAGAGTACTGTGGCGTCATAGCTCTCAGCAATCTCCAACTCTTGGGCTTGGAGATCCTCTTGCCTCAGCTTCACAAGTAGCTAGGACTACAGGTGCCCATCATAACACCCAGCTATTTTTTAGAGACGAGGTCTCACTCTTGCTGAGGCTGTTCTCCATCTCACGAGCTTAGGTGATCCGCACTCCGAGAGTGCTAGGATTACAGGCGTGAGCCACTGTGCCAGCTTCCCTCTGATTTTAAAATAAAATAAAACGCCAGTCACGGTAGCTCACACCTGTAATCCTAGCACTCTGGGAGGCTGAGGTAGGTGGGATTATAGGCATGAACTATACCTGGATATCTGGACTTAATGTTATAGGCAGTGGGGAACTAGCAAAGACTTTTGTGTAGCAGAGGGCCTTGAGCAGATCAGATCTGTTTTCCAGTAGTTTAATCAAGAGTTGATGAGCAAGGTCCCGCGACTCATGCCTGTAATCCTAGCATTGTGGGAGGCCAAGGCAGGTGGATTGCCTGAGCTCAGGAGTTTGAGACCAGCCCCTGAGGTGGGGTTTGAGACCCCCTGAGATGGGGTCAAGAGTTAAGACCCCATCTCCACTAAAAATAGAAAAATGAGCCTAGTGTTGTGGTACGTGGCTATAGTCCCAGCTATTCAGGAGGCGGAGGCAAGAGGATCTCTTGAGCCCAAGAGACTGAGGTTGCTGTGAGCTAGGAGAATGCCATGGCACTCTACCCAGGCCAACAGAGTGATACCTTGTCTCAAGAAAAAACAAGTTGCTATTATCTGAATGTTTGTGTCCCTCCAAAATTCCTAAGTGGAAATCTCCCCCCCCATACCAAGGTGATGGTATTGGAGGTGGGGCCTTTTGGAGGTGATTAGGTCCTGGGGGTGGAGTCCTCAGGAACAGGATCAATGACCTTATCAAAGAGGCCCTCAAGAGGCCCCTCACCCCTTCAGCCCTGTGAGCAAACAGTGAGAAGCTACCACCGATGAACTGGGAAGCAAGTCCTGGAATTCCCAGCACTCTGGGAGGCCACTCTGGTAGATTGACTGAGCTCAGGAGTTTGAGACCAGCTAAGCAAGAGCAAAACCCCATCTATAAACCAGCCGGGCTTTGTGGTGGGCACCTGACATTCCAGCTATTTGGGAGGCTGAGGCAAAAGGATCACCTGAGCCCAAGAGTTTGAGGTTGCTATGAGCTGTGACACCATGGCATTCTATCCAGGTTGACAAAGTGAGACTCTCTCTCTTTTTTTTTTTTTTAAATACTACATAATTTTATTTATTTATTTTTTGCAGTTTCTTGGCCGGGGCTGGGCTTGAACCCACCACCTCCGGCATATGGGGTTGGCGCCCTACTCCTTTGAGCCACAGGAACCACTGTGAGACTCTGTCTTAAAAAACAAAACAAAACAAACAACTAAAAACCCTACCCTGGCTCGACGCCTATGGCTCAAGCAGCTAAGGCGCCAGCCACGTACACCTGAGCTGGCGGGTTCGAATCCAGCCTGGGCCAGCCAAACAACGACAGCTACCCTGTTTCCCCGAAAATAAGACATCCTCCGAAAATAAGACCTACTTACAGGAACGATAAGACGTCCCGTGAAAATAAGACCTCGCGCATCTTTGGGAGCACACCTTAAAATAAGACACTGTCTTATTTTCAGGGAAACAGGGTACAACCAAAACAAAGCTGGGCATTGTGGCAGACGCCTGTAGTCCCAGCTACTTGGGAAGCAGAGGCAGGAGAACTACTTGAGCCCAGGAGTTGGAGGTTGCTGTGAGCTGTGATACCACAGCACTCTACCCAGGGTGAAAGCCTGAGGCTCTGTCTCAAAAAAAAAACAAAAAACCCCTACTCTTACTTCCAAAACCCCTGGAAGGGTAAGAAGGAGGATTCCACTCCCAGGAAGCTCCCATCTTATCATGGCCAGCCAATCACAGCATCCTCAAAGTCGGGAGGCTGGTATGAAACATCATTACTCTTCCTGTGCTCCCTCTACAGGCAACTTCTCTCCCCCTCCACCTTCCTTTTTCGTTTTCTGCCCCTCTGCCCTCCCACCAAGGCCTCTGACCATAACTCCTCATAAATTAAGGCTAAGCAGACCTATTTATTTCTTACCAACATTAATAGGATCTTTGGGGCATTATGATGTTAAAAGATCTGCCCTCTCATTTCCTTCCAGAGTTGAGAGCGGAAAGGAGCGGAGAAGAGTGCAGAGCCCTGAGAAACCCATCCTGCCATGTACTGGAGAGAAGACACACAGAAAGGATGAGGTTTGAAATCCAGGATGCTAATTTCCACCCAAAGCACCCATCTTACTCAGTAACAAGTTTTGTCTGCCTCATCTGAAGAATGGGGGTGTTGTTGAGCCCGGAGTGGAGTGTTCTCGGCAAAGGCAAATGATGTCAAATGTTTAATTCAAACTGGAAAAAAATACTTGTGAGTCTCTGTTTTCCCACCTATAATGTGGCCTAAGGATCATCAGTGTTGAAACTATGCTTAAAGGGAAACTTCCTCTTTATAGTCAAGTTCTGCTTTCTGATTCAAGCCTCTGTCATCTTCTTTGCCAGGAGGCTGTGTCTGGGGGCTGGGGCTGGGGTCGTTGGCCAGACCCTCACTTGGCTTCATTCTCATCAGGGTGTCTTGCAAGTAGCCTTCCTTTTTCTAGCTTCAGGTTTTCATGTGGCAGAGGGTCCATGACACAAGAGCTGCTGCTCTTGGTTCTGTCTCTTAACATTTCCCATGCAATGGAGAGTAACTCTCTGATCGGTGGGTTTAGGAAAAGGAATTCCATTCTTCTTCTTCTTCTTTTTTTTTTTTTTTTTTTGAGACAGAGTCTCACTCTGTCTCCCTGGGAGGAGTGCCATGGTGTCACAGCTCACAGCAACCTCAAACTCTTGGGCTCAAGTGATCCTCCTGTCTCAGGCTCCTGTGTAGCTGGGACTACAGGCGTCTACCACAATGCCCAGCTAGTTTTTCTATTTTTAGTAGAGATGGTGTCTCCCTCTTGCTCAGGGTGGTCTTGAACTCTTGAGCTCAAGTGTTCCTTTCATCTTGGCCTCCCAGAGTGCTGGGATTGCAGGCGTGAACCACCACACCCAGCTAGAAACTCTATTCTTCTTGTTGACAGCACACATTCCCTCTGCTCCTCTGTGCCTTAAGTCCCACAGGGGCAGGCTTTACCTGATGCATGGGTCTACCCAGTCCAGTGCTGGTGGCTGAATACTAAGCATTTGAACTGAGTGGCTAAGTATGCCTAATTCTAGGTGAGGAATTAGAAGCTCCTTAGTGCCTTGGTGCCTGTAGCTCAATGACTAGGGTGCCAGCCACATACACCAGGGCTGGTGGGTTCAAATTGGCTCAGGCCTGCCAAACAATGATGACAACTACAATAAACAAGTAACCAGGCACTGTGGTGGATGCCTATAGTCCCAGCTACTTGGGAGGCTCAGGCAAGAGAATTGCTTAAGCCCAAGAGTTTGAGGTTGCTGTGTGCTGTGACACCACGGCACTCTACCCAGGGCAACACAGTGAGACAGAGTCTCAGTAAAAAGAAAAATAGAAGCTCCTTAGTCATATGCCTAAAGCCACTTCTCCATAATCAGCTTTATGTGTAATAAAATGATTACTTTTCAGTACCAACTACTTGATACCTGTGTCTTCCCTTAATTTGATGCCAAATTCAAGCAAGAAAAAGTGGCATGTTCTTAATTGAATTTCCCCAAACCCCAGAAATCTCAGTAGAGACACATGTAAGAAGCTTATAATAATGAGAGAACTGGACCTCCCAACAAATAGGGAGAACATATATTTCATTTTCAGTCTGACAACAAATAGAGACAAGACATAATTCATTACAAGTCTAGCAATGACATGATGGGACTTAAAAAAAAAGTTGTGTTCTCTCGATCTGTAGCTAAAATATTTACACGGGGTCCTGGTGATATGCAAGCGGTGGTTTACAGAACACAGCTTGTTCAACCAAACAGTTGTTCTGTTCCTGATTTTGGAAACTCGTCAAGGAATCAATGTTTACTTAGACAACTTGGGCCCCAAGGGGCTCTTGTGTAGGCTGGATTCCATCCAAGGAGAAGTTACAGCTCAGGAACATTCCTCTTTCTCCCCCAACCATTGAACCACAGACCTCTCAGCTATCCTGGGCCCTCTGGAGGGCATCCAGGTCAGTCTCTCGTCAGCTGTCCAGTCCCCAGACTAGACGGTGTAGACTAAGTTCTGTTTTAGAAGTGTGGCGCCCAACCTAGTGACTAATCCTGTGTGTGAATGTCTCATTCAGTTAACTCCCAAAGGAAGAGGGCTTCAGGGCAAAGGATTGGATGTCCAATATGTGGATGACTTGAATTGCCCTAAGACAGGAGGTGGGCAAGCTGTGGGAAACCAGCCAAAGAGAACCTAGGAAGGTCAAGTCTGAGTGTTCAAAAAACAAGTTCTGCTATTCCCACCCAAAGCAAGAAAACAAGCCCGACATTATTGAAAAACTATGGAGGTACATCAACAATGATGGGCATAAAAAGCACATGCCACAGTATTTAGGCTGTCTATAAAAGGTAGTAGCAATTGTTGTTATTGCTGTCCTTGAGATAATTTGGAAAACTAAGGAGCTCAGCACGTGAGTAGGACCCATGGGAATTGTACTGATGACTTAAAGCAGCGAATAGCAGTTATTTCCATCTGTCTCATCCGTTCTCTAAAATTTGCCAGCTGCTTTGCCCTGATCTTAGGTGGTTCTAATGAGACTGCTGGTAGCTGTCTTCCAGTGGTGGACAATGACCTTGGCCTGGCCATCATGGTAGCCAATCTTTTCATCCAACATGACTAGTCCCAAGGGGTAGGATTGTTACCCAAGCAGGGCCAATCAGAATCCTACTGTGAGATTTGGAATCCCCCAAGCTAATAGATTAGAAAGAGCATCAGCTTTGGTGTTTGAAGGTATGGATTCTGGCTCATGATGTTGGGAAAGTTTCTTGACTCTTAATACATAATGGAGTAAAATCTCCCCTGTAGCACTGCAAGGATCAACTGAGATAAAATATATACAGTGCTTGCCACACAATAGACATCAATAAGTGGCTTCTGTTGATAACATTCATAACCAAAAACCAGTCCTCTAACATTCCTCACTCACTCTGCTAGCTTCCCTGATCAATCTTCACTCTGTGAACCACTTTTTTTGAGACAGAGTCTCTCTGTTGCCCATGTTAGAATGCCAGGATGTCAGCCTAACTCACAACAACCTCAAACTTCTGTATTTAAGTGACCTCCTGCCTCAGCCTCCCAAGTAGCTGGGACTACAGGTATCTGCCACAATGCCCGGCTAATTTTTTCTATTTTTAGTAGAGATGGGGTCTCATTCTTGCTCCAGCTGATCTCAAACTCCTGAGCTCAAGGGATCCTCCTGCCTTGGCTTCTCAGAGTGCTAGGATTACAGGCATGAGCCACTGCACCCAGCCTCCGAAGCACTTTTAAATAGCTATAATTGGGAGACTCGTCTTTTAATGGGAAGGGCTATCTTTAATCCCCCCCAGCCCTTGAGCTTTCTGGATTGTATAGATGGGATTTGAGAGTAAAATCTCAGGATGAAAAGGTCATTGTTCCATCCATCCATGGATAACAAGTAACTGAAGAACTTTTTGTCTAGCTAGTGTTCTAGAAATTATCTTCAGCCTAGATGCTGTAATCAGTGCCGCCTAATAGAACTTTTTGGTATGATAGAAATATTTTATATCTGTGCTGTCCACCATGGTAGCCACCACGTGCTCCTTGTGGCTATTGAGCATTTTGAGCATGGCCAGTGAGACTATGTAACTAAATTATTTATTTAAATTAATTTAAATTTAAATATCCATTTGTGGCAATGGCTGCCATATTGGACAGAGGAGCTCCAGATATTGGAATGTGGCATTAGCGGACAAAGAAGTGGGTGACAATAACACCTACTTGCTTGCTTGGACAAGGAAGGCCATAGCTTGGAGGCTGGTGGGTCACCAGAGTTGGTGCGGATGCCAAAGGAAAGTCATCTATTTAATTAGCAACTTACAACACCGCCTGCTAGTTTATAAGCTTTATGTGCAATACTACAGGACTGCCGAGAAGAGTGTCTTAATTTTTTTTTAATCCATAAATTGCAAAAGTAATTTGACTGCATTACAGAAAGATTAGTAATTAGAGGGGAAAAAAATCCCTCTAGATCCCACCATACAGTTATGATCATATTTATATATTTTCTTTTCATCTTTTATACAAGCATGTTTATACTTCACATGCATACTTATGAACTGTAATCTTCATGGGCAAACATTCTGTATCCTACATTTTTTATTCATAAGTACTTTTCTGTCATCAAATTCTTTATGTCTTTTTCATTTTTTATTTTTTGAGACGGTCTCATTAGGACAGAGTACTGTGGCATCATCCTAGCTCATAGCAACCTTATTCTCAAGAGATCCTCTTTGTCTCAGCCTCCCGAGTAGCTGGAACTACAGGTGCCCACCATTAGTTTTTTTCTATTTTTTAGTACAGATGGGGTCTCACTCTTGCTCAGGCTGGTCTTGAACTCCTGAGCTCAAGCAATCCACCCACCTCGGCATCCCAGAGTGCTAGGATTACAGGCATGAGCCACTGTGTCTTTTTTTTTTTTTTTTTTTAAATAATATTCAGTCTCTGGCCAGGCATGGTGGTGCACGCCTGTAATCTTAACACTCTGGGAGGCTGAGGTGAGTGGATTGCTTGAGCTCAGGATTCTGAGACCAGCCTGAGCAAGAGTGAGACCCGTCTCTTAAAAATAGCCAGGCATTGTGGAGGGCGCCTGTAGTCCCAGCTACTCAGGAGGCTGAGGCAAGAGAATCACTTGAGCCCAAGAGTTTGAGGTTGCTGTGAGCTATGATGATGCCACGGCACTCTACTGAGGACAACAAAGTGAGATTCTGTCTCACAAAAAACAAAGGATACATTTGTGTGAGGGAAGACTGAAAGATAAACAACAAACAAAAAAATATATCATATGCCCTGTTGTGATAGTATCTGGGAAGAAAAATAAAACAGGGTAAGAGGAGAGTGCATTTTTTTTGTTATTGTTTTGGCCAGGGCTGGGTCCGGTCTATGGGGCCCGCACCCTACTCTTTTGAGCCACAGGAGCTGCCCAGAGGAGAGTCCAATTTTATGTTCAATGGTCAGAGAAGGCCCTGTCGCAAGACGAAAGTTGTGCTTACCACTCACATTAGGGTCTACAGCAGTGGCCTTACAGCAGGCGGTGCTGTGAGATGATTTTAGGTGTGCCACAAAAATGTTTAAAGATCGTTTATTAAATTATTTTCAGAAGAAGTTTAAAGCATAGTTAGTATACTCCTTTTTTTAACTTTTTTTGATCAACATAATTTAAGTGTGCCGCAGAAGTTCAACTATAGGTTCAAGTGTGCCGTGAGATAAGAGGTGGAAAAGCACTGGTCTACAGGGATATACTCTCCATAAGGTAGGGGCCCTGGGATTTTGTTCATTCTTGAGCCCCAGTGCTTGGCACAAGTTCTGGTTCCCAGCAGGTGTTCAATCAATATTTGTTAAATGAATGAATCAACAAATAGCCTCAGTCTCAGATCTGCTAGAGAAATGTCCCTTTTAGGATAGGCATGGGATTTTGAATGTCAGTTCCTATAAGCTGACATTCATAGAGAAGCTCTGTTTCCCAGCTCTGTTTCACTGTGCGGCAGTGTCCGTGGCTACAGGACAATTCCTTCTCTGAGGATCTTTATTAGAGACAATGGTGGTGCTTACAATTTCGCAGTCTAGAAGAAAAAGGAAGAAAGAGAATAAGGGAAAAACAATGGGTTAAGTCTGAAAGGAAGCATTTACAGGTTAGCAAGGAACTCAGCAAATGTATTGCCTGACTCTCTTTTTTCTTGAGCCCTGGGCTAGAGTGCCATGCTGTCATAGCTCATAGCAACCTCAAACTCTTGGGTTCAGGCAATGCTCTTCCTTTAGCCTTCCAAGTAGCTGAGACCACAGATGCCTGCCACCACATGCAAATAGTTTTCCTGTTTTTTAATAGAGACAGGGTCCTGCTTTAGCTCAGGCTAGTCTTGAACTCCTGAGCTCAGGGGATCCACCTGCCTCGGCCTCCCAGAGTGCTAGGATTCACAGGCGTGAGTCACTGCACCAGGCCCTGACATTTTTTCTTGACACAAAAGATAGCTAGTTCTGCTTTTTGGGCTGGGAATCGCTGAATCAGGGGTTCAAAGTGAATAGCATGAGAATAGGAAATGTCATCTACAGCAGATGGTTATGCCCCAGAGACAGAATGCGGCCTTGAAGATGCTTCCTTCCACTGTCTTTGGCCCAAGAACCAAAGTCAGGGGCAGGCGACCAAGCTCGGGTCCCTGGAGTCTTAATCCCAGCCTCTCCACCAGGCCAACCCTTCCCAAGAACATCACCCTTGTTCCACCCCCTTGGACTCCACTCCACGCTCAGCAGAGCCTCAGGGGCCAAGGGTATGAGAAGAATAATCCCAGCATCTGTTATTAACCATTATTTCCATTCTTTTGGCTGCACTTTCTCTTCAGCCCTGAAAGCACTGGGTTGGTGCTTCTTTCAGCACAAATGACTGATTTGCCAGGCCTTTGTTCAGCCTCACAAAAGAAGGGGATGATTATTAAAAGAACAGATTTTTGCATTCCATATTTACCCCAGATGACACTGCCTTGATCCCTAAAATAACTCCAGATCGCCTGGGTGGAACTTGCTTGTTCCTTTTCATCTTGCTATTTTGCAATTGTTTATGGAGACCATCACCATAGTGATATTATCAGAGCAGGTCAGAATGAAACTCCACGCTCTTAGGTTGTTACTGATTTTTCCTTTGTACCTTGACACATGACTTTTCACCCCAAATCATCGTTATTTCTTAAGAGCATTGAAGTTCTCAGTTCCAAGTCAGCCAGCATCCCCACGCCCTTTTTATTTGAGACAGGGTCTCTGTTGCCTTGGGTAGAGTTCAGTGATATCATAGCTCACTGCAGCCTCAGACTTCCTAGCCTCCAGCAATCCTCCTTCTCAGGCTCCTGAGTAGTTGAGACTACCAGTGCCCACCTTCCACCAGGCCTGGCTAATTTTCCTATTTTCTTTTCTTTTCTTTTTGGAGACAGAGCCTTAAGCTGTCACCCTGGGTAATGTCGCCCTGTCACAACTCACAGCAACCTCCAACTCCTGGGCTCAAGTGATTCTCCTACCTCCCAAGTAGCTGGGACTACAGGCGCCTGCCACAATGCCAGGCTATTTTTTGGTTGCAGCCATCATTGTTGTTTGGTGGGCCTGGGCTGGATTCAAACCTGCCAGCTCAGGTGTATGTGGCTGGCATCTTAGCCACTTGAGCCACAGGCACCGAGCCTATTTTCCTATTTTCAGTAGAGACAGGGTCTCACTCTTGCTCAGGTTAGTCTTGAACTCCCGTACTCTAGCAGTCTGCCCACTTTGGCCTCCCAGAGTGCTAGGATTACAGGTGTGAGCTACTGCCACACTGGGACCCCCAGCATCTCAGTTAAAAGCACAGAGGTCGGGAGGTGCCTGTGGCTCAAAGGAGTAGGACACCAGCCCCATATACCAGAGGTGGTGGGTTCAAACCCAGCCCCGGCCAAAAAAAAAAAAAAGCACAGAGGTGGTCTACACTGGGATGAGGGATGGAAGTGCTTGAGCGGAAACCATATTTACCAGAAATCCCCTTTCTTTTAGGTAAGACTTGGATCAAAATTTTAGGGTGTTGAAAGAGGCACTAAATAAGCTAAGAGTCTAAAGGACCTTCAGTGTTTGGGCCAAGGAACATGGTGATAAAGTTCCGCAAATAAACACAGCTGGCGTAGGGTGAGCCTTTAACAAACACTTATCTTCTTGATTATTTTTTTGTCATAATCATCATCTTAGCCAAAAGCCTTTATTATAGTATTTTCATACACTGCTAGTGGGGTTGTGGATTTGTACAATTTTCTTTTTTTTCCTTTTTTTTTAGAGATAGAGTCTCACTTTGTCACCCTCGGTAGAGTGCTGTGGCCTCATAGCTCACAGCCACCTCCAGCTCTTGGGCTTAGGCGATTCTCCTGCCTCAGCCTCCCGAGTAGCTGGGACTACAGGTGCCCGCCCCAAGGGCGCTATTTTTTTATTGCAGTTATTTTTTTTTGCAGTTTGGCCGGGGCCGGGTTTGAACCCGCCACCCTCGGTATATGGGGCCAGCGCCCTACTCTCTGAGCCACAGGTGCTGCCCAGGATTTGTATAATTTTCTAAAAAGAAATTTGGCAATGGCTAGCAAAAGCCTTGACAATGTGCTCTTCCTTTGATGCAAAATTCTTCTTGTGGGTTCTAAGAAAATAATTAAGAACACAAGCAGAAGGATACATACAAAGATGTTTGTTTCTAATAACGGTGAAATTTTACAACATTGGGGGATTGCTTTTAAAAATGATGATCCCTTCATGCAATGGATATTGAGTCACCATTAAAAATTGTGCCACAGGTGACATGGTGGCCAATGTCAATAGTCCCTGCTATTGGAAAGGCTGAGATGGGAGGATCACTTGAACCTAGGAGTTGGAGGCTGCAGTGAGCTTCAGTTGTATCACTGTACTCCAGCCTGGGTGACAGAGTGAGACCTTAATCTAAAAGAGAGAAGAAAAAAAAAAAAAGGAGGAGGAAAAGAAGGCAGAGGGCAGAGGAGGAGGAGAAGGAGAAAAAGTTGTTGCTATGCCTTATAAAGATCATCTCTCTGATAGGTCTTATGGGCAGAAATAGAATCCTTCTTCCAGAAGCCTGTTCGCATAAAGCTTGTAATATAGGAAGTGCTGGCCGGGCACGGTGGCTCACACCTGTAATCCTCGCACTCTAGGAGGCTGAGGCAGGTGGATTTGAGACCATCCTGAGCAAGAGTGAGACCCTGTCTCTACTAAAAATAGGAAAAAACTAGCTAGGTGTTGTGGTGAGTGTCTGTAGAAGCACCTATTGAGGAGGCTGAGGCAAGAGGATTTCTTAATCCCAAGAGACTGAGGTTGCTGTGAACTATGATGATCCTGAGACATTCATGGTGACAGAGTGAGACTCTGTCTCAAAAAAAAAAAAAAAAAAAGACTGTAAGTACTCAATGATTTCTTACTTGTGGTTGGAAGAAAATGAATGAATAGCATGGTACATGAGGCCAATAAACACTTAGCAAACACAGGTTTTCTACTGATTTGGAGTTTAGGTCAAAGGTATGGAAAGCTGACCCAGATGACCAGGTATAAAACACCAGGTAATAAGACTGGGAAAACACCAGGTAATAAAAGTGGAAATGTATTTACAAAATACCAAGAATCACTGGTAATGGATGTTTGGTAATGATGGTGAGGATTGTGGGGGGGTGGGGAAGGGACCTATCTATAAAGATGATTAGTTGTTTATTTCCTATCTTAGTGAAATCTTACAACTAGGAGGTAAGTATCATGCTTCCCATTTTACAGAAAGGAAAAGTATGATCTAGAGGAGGGAGGTTCAGTCACCGGGTCTTTCAACATTGCAGGGTAGAAGTAGATGCAATTTTTCAAGTAACAGAAGCACAGAGCTTCTGACTATGAATAGTTGAGAAAGGAAGGGAGGAATGTGTGAGCGGACGGAGAAAGAAAACGCCTGCATTTACGGCACGGTCCCAAAAGTCTTTCACCAGACTGGTAAATAAATGTTTAGGTTGCAGGCTAGAGAAAATGATAGTTCTAATGACCCTTCTTTGAGCACGTGGGGATGATGTTGACATAAAAACTAGGATTACAGGGTGTCATTACATTCAACCTCACTGGCTTGTGGCAAGTGGTAAAAGTTCTGCAGTAACGTATGGCGCAGGTATGTGCCAGAAAGTAAATTACACAGAAGGCTCAAGTCTGTCATCACTCAAAACATCAAAACGCCTCTAGGAGGAGTGAAAAAAGCCTAGACTTTGGGATACGACAGACCTCCTTTCAAATCCTGGCTTACCATCCACGTGGCCGTGTGATCTTTGTCCAGCCTCACAAGCTTCCCCTGAGATACCGTGGAACCTTTACATTTTTATGGAGATCTGCTTATATTTACTGTCC
Organism: Nycticebus coucang; assembly: GCF_027406575.1. Taxonomy (NCBI): domain Eukaryota; kingdom Metazoa; phylum Chordata; class Mammalia; order Primates; family Lorisidae; genus Nycticebus; species Nycticebus coucang. The sequence goes on along the minus strand of NC_069801.1, from coordinate 14,352,304 downwards.
CAAACTTTTCCTGCTATACTGGAAGCTATGACGGGGGTTCTCTAGCCAGAGTAAAGCTAGCTGCTGGAACACGCAACTCCTAATTCTTAGTAGCTTACCACAATAAAGGTCAACTTTGTTCCCCAGGATACAGTCTGATTGGATGTTTTCGGTGGACTCTCATGGAAGTGGATACACTCTTCTTCCCTCTTGGAGTCTTCCCTGAGATCTTCTGCATTCAGTTGGCTGATAAGCAAAGAGAGCCTGGAGCAGGACAAGACTCAGGATACAGGGCCCTTTTTATGACCATGTCTGGGCAGGGTAGATGTTGCTTCCTTCCACATTCCCGTGGTCAAAACCCAGTCACATAGGGCCGGGTGCAGGGGCTCATGCCTGTAAATCCTAGCACTCTGGGAGGCCGAGTGGGTGGATTGCCTGAGCTCACATGTTCAAGACCAGCCTGAGCCAGAGCGAGAGCCCGTCTCTAACAATAGCCAGCATCGTGGTGGGCACCTGTAGTCCCAGCTACTTTGGAGGCTGAGACAAGAGAATCGCCTAAGGCCAAGAGTTTGAGGTTGCTGTGAGCTATGATGCCGTAGCATGCTAGTGAGGGCAACAAAGTGAGATTCTGTCTCCAAAAAAAAAAAAAAACAACCCCCAGTCACATGACCTCACCCTAACTCAAAGGAAATACAGACTGTGTTTGTGCCCAGGAAGAGGAAATGGGAAAGTAAATCAGGTAGCTTGTCAGTGCTACCATACCCATCTCAATCACAGGTAACGTGGAGGCAGAGAATGAAAGAAAGGTTGTTGAGATTAAAGTCCAACACGATGGCAATGGCAGTTGCCCAGGTAATGGCATGTGACCGAGAGAAATCTTTGGCAGTCAGGGTTTTCTTGACAGATAGAGATTTTAAACTGACTAGACGCTACAGGATCGTCAATCCTGTATATCTGATCTTGTCTGGCAGTTTAAGAGGCAGCTTATCACCATCGGCTTTGCTGTGGGCCTCTCTGCTGAATCACTGTGACCCTCTGTACCCTTTACTTTCACCCTTTGCATTTTCTTCCTGATCTTCCAAGCTTCAGACGAAGTCATTCATTTCCCCCACTTACGGTCTTACTTTACACTGCTGGACCAGATACTTGGCATCACTTCTCTGATCTATTTTTCTTCCTGGCCACAGGCTGGAGTCTTTCTGACTGCAGTGACATTGATTGCCTAGATAAATAGGTTACCTGGTCTAGTCTGGTCCTGGGAGTTAAAATCCTCAACAAAGGGGCAGTGCCTGTGGCTCAGTGAGTAGGGCACCGGCCCCATATGCCGAGGGTGGCGGGTTCAAACCCAGCCCCGGCCAAACTGCAACAAAAAAAATAGCCGGGTGCTGTGGTGGGCACCTGTAGTCCCAGCTACTCGGGAGGCTGAGGCAAGAGAATCGCGTAAGCCCAAGAGTTAGAGGTTGCTGTGAGCCGTGTGATGCCACGGCACTCTACCGAGGGCCGTACAGTGAGACTGTCTCTACAAAAAAAAAAAAAAAAAAAAATCCTCAACAAAGGTCCTCTGCAGATATAGCTTACTTGTTCACTTCGACAAAAAATCAGGCTGTTCATTTATTTACAAGGATTGAAAATTATGTAGTAGAGAGGATGCCATTTTCTTTAAAAAATATTTAAAGTTTGACTTGGTGCCTGTAGCTCAAGCGGCTAAGGCGCCAGCCACATACACCTGAGCTGGCAGGTTCTTTTTCTTTTTTTTTTTTTTGCAGTTTTTGGCTGGGGCTGGGTTTGAACCCACCACCTCCGGCATATGGGGCTGGCGCCCTACTCAGTTGAGCCACAGGCGTTGCCTGAGCTGGCGGGTTCGAATCCAGCCCAGGTTGGCCAAACAACAATTCCGTCTGCAACCCAAAAAAAAAAAAAAATAGCCAGGTGTTGTGGCAGGTGCCTGTAGTCCTAGCTACTTGGGAAGCTGAGGCAGGAGAATTGCTTGAGCCCAGGAGTTGGAGGTTGTTGTGAGCTGTGATGCCACGGCACTCTACTCAGGGCAGCTTGAGGCTCTGTCTCAAAAAAAAAAAAAAAAATTTAAAGTTCCCTGTGTGTTTAAATAATGTTTTACATGGCTTTGAAAATTTCTTTCTAAATGATATCTTTGGAAGAGCACAATTTTTTTATTTTAATCAAAAATCCACTTTATCATTCTTTTTCTTTTTTAGTTAGTGCTTTTTGAATCCTAAGACAGCTTTGCCAACTCAGTGTTAAGATTTTCTCCTGTTTTCTTCTAGTAGTTTATAGTTTTAGCTTTTTATATTTAGACCTATGATCCATTTGGAGTTTATGTACAGTGTGAGGGAAGAGCCAAGATTCATTATTTTTCTAAATGGATCTTCAGTTGTTCCTGTATTGTTTCTTCTTTTCTCTCTCTCTCTCTTTTTTTTTTTTGAGATGGAGTCTCACTATGTCACCCTCGGTAGAGTGCTGTGGCATCATAGCTCACAGCAACCTCAAACTCTTGGGCTTAAGTGATTCTCTTGCCTCAGCCTCCCGAGTAGCTGGGACTACAGGCGCCCGCCACAACGCCCGGCTAATTTTGATTATAGTTGTCATTGTTGTTTAGCAGGCCTGGGCTGGGCTTGAACCTGCTAGCCTCAGTGTATGTGCTACCTGCCTGCCTAAGATTACAGGTGTGAGCCACTGCACCTACCCTGCTCTGGCACTGTTTGTTAAACAATGTTCTTGTCCCCCATCAAATTATGTTAACACCTTCAACAAAAATTATTTGACTGTTTATATGTGAGATTATTTTTGGACTATTTTGTTCTATTGATCTACGTTGTCTATTCTATGCCAATGCCACATGGTTTTGATTTCTGTGGCCTTATAGTACATAGCTTTCAAGTCTTGAAATCAAATAGTGTAGGGCCTCTAAGTTTTTCCTCTTTTTCAAGATGGTTTTAGATATTCCAGGACCTTTACATATCCATATAAATTTTAGAATTCATGTGTCAATTTATACAGGAAATCTTGCTGGGATCTTGATTTTAATTGCATATAATTGAAATTCATTTTTGGGAGAATGAACATCTCAACAATATTGAATTTTGCCATTCATAAGTAGCATACATCCATCTATTTTTTTTCTTTTTTTCATCCATCTATTTTTTTAAATCTTTAATTTCTCTTGGCAGTGTTTTATAGTTTTTAGAGTACATGGAATTGTACATCTTTTATTAAATGCATCCCTAATGTATTTTATATTTTTGATGTTATGACAAATGGTATTTTTTAAAATTTCATTTTCCGGTTGCTCATTGATCTTTTTATTCCGGCCTTTCACTAGACAGTTCTGTAAGTCCTTTCTGTTTATCAGCTCCTACATCAATTCTACATCTGGTTTAGTTTCATGTGGAACATTGCAATGTCTGATCGGAATGAGAGATGAGAGCTGGGGAGGAGGTGAGGATGACCAAAGTTTGCATCCTGGATGACTGAGCTTGGAGTTTCCCCAGCTCACAGTTTGGCAGACTTCATTGATTCTATGCTCTGAGCTGGTGATATGGCTCAAAGTCCAGACCTCAAGCAGCCCAGAGAGCAATGGGGACAAATTATAAGTGAAAAGGTAGCCTGCTAAGGTGTACAAAGCACCGTGTTTCCATGGCAACACAGAACAGTTGTTGAGGGGACCATCAGAGAATATTACCTGGAGAAGAAGGTGGTGATTATCCTGAGTCTGAGGTGAGAGTCAGCCTGAGACACATTGCAGAGTTCAGCCCAACCCTGGTGGGTGACTGGCTGGCCAGCTTCATACACTGAAGATGAATTCTCCCAAATATGCACATAAAAACTCCAACAGCTGGCCTGCATGTGAGAGGCCTTTCCATAACTCTGACCACGACCTCACAGATGGTCAGGATACAAATACTTCTAGTCCAGCAGAAGGCAGCTGTGAGTCCTCCCAGGTACCTATTAGAAAAGCAAAAACAAAACCCCTGAGATGATTGCGTCTAACCTCAGAGTAAAGTATCCTCTTGGCACTGAAGACTTTGGGGATGTATCAAAAAGAAGAGGATTGCCGGTGGTCTGTCCACCCTCCCCCTTCTTGCTGCAAGTTCTTTCAAGATGCTGAGAGTTAGAAAAAGTTGACCTAAGCTGTCTAGCCAAGCTTGCCTCCTCTATAAACCACCCAATTTTCTGTCTTCAGAGGAAATCAGCATTTTTGTGTGTGCACACGCATTCAGTCCCGCTTATGGGTCCAGTGACTTGGGGAGTCCTCAGATCCCAAAGGAGCCTGTTTCGTTCATTTGAATCAGCTTATCCAAAATGTCTGCGGAAAATGTGTTTCATTTTTTTCCTCGTCTCTTTAGCATCAGTTTCTACTTTTGATAACAGTACCTTGATCAGGGAAACAGTTCCCCTCCCTCAATGCCACGTCCCCATATTTGCCAGTTCTAGGGGCGGGCTGACAACTGAGGTTGCTGGTAACTGAAGCCATGAGCATGGATGAGATTAAGGGAAAAGAACAAAATAAGAGAAGGAGAGAGCCTGTTACTGAGCCTCGAGAAACTCCATCATTTAGTGATTGTGCAAAAGACCAGGAGCGCTCTGCAGGGAGCACAGAGGACAGTCATAGAGGTAGAATTAAGGCCAGGAGAGTCATATAATGTCATGGAGACCAGTTGGAAAGAACACTTTGAGAAGGGAGGGGGTGGCCAACAGTGTCAAATACTGGGGAGCCACAAGAGATGAGGATTGGAAAATGTCCATGTGACCTTGGTCATGGAGGTTATAGATGACCTCAAGAGGAGTGATTGGAGAGAATGGGAGGTTAGAAAGTGTAGGGAGAAAGTGCAGACATTCTCCAGTTAGGAGAGGCAGGAGATTGGGGTGAGCTAGAAGAGATGGGAGATTCACATAAGTTTTTTCTTAAAAAAAAAAAAAGTGATCCACTTAGGTATGTTTAAAACCAGAGTAATCATCTGGTTGAGAGGGAGTAGTTAGTCAAACAATCTGGGGAGAGACAGGATAATTGAAGTGTAAGGTTCTTGAGAAAATAAAAATCCCCAAGACAGAATATTGTGTACAGCATTTCCCAAACTCATTTGATTGATGGCCTCTTTGGACAGAGCCTGTTTTGATTAGTGTTCTGTAGAAAGCACTGTGGGCCAAAGTAGGGCCAAGGCCTCTCCACAAATCAATCAGTTTGGCTAAGAGACAGGTTGGCCTCAGCCAATCAGCAGCTTCTCCTCTGGAGCTGGGGCTGGGCTCAACTGCACCCACACGGAATGTCTGAAAATGAATAAAGGTTACGTTGTGGGAAAAAGAAGGTAAGCCATACATGGGAGATATCTCGGCTAGGTGGTGGAACTCTTTGTAACAAAGACTTTTGAATAAATCCCACTGAAACTTCGGTACCTGGAGCTAACAGTGTTCAGGGAACATGGTTGTCTGTCTACAGAATTTGGTGTAGAGAGGGGTTAAAATCTGGCTTATTCTAGGGTTCTTATGCATCACAGTAAAAGGTCTAAAACCACTTTAGTAACTTGAAAGGATGACCAAGTCAGGAAGAAGGCACAGGCCTGTTAAATTGGAGGTAATTTAGGAGCTAAGCAATCCCCCAGCTTTCAGGCATAAGTGCGCATTTAGTAAGCCAACACTTGCAGCTATGGGGACTTAATTGAAGAAGGGAGAATAGAAACCAAGTTGGGTGGCTTCTGGGAATGCATTACAAGTCAGCATGTTTCTCAAGGTCCTCAAGGTTGCTATTTCTTTTTTTTTTTTTTTTTCCTGGCTGGGGCGGGTTTGAACCTGCCATCTCTAGTATATGGGGCCAGTGCCCTACTCCTTGAGCCACAGGTACCACCCAAGGTTGCTATTTCTTTTCTTAGGTAATGGTAGTGCATGGGCTCAGGGCTTCCTTCCCACCCTGCCTCAATTCAGAAGCTAGCTATGGGCACCTTCTATGTGTAAATTGTTATGCTATGTGCTAAGATGTAGTAGCAGTTTACAAAGCACTTTCTTATGTATGATCTCAATTTGGTGATGCTGAGAACAGATTTTGAGTCAGAAAGACCAAAGTGAGGATGAATTCATCCATTTATCATCTGTGTGATCTCAGGCAAGTCATTTCTTCTAAGTCTCAACTTCCTCTTCTGCAAAATGGTAAAAATAAAAGTTCCTAGCTCAAAGGATTATTGGGAGGAGTCTATGAGATAATACACAAAAAGGGCCAGGTATACAGTCAGCGCTCATTAAACAGTAGCCATTACTGCATTATCCCTTCATGTTCTGTTCATTCACACAACAATCCCGTCACATCGATATGATTCTCTTAGTTCGAATACCTTTATTATGTTCTAAAAGCTGAAGATCCATAGTGACCAAAAGAGGATTAAGATACAGAAAAAAAAGGGGGTCCCAGAACTAAACCTTCACAAAAGGAAGAAGAGCCATCAGAGGAAACTCACAGAAAATCTGAGCACTAGGAAAGGGTGATGTCAGCCATGAAGGAGGGCCAGGCACAGAGATGTCAGGAGCAGGATGAAGGCACCCCTGGCTTCTGCAGCATGGAATGCCCAGGTCAGCTTCAGAAGAGAAATGTTGCTTCGTGGACAAGTGGGAGAAGAAGGGTGACCCGTACTTATTTGAGGAGAAATTGGAGTACATGTGGAATCAGTGATTGCAGTGAATTCCCAAAGTTTTGATGTGAATGGGAGCAGAAGAATAGGGGAGGAGGTGGCTAGAGAGAGATGTGGGATCAAAGAGTTTTCGGTTGTTGTTAAAACTTTTGTTTTGGGTGGTGCCTGTGGCTCAGTGAGTAGGGCGCTGGCCCCATATGCCGAGGGTGGTGGGTTCAAGCCCAGTCCCGGCCAAACTGCAATAAAAAAATAGCCGGGCATTGTGGCGGGCGCCTGGGAGGCTGAGGCAAGAGAATTGCCTAAGCCCAGGAGTTGGAGGTTGCTGTGAGCTGTGACGCCACAGCACTCTACTGAGGGTGACAAAGTGAGACTCTGTCTCTAAAAAAAAAAAAAAAACTTTTGTTTTATGATATGAGACATTAGGCCATGTTTTTTGAAGCACATGGGAATGATCCAGTATCCAGAGACATTGGTAACTAAGGAAGGATTCTGAGTACAAGCAGAGGGGTTGGGCCTGATAGCATACAAACCCTTCATTCATTGCAAAAATGGGAAAGGCAGGGATTGTGGGCAAGGTGCAGAGACATTGGCAGATTGACCCTATCATCTCTGGGCAATGTGAGGCCATCTGCATAGGGTAAAGGATGAGAAAGGACAAAGGAAGTTTAGGGAGGAAGAAGGTTGAAAAACCATTAGCGTGTGGAGAGTGGACCACAGCAAGGAAATACAGTAGGATCACTAGCCAGGATTGAGGGCTCATTTGAAATTTGTGGACATCAACTTAAAAGGACAGCAGTCACGTTTTATTTTCCAGCAACGTTAAGCTCTTTCTCTGATGCAAACCCTCTCCCGCCCCCCAAACAAATAGAACGAAAAAACAAAAACAAAAACAAGGGTTGGTGGGAAGACAAAGGGGTTACGGTGTTTGTGTTAGGAAGTAAGTACAATAATCATTACTGAGTTGGGTAAGGTAGGAACACAAACATAGAAAATCTGGCAGGTTTTCAGGTCTTTTCAAATCTGCAAAGGTTTGCAGGTAGTTTCTGAGATAGTGCAATTTAGTGGTAAGAGCAAGCCAGGTTTAAGACCAAGGGAGTGGGTTACTGGGGACTGGGGAGAAGGAAACTCATTGGTAGGAAAGAAAGTAATAAGTGAGAAGTCAGTAAGATTTCTCATGGATTATGCTCATGGATGCTGAAGTCATAAAGCAAGTTGGGTGGGGAGATGGAGGTCAGTTTATGAGAGCAAAAGGAGGAGAAGCAGGGGAAAAACATGACAGTATGAAGCTCAAGGGGGTTAGGGTTTTTTAAAAGAGGAAGGGAGGAGGAACAATTCTAAATGTATTCATGGTGCCTGCTTGTCTACCCTCAGTCCCTCACAGGCAGATACGTTTAATGCCACATGTCCCCATGCTCATAGCAGTCGGTGATGGCTTTAGGGGTGGGATCTGACCAGTGGGCAGGCCCTGCTGCCTCAACCTAGCTCACAGTAACCTCAAACTCCTGGGCTCAAGTGATCCTCTTGCCTCAGCCTTCCAAGTAGACTGGGATTACAGGTGCCTACAGTCATGCCCTGCTAATTTTTCAAAACTTTTTTCTTTTCTTTTTTTTAATTAATTAATTTTTGCAGTTTTGGCTAGGGCCGGGCTTGAAACTGCCACCTCCGTATATGGGGCTGGCACCCTACTCCTTGAGCCACAGGTGCTGCCCTAATTTTTCTGTTTTTAGTAGAGATGGGGTCTCACTCTTGCTCAGACTGCTCTCAAAATCCTAAGCTCAAGGGATTCTCCCAGCTTGGCATCCCAGTTGCTAGGATTACTATGTGTGAACCACCAAACCCAGCCCTTTATAAGTTATTATTTGTAAAGTGCTTAACAGTGTTCATGTCTAGAAAGACCTTATCAGGGCTTTTTTTTTTTTTTTTTGCCGTTTTTAGCTGGGGCTAGGTTTGAACCCGTTACCTCCAGTATATGGAGCTGGCACCCTACTCCTTTGAGCCACAGGCACAGCCCTATCAGTGCCTTTTTTTTTTGAAGTAAATAAGACTCTCTTGAATATGGAAATAGCCTTCTAAAGCCCTAGTCCCCCTGCAGTCCATTCAGAACACAGCAGCCTCATGGTCCTTCTAAAGCCTGGGTCAGATGTTGTCACCACCCTGCCCCATCTAGGCCAGCCAGTTGGCCTCCTAGAAAACACCAGGTAGAGTCACCTTGGGGCCGTGGCCCTTGGTTTTTTGTTTGTTTTTTTAAACTTTTTATTGTGAAATAACTTTCCTTTTTTTCATTTACTTATTTCAGATTGATACGAGGATTAAATTCTGTTTTTATTTCAGATTAATATGAAATATTAAGTTACATAATTTATACTGGACAGGTAAAATTCAGAGTTGTAGTTGTGTCCTACACCCAGGGAGTGTGCCATATATCCATGCATTGTACCCACTGGGTGGGAAGCTACTGAACCTTCTGCCCCCTTTTTGAATTTGAGATTTTTTTTCCTCAGGTGGGTCTTTGATTGTTAATCTCCTAGTTTTAAATTGGTATTGGCAAAATAAATAAATAAATAAAATGGTATTGAGTACATATGATGGTTGCTTTTCCAATACTTTAGGAGAATGTTTTCCAAATCCATCCAGGTTATTACAAAGGATACACAACTTCCATCTATTTTAAGGGCTGAATAGTCTTCTATGGTATACATAGACCATAGTTTAGTCTGTGCATATGTTGATGGGCACTTGGGTTGTTCCCACATCTTTGTGATTGTGAAGTGGGAAGCCATGAACATTTTAATTCTTGGCCCTTGTTGTTCCTTATCCAACTGCCTCCTTCCCTGCAGTTGTCTCATCAAATAATACTCCAAGCTAGACCTTCCCTGACCACGTTCCCAAACAGTCAAACTTTGCCAGCTGGCCTATTTGCTCAGATTTTTGCCCGCATCTCTAAATCACTATGCAACATTCTATTTACTTGGTAGCTGTCTCCCTGTCTCCAGGACTAACTACATGGGCTATTTTATTTATTGCTGTATTCTCAGAGCCTTGGGCAGTGCTTGCTACACAGTATGTCCTAAATAAATATTCCCCCAGTATGCTACTCCCTTTTCTGAATTCCTGTGATAGTCATCTATACCATTGTCGTGGGATTTGCCCATCTATTTTTCCTGCCAGTGGCTACCTGTGTAAGCTTTTTTCTTTGAGACAGAGTTTCACTTGTTGCCCTTGGTAGAGTGCTGTAGCATCATAGCTCACAGCAACCTCAAACTCCTGGGCTGTAGAGATTCTCTTGCCTCAGTCTCCCAAGTAGGTGGGACTACAGGTGCCCATCACAATGCCCAGCTATTTTTTTTTTTTTTAAGAGACGGGTGTGAAGGGGTGGGTCTCGCTCTTGCTCAGGCTTATCTCCAACCCGTGAGCTCAGGCAATCCACCCATCTTGACCTCCCAGAGTGCTAGAATTATAGGCGTGAGCCATGGTGCCCGGTTGTGTAAGCTTTTTGTCTTGACTATGAGCTCCCTGAGGACAGGGCCTGGCTTTTGTGACTTGTTCCATCTACCACACCCTCAGAGATGACCTGATTTAACCAAAGAAAGCAAGCAAGCCAGGAAGGGAAGACATTACTAGCATTCCAGGGCTTCTGCCTTTTAGACTAAGCTCAACAAATATTTATTTAATGGAGAAAGAAAAAAAAATTTCTGAGTCACTTCGTGGTGGTAACCCCACTGGGCAAATGCATCGGTTCTCCGCAGCACATCTGAAAGTACTCATAACTGCTAGTATTTATTGAGCTTAATTTCCTAATATCTTTACCTGTGTCAACCTCATAACCTAGTCTGTCGCAGGTAAGTTATAAGGACCGGGATCTTTATATCTTATTCATCTGTTATCTGGTGTATAGGAGGTGCTGGATAAATGGCGTGGCCCGAGGCTCTTTAATTCTAGAGACCGGGCTGGGGTGCAGTACTGTGCTCCAGGAGCCACCGCAGCAGCGCAGGGCTCCGGTTCCACGCGCGCTCTCTGGGCAGGGTCGGCCCGCGCTCCGCACCAGTTCCGGGTCCGCCGCAGGAATGAGCGCGTGCACGGGGTGGGGCGCGGACGGACGGTCCCCTCCCTGTCCCGTTGCCTTCCGCATCCCTACTCTGGGGGATCCGGGGCCCTGTGCCTCTGCTACCACCCACTTTTGCACCCACAGGGCCACCACCGAGGTATTCGCTCCTGAACCCACAGAATCTGAGTTACCAGCATAGGAAGAAGACCCTCGGACCCAGCCGGCAGCCGCGCCCCGCCCCGCAGGCCCCGCCCCGCTGCCCCAGCCGGCGTCCCGCCCCTCGCGCCGCGCTCCATACTTGGCGATCGCCGCGGCCGCGCGCGCTCATTGGCCGGGAGCTGGCGGCGTGGGGGGCGGGCCTGGGCCCCGCCGGGCGGGGAAGGAAGGTGGCGGCGGCCCGGCGCGGGGGGAGGGGGGCGCTGACCCGGATGTTCACTCCTGGGCACCCGGGGAAGTGGAAGCGCCGGGCCCTGCTGCGGGGGGGAAAGCCACAGACGCTGGGACCGGGACCGCCACCGCCACCACCACCATGGTAAAGGCTCCACGTCCTCCTCCTCAGCCCGGGGGCTCCGCCAGAGCTCGCGTCCCCCTCCCCCCGCCGACCCCCGGCCCAGGAAGTGTGGGTTCTTGGAGGTGGGGGAGGGGCGGGGTCCGGGACCCTAGGTAGACACCATCCTTCTCGGCTTAGGAGGGGGCTGCCGGCGCGGGCGGCTTGGGTGGACAGTGACTCTGCCTCCCCTTCTTAGCCTCCACCCTTGGCTCCAGATGGAGCCCCACTCTTCACCTCTGTGTCCAGGTTAGTCTCTTCCATAGCCAAGGCTAGACCCTCCTTACTTCTTGCTCCAAGCCAGGCAACACCCCCCTCCGGTGACCCAAGAGTGGCCCCTTTCCTCCTTCCTATGGCACGGGCTAGGTCCGCTTGCTTCTCCTGTCCCTGTGGTCCAGGCTAGGTCGTCGTTTCTAACTGGCGTGGCTCAGGCCAGGCCGCTGTCTCCCTTACTTCCCTTCTCCATGGCCTCAGTCTGGACCCCAGTCAGCTCCTGCTCCAGCGGCCTATGTTGGCTCTCCCCTCTTCTCCCTGAATCTCCTCTTTCCCCCACGGTCTTAAGTCTGGACCTCCCCATCTCCACCCATGGCCCCCGCCTGGACCTCACTGTTTCTCCCACGCCTTGTTCCCTTTCCCGAACTTCTCAGCACTCTTAGCATAGCCTGCGTCAGCCCCTCTCTGCCTCTGGCCTAATGCTTTCACCGGGGTCCTGCTCTCTGTCCGGGGCACGACGCAGGTGTCTCCTCCCCGGTACCTAGAGCGCGCCTTCTTCGCGTCCTCTGGAGAGCAAGGGGAGCTCACTAGCTAGGAGTAGGGGTGGCCCCGGTGTTGTGCCTTCTTTGGTTGAGGGTTGCCCCTTCTAGGGAGGCCGCCTGGGAGCGAGTAAGTGACGCAGGACAGGCATCTATGTGCCTGGAATGCTGTGCGGTTCGCTGCGGGCCCTTCCGAGGTCGCCGACTTAGTGCGTCTTACGGGGCAGCCGGTGCCCGTGGCGCCCGACCTGTAGCCGAGGGGGGAGGGTAGAGGAGCGGACAGTACAGGGATGAACGCATAATCGCCCTTGTAAGGCGGTAGCCCCGCGGGGACCAGCAGGCCCTGAGCCCAACATATGGCCTGCACACGATGCACCCTAGCAGGCGCAGCCTCCCTTTCCCCCTGAACTGTCAGCTTGTAAGGGTTGGAACAGCTGATTATGGAGGTGCCTCGGATCAGGTGAGCAAAACTCCGAGGGAGAGAGCTGGCTCCTGCTTGTGGTGTTTGTTTTGGTAAGGAAGGCAAATGTTACCTGTGCATTTGGGGGAACCTGGGGTTTCACATAGGTTCCCACACATAAGCCTGCCCTCCATCCACCTGGGGTCTTTTGTAGGGCAGGCCCAACACCTAGGTTGGAAGGGCCAGAGGACTACTTCTCACAGGGTCAAGGAATTTTTGAAGAATGGACTGTCAGAGCTAAGGCCATCTACCTGCTGCATCAACGCCCTGTGTGGGACACCTCCCATCCAGTGCAGGCAAATGTTTGTATGTGGACTTTGGGCCCCAAAGGGTTTTGAGGATCCTGGTTCCTTGTTTAATGAAGGGATATCCCTTCATTGAACTTGGGTGACTAATTCAGAGGTTTGTTTTTTTTTATGCTTTCACGTATGTTGATTAATAATGTGGGCAATGTCATTTTTAAGGCCAACACCTGGGGTGAAGGATAGTTTTAGGTGAGGACTTTAAAAGTGGGCTGATGTTTTGTAAGTGTGCACTTAGGGCAAAAGCAGGGGAGGTTGGGTGGAGTGGCCAAGTGGGGCTGCTCTAAGCAACATATTAGACAGGGAGGGGCACTTTTCCACCTGTGATGGGAAAGTGCCTATAATGACCCAGGAGCACCTGACACCTGAGGCTTCTTAGGAGTCAATCTGAAAAGACTAGAAGGGGTGGAGGAAAGGGTGGAGGAAAAGGACCTATTATCTGCTGGACACTGTGCTGTGTGCTTCACCAGTACAGTCCACACAAAACCGTCTGAGGTATTTGCTGTCCCCATTTTACAGGTGAAGGAGCTGAGGCTCAGAAAGTGGAGCATCTCCCTCAAGGTGTTGCTTGGTCAGTGGAGTGAGCAGTGTGGGTCAATGGAGGCACATCTCACCATCTGGCAGGCTCTAGACTGTGTTATTCCCATTGTAACAAGCTATTTATGTCGGAAGGTATAATCATGCTATTTAAAAATACTGGGATACTCGAACATGGCTAAGGAGAAGCAGCATTTACTGTCTGGATTGCGTGCTAGAGCCTTTTCATAGGAAATCTTTTTTTTTAAATGGTGAAATAGCATTGTGGTGCAGGCATATTTAGTGTGGACCAGAATGTAAGCTCTTTGAGGTTATTTTGTCTAGTGTTTTCCATGGCTGTATCCCTGGGGCCTAGAACAGCACCTGGCACTGGAGGATGCGGCTTGGAACTCTTTCTTTGGGATGAACTTAGCCGCTCGGATTTCATATTTGTTCTCTCAATAACTTGTTTATTGAGTATTATCCCCTAGGCTTATAAGTAATTTCTGATTGCTTATTGTCGATTTTATTCCCTACTTGAATACTCTGACAATCCAGTGTAGGCAGTTGGGATAGGACAGAAGTGGTGGTGTGGGGTTGCATCATAGTAACTGTGTTTTTTATTTTCAGTAGGTTTGATGATAGAGAAAACTGGTAGATCTCAGTTATCCATTAAGGGAAATAGCAGCTTGAAAATCTAAAATGTATTTGACTTTGGAATTAATTCCATGGTTTTCATGGCATCAGTTTCCCCTTCCCAGTTAAGAATGCGTAGGCGAATAGAATTTATTTACATTCCCTTAACTACTGTCAGTAAATGCTTTATAGTTTCAAAGCGCTGTTCTATTACTAATAACAGGAATTATTCTAATTTAGAGTTAGGGTGTTGGTGCTTATGGTGAGGCTTGTAGCAGCAGAAGGTTCTGGGAAGCCCCCTTAGGAGTTGGTGCTCCAGCTCAGTGATGGTTTTGCTGATAGGAGCAGCCCCATAGTGTAACAAGGTGAAACAATGTAGTTGACACTAATGTCTCTTGGCATCTCTTGTCGCCTAGTTCAACTCAGACCCCACTTATCTATACAGTCTTGTTTATTTAAACCAAATTGGCCTCTTTTTGGTGGAATGCTTATAAAAAGTAGCCAACGATTAATAGTTTTGAGATGAAGGAAATGATAAGCCATACCTTTGAAAGCAGGTATTCCTATTTATAACGAGGACATCCTCTACTCTTACATTCCACGGAGAGGGAAGAGGACAGAAGACTGATCACGCTGGGAAATGGTGGGTGGGGCTGGTGCCTCAACTATTCAGAAGCCTGCTCTCCAGGCTGGGAGATGCTTAGTGCCAGGCAAATACTGAGGTGCATTTGGGAGTGCCTAAACATACAGGTAATGTTAATTCAGTATATAGATGTTAAGTGCTTACTCGGTGCTGCTGAGGGTGCAAGACAAGGATTTGCAGCCTCATAGCTTCCATGGTTGGGGGTGGGCATTTCTCTCTTAACTAAAGTTTAAGGGGGAGGAGCTTTGTCGACTGCAGCTGCAAGTATATTTGCATGAAGTATGGCCGGAAACTGAAGAGAAAGTTGGGGTTTGTGCGAGGCTCTGCTCCTAGGCCTTTGGGGGTGTGCCTACTCTCTGTCATTGGGTGGAAGAGGGTTGCGCTGCACACACGGTCTGTTCCTCTCCACACCTAAAGCTCTTCCCCACCCAGAAGTGCAACCTTGTGGTCCCGTAGAAGTCCAGGGTAGCTACCATTGACTGAACATCTGCTGGGACCTGGAAATGTGACTTAGGTTGTAGCTAAGTCCCCATTTTACTCACTAGGAACCTGAAGCTTGAGGGGTTGAGTAACTGTTATCAGTGGCAGGATTGGGATTCAGATCCGAGCCAACCTATCTCATGCTGGAGTGAGCAATAGGGCCTCTGAGTACAGGATCTTGTCTCCTGTATCAGGGGACCACCAGTGAGAGTGGGGTGTGAAACTCCAAAGATCTTGCAATTGCAGGATCCCTCAATAATGGGGCCCATACCATTCCCAGACCTGGGCTCTCAACAGATTTTTGTTTCAGTGGAAGGTTTTTTGAGACAGAGTCTCACTCTGTTGCCCCAGGCTAGAGTGCCATGGCTTCAGCTTAGCTCACAGCAACCTCAAATTCCTGGGCTCAAGTGATCTTCCTGTCTCAGCCACTCTAGTAGCTGGGACTACAGGTGCCCACCACAATGCCTGCTTTATTTTTTTCTATTTTTAGTATAGATGGGGTCTTGGTTGTTTTGGTCTTGAACTCCTGAGCTCAAGCTATTCTCCCATCTTGGCCTCCCAGAATGCTGGGATTACTGGCATGAGCCATCTCTCCGGGCCTGGAGACTTAACATTGATGGTGCATGAGCCACATGCTCTGTGTGCCGCCTATCACGCTCACAGCTTTCTTCTACTGAGTTCTCGCCTTACACTGGAGGCAGCATAATATAAGAAGTTAGATTTAGGAGCCAGACTGCCTTAGGGTAACAGTACCTCCTCATTAGGTTGTTAAGAGGCTTAAGTAAGATAATACATGTCATGTACTTTGAACAGCAACTGGCATATAATTATATAAGTACTAAATATTGTTATTATGGGGGAATGGGGTTTTCTGGCTCCAGAGCAAGCCCCTTTCCTCTGCAGCTTACTGCCTGCTCACCGTGCTTGTGGTTTACTTGGCTCTGGGCTGTGCCTTGAATGGAGAACTTCCTAAGAACTTCCTACAGGAACTTCAGTGGAGCTCTTTTCTCCACTGAAGACAGCCCCCCCATGAGCTGGGCACAGCATGTTGCTAGAGTCATATCGCGTGTCTTGTCTGTGTTGGTGGAGCCCTCTAGGAGTGGGATATCTTTGCTGTCTGCCAAGCTTGGAAGAAGAGGGACAGGACTGGAGACAATGTGTATGAGCTGTGTGAGAGCAGGGTTCCTGCTAAGCACCCTGCACCTTGCACTGGCTGCCTGGCACTTAGGAAGTGTGACCTAAACACTGAATGAAGATAGGCGAGCTGAGAGGTGCTACCTTTGTTTTGCCGCCTGCTCCGCAGAACATGGGCTCTGCATTTGGACATATCTGGATTTGAATCCTGTCTGCCACCTAGCATGTAACCTAAGTGAGGATCCTAATAGCCTTTGGTCTCAGTTTTCTTCGTCTGTAACCTTTTCTGGTAAATACTAGAGGAAAAATGAAACTTTTGATGTACTTCATCCAGTGCCTGGCACGCAGTAAGTGGTAGCTGTGGGTGTTGCATGTATTTGTCTTATTCTGCGTACTACAGAGTAAGGGACACAAATAGAAGCCATAATCCATGTCCTCTAATCCAGGAGGAGTGGCAAGATGCGTCCAAAAAGCTGAGTACAGCAGGAAGAAAATAGTACTTAGAAAAGACGTAAGGGCCATGTGTGTGCTACAGTCTTCCCATCTCTGCAGCGTAGTCCACTGCCTCCATGAAGTCCTGCAGATCACTCCAGTTCACAGCTTGTGGCTGGGCTTGGAGCCCAGGAAGACCAGTGCCCAGGCGGAGAGGACGGCCTGGGTAATGGTCAAGGACAGGCCATCCCAGGCAGAGGCCTGGCACAAAAGCTAAGGTCAGGGGTGTGGTCAGCCCTATGAGTCTGGGGACCATAGATAGACAGGTGCGGGTTGGGGGTACCTCAGTGTCAGGAGTGATTTGTGCAGCGCCTCCGTTGCTAAGGTAAGGAGTTTGCATTTGATCTGGGACAGTGTGGAGCCAGTGAAATTTTTGACAGGGCAGGTAGAAATTTGAGGAGGCTGGCAGAGGAGTTGTATTTTAGGAAGAGGCATCTGGCCATGGCATGAAGAAAGGCTGGGAAGGGTAAAGAGACGGGAAGGAGGGAGGGAGGCATTCATGCACATCAGCCTGCGAGTGCATGAGGGTCCTGGCTGCTGAGGCTGTGGTGTGGGAAGGAAGGGCTGGTGGAGGGAGATAAAGACAAAGGCAGAGTGACAGGTAGTGATTTACCGTCCCTGGGGCTGAGGGGGCTGCCCCAAAGCTCCTTGTGTAGGTATTCTGATTGGATGGTTTTATCATTGACATACAGCTGTTTCTGGTCAGTTTAATTCCTAGATAGTGGTATCTGCAAAGCCCTGAGATCCTTTTCACAACTGAATGGGGATTTCAGTCTGGTTAGCCCAGTGATGCAGCCAGCCAGCCGTTCTGTGTCTGCCAATGACACCAAGCTCAGCTTGATGTGCACAGCATTAGGTGCTGGGCATACAGAGGTGTCTGCGACACCCAGTCTGCTGAGGGTGATGGCAGGGTAGGAAGCTCTGTGTGGTGGCTGTAAGAGTGACAGGAGCTGGTTTTTACTGACTGCTTTTTAATACTCTAGGGAGCCCCATGAGACATGTTCTCATGTCACCTTTGTTATTATTATTATTATTATTATTTTTTTTGTAGAGACAGAGTCTCACTTTATTGCCCTCGGTAGAGTGCCGTGGCGTCACACAGCTCACAGCAACCTCCAACTCCTGGGCTTAGGCGATTCTCCTGCCTCAGCCTCCCAAGTAGCTGGGACTACAGGCCTCATGTCACCTTTGTTACACAGGTGAAGAAACCGAGTCCTGATAATGGGCTGTGCTACCTCTAGTGATTTTTTTTTTCTTTATCAGGTTGTTCATTCCATGGATGCTTACTGAGGAGTCAGACTTGTTAGAGTATGTCCAGCCTGAGTCTTAAATAGGAGGCAGGTAGAAGCAGGTGTATCTAAAAAATTGGGGATGAGTACAGTAACGGCGTGGTAGAAGTCCACAGTACAGGACCCGGGAAGTCCTCAGAGATGGGACCTGGGAAGTCCACAGCACAGGACATGGGAGGTCCTCAGAGATGGGACCCAGGAAGTCCACAGCACAGGACATGGGAGGTCCTCAGAGATGGGACCTGGAAGTCCACAGCACAGGACATGGGAGGTCCTCAGAGATGGGACCTGGGAAGTCCACAGCACAGGACATGGAAAATCCTCAGACAGGACCCGGGAAGTCCACAGCACAGGACCCAGGAAGTCCATGGCACAGGACACACAGGACACAGGACACAGGCAGGCTTAGGGAGGCCATTTGCATTCCCTTTTCCATGCTTCTCCCTGCTCCATCGCATGTTTTTCTGTTATCTTTGGAGACTGTGAAAGGAGCCTTCAATCTACAGCTTTGTAGTGATAAATTTCCAGTCCTATGGTCCTGTCTTCCAAAGCAATAATCCCAGTAGTTACCATTTACCTGCTGCATAGGGTTGTCGTGAGGATTGAGCGTGTTCACATGTGGAAAGTGCCTGCATACAAGTGCAGTAGGAATGTTGACTAGTATTATGATTATTTTATTAACATGGATGATTGATCAGTGGTGTTACATTTAACCTCCCAATTAGCCTGGAAGTCAAGTGTGCCTTGCTCAAGGCTAGCAGTTTTAGGGGTTCATTCTGGTAAAACACCAGCCCAATGTGGTCTCAAAAGTCTTACCACACAGTAGATTGCAAGCATTTGTTACCACTGGCTCAGACCTTGAAGTCCTCCAGCTACTGCTTATATTGCTCTGTGAAGCTTCCTCTAGGGCTGAACTAAGCAGGACTCTTCTGAATTAGGATTTTTTTTTTTTTTTTTTTTGAGACAGAGTCTCACTCTGTCATCCCAGGTAAAGTGCAGTGGCGTCATTGTAGCTCACAGCAACCTCAAACTCTTGGACTCAAGCAGTCTTCCTGCCTCAGCCTCCCGAATAGCTGAAACTATAGGTGTTTGCCATCACACTTGGCTAATTTTTCTTTTTTTTTTTAATTTTTAATTTTTATTTATTTATTTATTTGCAGATTTTGGCCAGGGCTGGGTTTGAACCCATCACCTCCGGCATATGGAGCCGGCGCCCTACCCCTTTGAGCTACAGGCACCACCCAATTTTTCTTTTTTTGGTAGAGATGAGGTCTTACTGTTGTGCAGGATGGTCTCAGAATCCCAAGCTCAAGTGATCCTCCTGCCTCAGCCTCCCAGAGTGTGAGGATTACAGGCCTGAACTACCTCGCCCAGCCAGGATCATCTTATTTGATAATATTTGGGCTTAATTGTCCCACAAGTTTCTATAAGAAGATTCAGGCATTACATTTGTAAAGTGAAATATCTTTAATTTAAAAAATAAAGGTTGGGACAGCGCCTGTGGCTCAAAGGGGTGGGGCGCCAGCCCCATACGCTGGAGGTGTTGGGTTCAAACCCAGCCCTGGCCAGAAACTGCAAAAAAAAAAAAAAAAAAATACAGTGGCTTGTAGTCCCAGGTACTTGGGAGGCTGAGGTGAGAGACTTACTTGAGCCCAGGAGTTTGAAGCCAACCTGGACAACACAGCAAGACCCTGTTTCTAAATATGTGTGTGTGTGTACGTAATGTATGTAAAGATGCTGAAAGGATGCTTTTGCCTGTACCCTTCCTGCTGGAGTAAATGAATAACAAGCAGCTTCCAATTAGAATTGACCCAGTGGTGTTTCCTGGTGGCACCGGATGCCCTTTTCCCTTCTTGGCTGTAGTGGTGACCGGTGGATGGAGTGTTCCGGCCTGGCTTGCTCTTGTTTGGTGTTGCGGCTCTAGGCTTCTCCGTCCTGAGGCTTTGGCCCTGGTGTGTCTGGTTCTGCATGTTCATGCTTCCTGCTTTACAGTTTCGCACTTAGCAACTGGGAGGAGGAGCTTTTATGTGAGACCCCCCTGGTGTGAAAAGTCTAAGGTTAGGAAAGTGTAATCGTGGGGCCCGGTGGTCACTGACGTTTCCCTGTCTGTCTCCAGCTTTGTTTTCACGTATTAGTCCTTTGTTTCCCTGCTGAGCACAGCTTGCCCAGTGACTTTCAGGTCCGTGTGGCTGCTAGGGCCAGGTGTGGACCCATTACTGAGGAACTCAGACCTCAACAGAGCAGCAGCTGGGCTTGGCTGTTAGGTCACTCTGTTGAGAATTTCTTTCTTTTTTTTTTTTTTTGAGACAGAGTCCCAAGCTGTCACCCTGGGTCAAGTGCTATGGCATCACAGCTCACAGCAACCTCAGACTCTTGGGCTTAAGCGATTCTCTTGCCTCAGCCTCCCAAGTACAGGCCCCCGCCACAATGCCTGGCGATTTTTCTGTTGCAGTTATTACTGTTTTTTTAGCAAGCCCGAGCCAGGTTCAAACCCGCCAGCGTCCTATCCACTGAGCTATGGGCACCGCCCTCTTCTTTTCTTTTTTTTTTTTTTGAGACAGAATCTCACTCAGTTGACCTGGGTAGAGTGCTCTGGCGTCATAGCTCACAGCAACCTCAAAGTCTTTTCCTCCACTTCCCAAGTAACTGGGACTTCGTGTGGCTGCCACTACACCCTACTAGTTTTTCTATTTTTAGTAGAGATGGGGTCTGGCTCTTGCTCTGGCTGATTTCGAATTCCGGAGCTCAAGGGATCCTCCCACCTCGGCCTCCCAGAGTGCTAGGGTTACAGGTTTGACTATCTGATGTGAGCTAAGGTTGCTTCTTCACTGTGTGTCCTCCAGACAGTTCCTGTCCTCAAATCTCTGGCACAGTGTGGTTGTAGACTCCTGGTTGTCCTGAGATTTGGATGGCTTGGTCTTGAGGCGCACACTTGTGGCACAGGGATTGGAGGACGCCCCTGCCTTCTTCCCGTAGGTGTAGGTATGCCCTCCTGCGGGCTCCAGGGGTCCCAGCAGCATAGCCCCTTCTTCTGCCACTGTCTCTGCAGATGTCTGTGGTCGTTGTTACCTCTGATTCTCTCAACTCCAGCCCTAGGAGTCTGATTCCTCATGTTGCAGATAAGGAAACCAAAGCTCAGAAGGGTGTAGTAACCTGCCGAAGGCCCCCAGCTGGTTAGTGGTGGTTACCGTGCAGTTACCATGCAGCTTCAGGTGTGTCCCACTCGGAAGCTGGTGCTGGTTAAATTCTCCTATCCTGCCTCTCAGGCACTGGCTCACTGGGGTGCTTGTTGTATAGATAAGGAAACTGAGGCCTAAGAAGTCTGAGTTTAGTTTAGCAGTTAGAAGGGTTTTTTTTGGTTCAAGTTGAAATGCAAGCAGTAGAACTGTTTTTAGGAAGATCTCTGGTAAACCTTGAAGTCTTAGCTGTGTCTTAGCCTGCCCTCAGCAGGGCTGTGCCTTGGCCTTCTGGGCGGGATGGTACTTTGCACAGGAGTGTCAGCATCCCTGCTTCCTGCCTGTGACAGGAGTGCCAGGGCACATATCATCACAGCAGCCCCTTGCTGGGGACTGTTGGTTGACAAAGCCTTGCAAGGGGTCCTTGGAGGTTCTTTGTGAAACCCCTCCCAGCCCTAGGCACCACATACAGTGTAAGATGCAGTGGTTCAGAGGAGAGGACAAAATTGGCTTGTTTTGATAGTTACGTGACCAGGTTGAGTTGGTTTCCCTCGTTTTGCCTGGTAAATTTCTTATTCTTAGGAGGGAAGATGAATGATAAATCCTGCCTCTCAGTTTTGAGTGCTCTGTTACACTGTCCCTGCACAAGCTGCTGCTATACAGGTGTTTGCTGGGTGAATAAATACTTGGTAGGTCCTTAATAAAGGTTTACGCGCCCCCCCCCCATTCTGTTAAACCATATGAAATTGCCATTTTCCTAGGCCACAAATGGCTGATTGTCAGCATTTCATGTAGGTCAACCTGAGGTAGCCGAGTGATTCCAAGGTGCAATTATGATGTCCAGACCTCCCTCAGAGCTGTCAGCTAGCTGGCTTCTCCTGAGGCCCCTGCAGTCTTCAGAGTCAGGAGCTGAGTGGTGTCTGCCCCCAGAGAGAGGGGGCAGTATGCTCTTTAGCTCTTTGGCCCTCCTGGCACTAGACCCTGCCTGGAGGTGCTGGCCTTGGCAGGCTGGGGTGTGTGATCCTGATGATCCTAATAGTGTCTGACGTTCCCCGATGGCTCTGTATGTGGTGGGTGCTGAGCACATGGCCCAGAGTCGCATGAGTGCCGTTCCTGGAGTTTCTGAATGATCTCAAGACAGTCTTGATTCCTGAGTCCAGAGGCAGTGAGGGGCAAGCGCCAGAGCCAGAAAGCCTGGGTTCTAGTCCAAGCCCTGCAGGCTCAGGCACTTTCCTCCACTTTTGTGCTCCCATCTCCTTGTCTATGAGACAGTGAGAATAAAAGTAGCTACTTCTGATGGATTTATGAGGATTATGTGAGTTAATATACCTAAAGTCAGGCAAATGTTAACTGTCATTATCAACAGTAATAGCACTGTTATTGTCAGCGACGTGGACTCTTAGTGTGTTATGAGAGCTGAAAGAGACTTCACTCGTGGAAACTCCCTTTGCCTTGTGTTGAGAGCGGTTAGGACTTGGTGTGGGTGCTTGATCTCGCTGTGGAGGCCTGGCTTCTTGTGCAGCTCACTGCCTTGCAGGGCGTGCCCTGGCCTCTCGGTGAACAAGTTGTTTGAAATGGTGCTTTTGTTGCAGGTGATAATACAAGTCACTCTTCTGAAAAATGGCTCCATTCTTTTCTTTCTCTGTGTATGAGTGGCCAGCCCTGGTGTGCCGGTCACATTTGATATTCAGAGTCTTGGAGGAAAGCAAAGCATGATGTTGTCAGCCTCCTTCCCCAGACAGGTACTGTGCTTATTTTCCAATCCATTTTGTCCTCCTGCACAGGTGGCAGGTTTCCGCAGGCACTCTCAGCTTCTGACCTACGTTGCGTTCGAAACTGCCAGTCTGACAAGGCTTCACTGCCGTAGGGGTTTGAGATTTCATTTTGAGGGCATGTGTTTGATTCGAAGCTATGTGGAGTATTGAGATTTAGGAGTATAGAAAGGTGGCAAGATAGGGTGGCACCTGTGGCTCAGTGAGTAGGGCGCTGGCCCCATATACCGAGGGTGGCAGGTTCAAATCCGACCCTGGCCAAACTGCAGCAAAAAAATAGCTGGGTGTTGTGGCGGGTGCCTGTAGTCCCAGCTACTCAGGGGGCTGAGGCAAGAGAATTGCGTAAGCCCAAGAGCTGGAGGTTGCTGTGAGCTGTGATACTACAGCACTCTACTGAGGGCGACAAAGTGAAACTCTATCTCAAAAAAAAAAAAAAAAAAAAAAGGTGGCAAGATAAAGGAGAAGAGGAAGAAAAGTGGTGCCTGCCTAATGCAGCCTGGTGCAGCACAGTGGAAGAAGCCTCCTGGATCTGCAGCTTATTAACTGTGGGCTTGAACCTGGTCATTCCACTGCTCTGAGCCTCAATGTCCAGATCAGCAAAATGGGTATGCCATCCTCCTTCACAGGGTAGTGGAGAGGACTAAATAAGAATGATGTACGTACAGTGCTGTAGCTCAGGCTTCACATGTGGACACTTCCCACAGGCTTGTGATTACCTATAGGAATTCCATCATTTGTCAGTGCAAATTAACACCTTTGAATTGGGTCTAAAAATCTCTATGTTAAAGAATACCGTAAGTCCAAAATGTAGGTATTAATATTATCTACTGAGAAGGCCTTGATCCTCAGGTTCCAGGATGTTTGCTCTTGGGCCACTCCTTGGAGCCACTCCTAGAAGCCAGGCAGGCCTCTGCACTTATGCTCATGGGGTTTACCGTGCAAGGGACTTGCCGTGGGCCAGCCTCTGTGTGCCGAATGTCACCGGCACCATGGCGTGTAAGCATTACCATGGCCTTATCACCCCCCTGTTTTGCACATGTGGAAATGGAGGCCTGAGAGATTAAAAGGTACCTTGTACAAGGTGGAATAGCTAGGAAGGGGGCAGAAGTGCCCTTTCAATTCAGTCCTTGTGATTCTAAAACATATTCCTCACAGGCACCCTGGAGGCTAGTCCAGGGATGTCATTTTTCTGTACAGAGGAAAGTGCTTTATGTTGAAGATTCTACCAAATGTTCTTAAGTGTTTTTTAAACTTCTGCAGCACAAAGTGTTGTGTGTGTTAGGTGGCTGTCCTGACTTTGCTTTGGTGGCTTGGAGCCCATCTTAAATTGTGGGAAGAAGGGGCAGGCCATTGTTGCAGTTCTTCATTTAAGACGGGCCTCATTTCCAACGTAGTGACTTCTGCAGCATAGTCAGGGTCTGGAAATCACCCTGCAGGGTTGAATAGTGAGCTTACAGCCTTTCTACCTCCCTCATTTTCTTTTTCTTTCTCAGTGCACATCCAGGCACACTCTGAAATAATGGATAATAGTATGGGGATAATGCTGTCACTGACCAAGCCAGCGTTCAAACTCAGGACCAGTTTGCTCCAGGCCTGGCTGTGTCATAGCTGCAGCCTGGTGCCAGAGATGGGGCAGAGAGACCACCATCTGTTGCCTCCCTGCATAACCAGTAGGTTATTGGTTCATGCCCCAGAGGTTTAAGCCACCCAGAGCACTGAAAGGGATCCCTAGCCTCTGACAGCTTGGAGCTCTAGGCTGTGAATGGCAACACCCTCTCGCAAGGTGAGTGGGGTCTGTGTCCTCAGTTCACAGCAGCCTCTGTTGCTTTTCATCTTATTTTGCACTTGGTGATAGTCCTGGGAAATAGAGCCCATCTTCACATTTTCATAATCATCTGGATTTTTTCATTCCTTCCTTTAAATAACTTTCTCCAGAGGCATTTATCCTGCTAGTTAGAATGCCCTTGTCCTTTTGCCTACCATAAAACTGGCTCTGTAGATACTTTCCCTGTGTGCTGATGGCCTGTGGTTTCTGAGCTTTGTGTATTCCAGATGGAGAGCACGCAGACGTGGCTTGGGAATTTCCTCCAGGGTTCTGCTTTTATTTTGATCCATAGTGTCTGTTTGATGCATACTGATTGTTGAGGGTGCATTTCTTGAAATAGCAGGGAAAGACTGGTTGCCTGGCCCCCAAGGAAGGGATGTCCTGTCTTGTGACGGATTCGCTGACAGGGACATGTTCTGAGGAAAGTGGTCCTCCAGTCTGCACCTGTGTGCTGGACTCCAGGTGCTCGGTGAGGCTTGGCTCTTAACCGCTGCATCAGTTTGAGGCATTGGGTTAACTGAGTGGAATTCCAACATGTCAGAATCTCTAATGAAAGGAAAAAGAATAGGGAAAAAAGTCATTCCCAAGTATGGCAGCCCTTCCTTATGCAGGTTTTACTTTACATGGTTTCAGTTAGCTGAGGTCAACTGTGGTCAAAAACAATTACAGTATTTTTTTTTTTTTTTTTTTTTTTTTGTAGAGACAGAGTCTCACTGTACCGCCCTTGGTAGAGTGCCGTGGCATCACACAGCTCACAGCAACCTCTAACTCTTGGGCTTACGCGATTCTCTTGCCTCAGCCTCCCAAGCAGCTGGGACTACAGGCGCCCACCACAACGCCCGGCTATTTTTTTTTGTTGTTGTTGCAGTTTGGCCGGGGCTGGGTTTGAACCCGCCACCCTCAGCATATGGGGCCGGCGCCCTACTCACTGAGCCACAGGCGCCGCCCAACAATTACAGTATTTTGAGAGAGATTGAGAGACCTTGTTCACATACTTTCATTACAGTGTGTTGTTACCTTTGTTCCATTTTCTTATCAGTTATTTTTAATATGACTGTGCATGTTTAGAGGAAAAAACATGTAGAGGAAAAAAACATCGTATATGTAGGGTTCAGTACCATCTGCAGTTTCATGCATCCACGGGGGGCTTGGAACGTACTCCCTAAGGACCAGGGGGAAGACGGAACAACCACGTTCCAACTCAGCAGAAGCATTCAGCAGGTGCTCAGCGTTGATAAGGCCAGGAAGGCAGTAGCTTCTGGTACTGTGCACTTTACTTAGCACTTCACATGCACTATCCTGTGTAGTTCCCGGAATCCTCCTGAGCATGGGATCCTATAAATTTAGGACTTTATGAACCTTAGAAATTACGTAAATTTAGAGGCTTTGTGTAAATTGCTAATAAGTGGCAGAGTAAGGACTTGAACTCAGCGGATCTGACTTTAAAGGCTTTGCCCTTAACTCTGTCATGGAAGTTTTACTGCTCATGTGGGGCTCATAACTTGCCCAAGGCCCCACAGTAAACTAGAGTAACTGAGATTAGGGTCCTGTGTCTAACCCCCTCGAATCTGGGCTCTGTTCTCTTGAGTAGACTTTTCTGCCACATAAACTTTGGCCCATTTGAAAGCTCATCTTTGAATATGCTTCTTCAGTGATGCATGGGAAAACCAGCATGACATGGGTGAGAGGGCTTCATGGTGGTCGGGCGGACCAGTCTGCATGCCAGTGGTAGAATGGTGGCTCACGCCTGTAATACCAGCACTTTGGGAGCCCAAGGCAAGAGCATCATTTGAGGACAGGAGTTCAAGACCAGCCTGAGCAACATAGTAAGACCTCCCCCCCGCCCCCTATCTCTACCAAAAATAAAAAAGTTAGCTGGGCATGGTGGCACATGCTTGTAGTTTCAGCTACTTGGCAGGCTGAGGCAGGAAGATCCCTTGAGCCTGGGAGTTTGAGGTTGCTGTGAGCTATGATGGCGCCACTGCTCTCTAGCCTGAGATCTAAAACAAACCTCCCCACCCCTCTGAGGAAAAAGAAAACACCAGTGGCTGGACTTAAATCTAAGGACAGATCCAGTTCAAGCCCAGGTCCCTTTGGGTCTGTAGCTCCTGTGATCGTGTACATAGGAGACAGGAATTGCAGCAACAAGACGCTGAAGATTGTGGATGTCCAGCAGCGGGGTGAAAATGGTGGTTGCACAGTATGATGCAATGTAATGCAGCCAGTGAGATGTGACATATGAGGACATGTCCCAGTGCGGAAACTTCTCTGTTACGCTCAGCAGTCAGTCTGTCCTGTGCTTGCGGTTCAGGGAAACATTCATGTTAAGCATACCTGCCTCCCGGTGGCTGTGAGGGTCACAGCAGTTGACAGCTTGCTAGCCCTTTACCCTGTTCTCTCTGTTGCGGTGGGCATCCTTCCTCTGAGTTACTTCCCAGAGATAAGTCCTCAGGAGTGACAGTGGGGAGCTAAGAGAATGTGTGTTTTTCTTGGTCACTTCGCCCTGACAAGTGCGCTCTCGGTGGCCTCTGCCTCCTGCCTGCATGCAGGGAACTGACTTGCCGTCCCTGCCCGCAAGCTTCACTTCCTCAGTCTGGCTCCCTTCCTGCAAAATGTGCTTTTCTAAGTAAGGTTAGCCTTCATATTTGCCATATTCTTCCCTTTGCCAGAACTGTTATTTGTTTTTCTTGAAGTTGCCTCATTTTTTAACTTAAAGTGGAGTTTCCTTCACTTAGGAGGGAAACTTTGTTCTTACCATAAATGGCAAATCAATTATCAGTTGCCATAAATAGAAAGAGTACTTGGAAATAAATGTATATTAACTATGGATATAAAAATGCTCATCTGTGGACCACCTAAAATGCTCTGGCGACCACCAGTTCTTGGCTCTGACTGCAGCTGGCAGCCTCCTCTTGCCTCACTCCCTCCTCCCTGCAACCCTCCTGTTGGCCTTTCAGAGCCTGCACCCCACCACCTCTGCTATGAGGCTTCCTCTGACTACCGCAGCCCTCCATGCCTGTCTGCCCCACCATCCGTCCCTTCATGCCAACAAATATTGTACAATACTGTGTGCCCAGCTTGGGGGGTGGGCATGAAAGGGGTACATTCCTACCAGGAGACCATCTGAGGGGGACAGTTGGTACCCCTGCAGAATGGAGGGACTGTGTCCGAGCACAGCAGTGTATCAAAGGAGGACGAGGGGTGGGTACAGAGACATGGCAGACATAGAGATAGCACATGCCAGACTCGGAGGCACAGGAGGGCATGGCACGTGCAGGGAGACCAGCAATAATTTAAACTTGGAGACAAAGGGGTGAGGATGCGGGAGCTTGGTACAGTTGGGCAGGGAGGCAGGGCCCCGGCTAGGAAGGGCATCCTGTGTCCTGATGGAGCCTCTGATTTACCCTGGTCTACAGAAGTCAGCACCTCCCCGGCCTTCATAGTTTAGCAGTTGACTTCCTGCCCTTGAATGTAGCTGGTTCTGCTGTCCTGCACCTAACCACCATTTACCATCACTCCCTGAGTGCATCCATGCCAGGTGCCGGGGACCCTGAGCTAGCAAAGGTCGTGGAGGAGGTGAATGTCCCTGCTGAGCATGACCACCAGGGGAGCCCTTCGGAACTTGATAGTGTGATTTGAAAAAAAAGCGCATTGTGTTTTCTCTTTTGTTAGAAAATGTTTACTGTGGAAAAGTTTGAAAATGGAGTAGAACCTGCATGGTTGACCAGCTCCCTACGTTGACCACCACCTGATTTTCACAGACCAGACATGCACCACATGTGCGTATCAGTACAGTAGGCCTAGTTCCTTATGGTGACCACCTCTGTATGTTGACCTGTTTGTTCCAGTCCCTTGGGTGGTCAACTTACAGAGGTTCTACTGTATAGAAAAGAAGGAAGAAGAAAATCACGTGTAATCTCACCCTGCCCGCAGCTTCTGTCAGCCTTTTGCTTTGTTGTTTCGGTGTCTTAGTCTGTGCCTAGCTTTTCACGTTTTGTGCTTTTTGCTGAGTTCCATGTTTAAAACTACAGGATGTTTTCCTGCAATAGAGTTCATGTTGTCTGGGCCATTTTTATATCCTGCTTTTTTCACTGAGTGTTGAAACAGCTTTTTTTGGTTAGAAACTCATGAACATTTTAAATGACTTTCAATATTTCATCTGGCTAATACTATAACTTACCCATTCCCTCCTGTTAGATAAGTAAGAGTTTTTAATTTTTCCTTACACATTGCACTGCAGTGAGGGTGCTAATAGAAATTTATTATTAGTTTTTGTTCTTCTCCTATTCGCTTCTTGCACGTTATGACTTTGCTCCCGTAGATTGTGTTTTGAGGGTGCAAACTCTCCTTCCCTGCCCATGTTTATGCATAGTGGATTCTTGTTACTTGCCGCAGTTGTGTTCTGTGAATACCAACACAGGTAGCAAATACTGGCTCACTGCTCCTTAGGGGAAATACCGGGTAAGTTTTCTATAAGCCTCTGATCACAATCTTTTTGTCCTCTGATTAATACATAAACCTTGTTTTTTGTTTTTGATGAAATAACATAGAACTCACAGTCAGTCGTCCCATTACTGGCACCTGAATGAAGCTTCCCTGACACGTGTACCGTAAGGCACATCGTCACGGCCTCCCTGTGCATGGGAACACTGGATGGTACCTCAGCACAGTGCTCTGGGGTAGTTTTAAACAAGGAAGTCAGCAAAAAGCATAAAATGTGAAAAGACTGGCATTAAATAGGCTGTGAAAAAGGCACTTCCTTACAGAATGAGAGCTGCCACGAGAAGGCAGAGCGTCACCGTGTTCAACCTCAGCGTGGAACATGTGAGTTGGCTGGCTCGAGTTTTAGCCACTCTGCACACATATCGATTTTGGAGTTATAAATAAATTGCATCAAGTAGGTGAATTTGCGAGTATAGAACCTGTGCATTAACATGCCGAGCACCCAGACAGCCCGGTGGGTGTGGCACATGTGCCTGTCTCGTCAGGTACAGGTGGTTACGGTGATGGTGCTTGAGAAATAAGACTTAAATAGGATTTGTCCACAAGTTTTTATTGGTTTTTGGTGGGGAATAGTTAGAGGGGAGTGTGATCCCTGTAAGTATTTGACAGCACTTTTCTAGTAAAGGAGTGAGTCTCAGAGGACTTGAGTATTGGGGAGTCACTTTCTTCCTGGTCTTACAACAGGTGTGTACCCGTCTCTAGGAGTGGATCTGACCTCACGAGCCTTGGATTCCCTGATGATTTTAGACAAGGGCTCCATTCTTAGGCCCTGAGGGGTGGAATGGGCTGGCTTTTTTTTTTTTTTTTTTTGTAGAGACAAAGTTTCACTTTATTGCCCGTGGTAGAGTGCTGTGCCATCACAGCTCACAGCAACCTCCAGCTCCTGGGCTTAGGTGATTCTCTTGCCTCAGCCTCCCCAGTAGCTGGGTCCACAGGCGCCCGCCACAACGCCTGCATATTTTTTGTTGCAGTTTGGCTGGGGCCGGGTTTGAACCCACCACCCTCGGTATGTGGGGTTGGCTCCCTACTCACTGAGCCACAGGTGCTGCCCAGGGCTGGCTTTCTTTTCTTTCTTTTTTTTTTAATGGGCTGGCTTTCTAGAGCCCTGCTGCCCTGTGGTGTTTTCAAGCATTTATGCAGTTCCCTGGTATCTGATGTTGGTGTAGAAACAGACGTGGGAAGTGAGATGAGGTGTTACGTGAACCTGAATTACGCTTTAGACCAAAACAGCTCTGCTCATCTGGAGGCTTTGAAGGGCACTTCTGGCCTCTCTGTGCTGGGAGTGTAAAGGAAGCATATAGCAAGATGGAAAGGAAGGGCAGCGCCTGTGGCTCAGTGAGCAGGGCGCTGGCCCCATATAGTGAGGGTGGCAGGTTCAAACCCGGCCCTGGCCAGACTGCAACATCAACAACAACAAATACCCGGGCGTTGCGGCAAACGCCTGTTGTCCCACCTACTCGGAGGCTGAGGCAGGAGAATCGCCTAAGCCCAGGAGTTGGAGGTTGCTGTGAGCTGTGTGATGCCACAGCGCTCTACCGAGGTGGATAAAGCAAGACTCTGTCTCTACAAAAAAAAAAAAAAAAAAAGGAAAGAAAGATGGAAAGGAGAGTCTAATTGCAACATCTGAATCACTGAGGCGAGGAAATACATGAAACATTTATACCTGGCTCAGCTGTCAGGAGTAGAGGGGGGCCATCCTGACAGTAGTCTTGGGGAGGGGGAGAAGGTGGGGCTACGGGGCTACATAGGACCCAGGACACTTGCACCCCTGACTGGGCCGATGCCTAGTGTTTGAGATGAGCACGCTCAGGCTAGATAAGCTTGAGGGGGAAGGGAGTGTGCTAAGCTAAGGGGGCACACTCGGTTCCTTTTGTAAGAGCTAAGTCACTAGAGGGGACCAAGGCAAGACCCTGCCTGTCTAAGTTTCCTCTCCTTTCCTCCATTCTCCCATCTTTTTCTGTCCTGTCTTTCCCTTTGTTCATTACTTTGCTGTAGCAGCGCAGAGTGGCCATCCACTAGCACAGGTGTCCTCAAACTGCAGCCCGCAGGCCACATGAAGCGGTGTGAATTGTATTTGTTCCTGTTTTTTACTTCAAAATAAGATACATGCAGTGTGCACAGGAATCTGTTCATAGTTTTTTTTTTTTTTTGAACTATAGTCCGGCCCTCCAACGGTCTGAGGGATGGTGAATTGGCCCCCTGTTTAAAAAGTTTGAGGACGCCTGCACTAGCACATCTGTGTGCTGGATCTGTTTGCTACCTTTAGTATCCATTTAATGTCCTTTAAATTGGCTTGAGCCTAGCACCACAATCTAGCCTCTTCCTAAGCAGAAACATCTGCAAAATCACCTTTGACATGCTTCTGTATTTTTTTTTTTTCTGTGCATGTTAAAAATAGGTAATCATTAAACTGCATTCATCCACATTCCCTCTAAAACTTCTCTCATTCCCTGGTGGTTTGCCCTGCACACGCTGGGGAATGCTACTGGGATGGAAAGAGCACTGTACCAGGAGTCTGGAGCCCTAATTGCAGGCCCTGTCTTGGCCCCTGACATTCTCCTCCTGTCTCTGCACCTCTTTCTCTCCTTTTGCATGTTGGACCAAGTAACACCAGTGCCCTTCCAGGCTCAGGAATTAGAGGACGCTCTTCACTGTCCCTGGTTGCTCAGCCTCTTTCGCGGCACCTGGGTCCTGAGGCCGTTCAGAACTCTTCACTTGGACATGGAATTCATTTGCTCAAAAAATAAGATATTTAAAAATATTGCAACTCAGGAACATTTTGTCTGCACATGTGCTTCTTGTGTTTTTTTGGATTTCAGCTCTCGCTGCTCATTAGTCAAGGAAGCAGCCAGGTGAGCACAGTGATTAAGGGCTTTTGAGCCAGGCAGGATCCTGAACTCTTCCCCCCTCCGGCCCCTCCTTCCTAATGTGGAATGAAAGACCCCCCCTGGCACAGCTTTGTGCTGGTGAGGCAGGTCAAGAGCACAGATTTACCTCAGAGTCTGATTCCCCACTTCTCCCTCCCTCAGCCCATGCAGATGTAGGAGATGGTGTTGCCTCTGTCCCAGTGACAGGTTGTCCTTAGACACAGGTATAATGCTGGGCTTCTGGAGCCAGCCTGCCAGGGTAAATTCTTTGCTTCTGTATTGGGCTTTACTTAACTCTCTGGAAAGGGTTCTTCATCATAGGATCTATTTGAAGCTAATTAAATGAGACAAAGCAGATGAAATGCCTACTGTTATACCTTGCAGGTAGTTAGGGCACCATGCATGTTGGTGTATTTTTTTTTTTTTTGCAGTTTTTGGCCGGGGCTAGGTTTGAACCTGCCACCTCCGGCATATGGGGCTGGCGCCCTACTCCTTTGAGCCACAGGAGCCAACCCTGCATGTTGGTTTTATCACTACTGATGAGGTGATACATGTCAAATGAGTGGTAGCACCTAGGGCATAGCAAGTGTTCCGTAAATCGTAGCTGTTGTCTTCCTAATGTGGTACCCAGACTGCCTGGGACAGAGAATGCAGACTTCTGGGAGGAGAGGAGATAGATTTTCTACATTCAGCTCTGGTTGGATCCAGAGACTTTTTGTCCCCCCAACCCTCCTTAAGCTTTTTGTGCCAGTACCCCACCACGGGAGCCCAGCATTGGACCACACTGCCCCAGCTGTGCCACAGCACAGAGCCCCCTCCACCCCAAAGTTGGCTTTGAAAGAATTGTAGCTCAATTTTTGGAAGAAGCAATTCCATCACAATTTGCAAAAATAAAAATACATACATACATTGTCTTAGTCTGTTTGGGCTGCTATAACAAAATATCTTAGATGGGGTAATTTATAACCAACGGAAATGGATTGCTCACGGTTCTGGAGGCTGTGAAGTCCAAAATCAAGGCCCTGGCAGATTGTGTCTGGTGAAAGCTTGTGCTCTGCTTCGTAGGTGGTGCCTTGCATGGTGGAAGGCTAGTTAGTTCCTTGGGCCTTTGTTTAAGGGCAGTAATCTCACTTGTGAGGGTGGATCATCCCCTAAAAGCCCCATGTATTAACTATTGCATTGGTGATTAAATTTCAACACCAACATTCGGACCACAGCAGACACGAAACACTGTATATCAGAAAATATCTCTCTTGTCCTTACCCTCTCTCATATGCCCAGTCTTTTCTTCCTCCCCCCTGCCCAGAAAACCCCTGGGTAACCACTATTAATATTTCTAGGGTCTCCTTTTTCTGTTTTGCTTATCAAGGTGTTATTTACATATAATAAACTTCACCAGTTTTAATAAGTTTTGGTAATAATCATGCAGCCACCACCACAATCAAGTTGAAGGAGTTTCCTCACTCTGAAAGTTCCCTCATGTTCCTTTGTACTTATTTCTGGACAGCAACTAATTGGTTCTGTCACTGTGGTTTTGCCAGAATTTCATAAATGGAACCACACAGTATGTAGCCTTTTGTGGTCTTTTGTCCTTGACTTCTTTCATTTAGCATGGTTTTTCTGATTCATTTACGTTGCATGTATTAATGTTTTGTTCCTTTTTATTGCTGTATAGTTCATAGTTCTATGGTATTCTATAGCATTGAGTATACGACTCACCAATTGATGAACATTAGGTTGCCTCTAGTTTTGGGGTGTTGTGAGTAGCTGTGGTATACATCTTCATGGATAAGTTTTAGTGTGTACATGTCTTCCCCCCGCTCCCCGGCCTTTCTCTTTTAAGACAGGGTCTTGCTCTGCTGCCCAGGCTGCAGTGGTCTAGTCATAGTTCACTGTAACCTCCAGTTTCTGGGTTCAAGCCATCCTCCTACCTCAGCCTGTTGCGTAGCTGGGACTGTAGGCATGCACTACCACACCTGATTAATTTTTTTATATTTCATAGAGATGGGGGGGGGTCTCACTCTGTTGCCCAGGCTGGTCTTGAACTCCCGGCCTCAAGCAATCCTCCCGTCTCAACCTCCCAAAATACTGGGACTGTAGGTGTGAGCAACCATGCCTGGCCTCATTTCTTTTGGTATAACAAGCCAATACAGATATTTGCTCCCTTTTTTACGTAAGAGTGGTATACTCATGCTTCTGTACCCTGTATGTTTTGAAAGGGCCTCACCTCCAAATGAGAAGTCACATGTAGTCTCTTCACCTTGTCATGTATCCTACTGTCTAGGAGCTAAGGGTGCCAAGTGGCCTTTCTGGGTCCTGGAAGGGCTGCCAGCTGCTGTAACGTCAGGGAAGATGGTGCAGGTGGCAGGACGTGGCAGCCGCATCTCTGGCAGCAAGGTTCGCTCCCTGCGTCCTTCATCTAACAGGGCCTTTTGCTCTCCCAACCGTCAAGGGAGCAGTGTGAGGCAGCGCTGGACATAGGCGGGCTCGTAGAGTATTTTGGCATCAGAATCCAACTGTAAAGGAAATTGGCTTGTTTTACTGACTTCTGAGAAATCACAGCCTCTTGCAAAGCCACAGGTGTTTTGCCACCTGCAGAGGTAGCAGACCCAGCCTTTTATGGTATTTGTAGGTATGTGAGTTTTGGCATGTGGGTTACAGACCTGTGCTGAGGGATAGTCAGAGTGCCGGGGTACAGAAGGGCAGTGCAAGTTAGGTGTTCACGTAGAACTCATTTATTAAAGCCCAGTGTGCTGTCTTCGGCCTGCAGACCCCAGGGGTTGCCCACTAGACCCCAACAGCCACCTAATATAATAAACTGTTCTGAAGTTTTGAGGGAGATCGGTCTTGATAAGACTATGCAGATTTGTATTAAAAAAGATGACCAATGAGGTCTTTTCCTTCTTGTGCTGTTAACAGACAATAGGACTTAAGATATCAAATCTATAGTTTAAGGACAGAAGTTACGCATTGTTTAATGATGTATTCTGTCTTTCTGTGAGGATGGACACATTCTGTATCTGTGCTGTCCCATAGCCTCTGTCCACATGCAGCTCTTGAGCCCTGAAAATGTGGCCAGTGTGATTTAAGGAACTGAGTATTTAGTTTTAATTGACCTGCATTGAAATATCCACATGTGGCTAGTGGCTACCTTACTGAGCTGCACAGGGCCAGATTCATGTTGACTCCCTCTGAGGGATGGTCTTTAATTCAAAAATTATTCTGTATAGGAGCCATAGAGAATACCATTAAAGTAGAGCAGTTTTAATTCTTTTTAAACAGATGAGGTGAATAGGTGAGTAAGTTGTTTCCTATGTGGCATTATTCAGTACTCTCACTGGGTACCTACTACTCATTAAACACCACAGGAGGCACTGTGTTGGATAAAGTTATCTAATACATTTACCTTCCTTGGGCCTCAGTTTCCTCATCTATTTTGAAGTATTGGACTAGATGGGTTTAAAAATTTCTTTTCTTTAATAATTTAGAGATAGAGTCTCACTGTGTTTTCCAGGCTGGAGTGCAGTGGTTATTCACAGCTGTGATCATGGCACACCACAGTCTTGAACTCTGGGCCTTAGCAGTCTTCCTGCTCCAACCCCTGTGTAGCTGGGATTACAGTCACATGCCACCAGGCCCAACATGAAGTCATTTTTATGGTTCTGTTTTTGGTGGATTCAGCAGTACTAACACTTCTTTATTGAATACTCTGTGTGTCAGTAGTAGTATTCAAGACATTGAGTAAATGCATTGTCTCATTTAAATGTAATGATCTGATCTAGGTGTTGTGATGCTAGTTTTATAGATGAGAAAATTGAGGCTCAGCAAGATTAAGTACTTTGCCCGTCATTATGTTGCTGGTTAACTGTCGTATTCGGATTCATGCTCAGGTTTGTCCTAGTTAAGTCTTCATGCAATGGCTGTTTAAAAGACAGATTCTATTTCCTCAAACATTTAAAACTCTTATTTTAAGTAAAAGTTCAATCCAGTTTTTTTTATTTTTATTTATTATTTTTGAGACAGAGTCTCACTTTGTCACCTAACATCATAGCTCACAGCATCCTCAAACTCTTGGGCTCAAGTGATCTCTTGCCTCAGCCTCCCAGGTGGCTGGGACTATAGGTGCCAGCCACAAAGCCCAGCTATTTTTAGAAACAGGGTCTTAGTCTTACTCAGGCAATCTACCCGCCTCAGCCTCCCTGACTGTTAGGATTATAGGCGTGAGCCATTGCCACCGCGCCTGGCCCAATTTCATTTTTTTTAAAAATAGACTTTACCCTAGTGATCAGGTTGAGAGGGCAGCAGCCCGCGGTTTAGGATTTAGGATGAAATTAGTGCATCTGGCTAGCCTAGCTCCTCCGTGCATGCCCATGAAGGGCCTATGTCTGTGAGTTATGCTCTGACCGGAGTACTTTCTGGATGTCTGTGCCCAGCTCTGGCTCAGTGAAGCTGAGCCCTCTGCTGGGAGCTGGAGATTGGCAGTAGGCTGGTGGAGAGGGGAGGAGGCAGAGGTTGGCTCACCATGTTTGCCTGTTCCCCTGGATGCCACAGCAGTAGAGACCGTGGTGGGGTTTGCCACTTTGAAGCCTGCTTTGCTGGCTGGGCAGCTCTGTGCAAGTCCTTCCACCTCTCTGAGCCAGGGAGGATTCATTCTCAAACCCACCAGTAATAGTTTTGGAAACTTTCCCCTGAGCCCCTTGCCATGCTGGGGCCGCAGGAGGTAAGTAAGAGAAGGCCCTGCCTTTTTGGAGCTTGCATCTGATGGATGATAGCCCTCCTTTCCCTGTTCTTGCAGTGGGCACAAAGAGCTCTGTAACCTGCCTCCTGGGGTTGCTTTTGAAGAGTGTGGGATATTTGGCCAACACAAATTCTAATGCACCTCTCCAGAGATGCCTGGGTTAGTGCCTAAAGGCTAATAATGCAGTTCAAATAATATGTCTGCAGAAATTGAGAACACAGTAGGCATGTGCCAGCTAGAGTCTGGCTGCCTGCAGGTGGCCAGAGGAGCTATTTCGAAGGAGGAATACGGTAGTCCTTATCTGCTGGGGACACTACCCAAGACCCCCCTGGATCTCTCAAACCTCAGTCAGAACATGTTTCTGTTCATGTCACAAATTTAATGCCTTTTCCATCTTAACCAGGCATTTATCATGTACTGTGGCTGCAACTTTTACAGTTTGGGGTGCAGCAGCAACACTAGCATAAATTTCTCTTTCCATGGTCTCAATTTCACAGATAGATTTGTTCTTGCCATAGGTGCTAGCAACTGATATTTTTTCTTTCACCTTGTCACTGAAAGGTGACAAGGTGACTGACTTTCACCTTGTCACTGAAAGGAAGCTTGATGGCTTCTCCTTGACATGTCTGCATTGCCAGCATCACCGTTCTTGTGCTTTGGGACCATTATTAAATCAATTAAGGGTGACTTGAACCCAAACACTGCCATATCAAGACAGTCCATCTGAAAACCAATACAGCTACTGAGGGACTGACAGCCAGGAACAGCGTGGATTCACTGGACACAGGGATGGTTATGTCCCAGGCAGGACAGTGGGAGATTTCATCACACTATTTGGAATAGTGTGCAATTTCAAACTTACAAATTGTTTATTTATTTATTTTTTGAGGCAGAGTCTCAAGCTGTCGCCCTGGGTAGAGTGTGGTGGTACCATAGCTCACAGCAACCTTTTTGGGCTTAAGCGATTTTCTTGCCTCAGCCTCCCAAGCAGCTAGGACTTGTGGCACCTGCCACAATGCCCGGCTTTTTTTTGTTGTTGCAGTTGTCGTTGTTTAGCTGGCCTGGGCTGGGTTTGAACCCACCAACTTCGGTGTATGTGGCTGGTGCTGTCACCACTGTGCTACAGGTGCTGAGCTGTGAATTGTTTTATTTCTAGGATTTTTCATTTAATATTTTGAACTGCTCTTTTCTGTAACTGAAATCACAGAAAGTGAAGCTGTGGATGGGGGAGGGCGGTCTTGTATTCATCAGACTAGGGAAGGGCAGATGATGGGTGCAGAGCTCCTAGCACAGTGCTAGACCATGGTGGCTGTCCAGGCAGTGGTGATTCTTCATCTCAACCCCCTTTCCCTTTTTTGGATGAAGAAATTCTACCACTTGGCAGCTATGACATAGGCGTCTAGGGGAACTGAGCAGAGTGGTAGGAATTTTAAAAAATAAATCAAAGCAGGTCTCTCGTTAGAATTCTCTCTTTAAAAATACCGTATTCTTATTATTTTTCTGACTGTAAGAATAATACTTTTTTTTCTTTTTTGGAGATAGAGTCTCACTTTGTCACCTTTGGTAGAGTGTGGTGGCGTCATTGCTCACAGCAACCTCAAACGCTTGGGCTCAGGTGATTCTCTTGCCTCAGTCTCCCAAGTAGCTGGGGCTACAGGTGCCTTCCACAACATCTGGCTATTTTTAGAGATGAGGTCTCGCTCTGGCTCAGGCTGGTCTCAAACCTGTGAGCTGGCAATCCACCCGCTTCAGCTTTCCAGAGTGCTAGGATTAAAGGGGTGAGCCACTGTGCTCTGCCCTGCAAGAGTAATACTTAATTTTTTTTTTTTTTTTGTAGAGACAGAGTCTCACTTTATGGCCCTCGGTAGAGTGCTGTGGCCTCACACAGTTCACAGCAACCTCCAACTCCTGGGCTTAAGCGATTCTCTTGCCTCAGCCTCCCGAGTAGCTGGGACTACAGGCGCCCGCCACAACGCCCGGCTATTTTTTGGTTTGCAGTTTGGCCGGGGCTGGGTTTGAACCCGCCACCCTCGGTATATGGGGCCGGCGCCTTACCAAATTACTTAATTTTTTTAAACAACATAGAAGTGTGTAGCTTGGAAAGTGAAACTCTTCTTAGTTCTACCCCCAGAGACATTGCTGAGAGTTTGGTATACATGCCTGTCTAGCTGTTTTCCGTGTCTGTGCCTATGTTATTTTATTTTAAAATGGTGCTGCTCATACAGGAGTTTGTTTACTATTTTCACAGACTGCCTTCCTGTCTTGTTCTTTTCTGGGCTAAGGAATTGGGGTACTCTGTCCTGAGGCCAGAAAGGGAAGCCAGCATCCTTTAAGCACTGACCTGGAAAAGCTGGACCTGGTTGAAGATGGAAGGGGCCTTTGCAAGGGCAGACAGGAGAGAGGGACAGCCCAGCAGGGACAAAACTTTCTGACCACACCCTCCTACCGACAGGCTGCAGTGTGTGGCTTTGCATACCCACTTTCCTGATTGGCTTTTTATAGGTGCTATCTCCACCTAGCAGAAAGGGGAGGAGCCTGTCGGTGTTTTTCAGAATCAGGCTTAAATATGGTGCAATAGTTACAAGTGATATTTTCCTTCTGTGATCTAAATTTTCCATAATGAAGTTTTATTAAGTTGAACCAGGTGAAATTGCCAAGGGACAACTATTTTTGGCCCACAAAAGTGGCAATTTCACATGGTTCAGCCTAATAAATATATTCATTTTATTACTATTATTTTTTTTTTTGAGACAGAGCCTCAAGCTATCTCTCTGGGTAGAGTGCCGTAGCATCACAGCTCACAGTAACCTCCAACTCCTGGGCTCAAGCAATTCTCTTGCCTCAGACTCCCAAGTAGCTGGGACTACAGGCGCCCGCCACAACGCCCAGGTATTTTTTGGGTACAGCCGTTATTGTTGTTTGGCGGGCCCGGGCTGGATTCAAACTCGCCAGCTCAGGTGTATGTGCTGGCGCCTTAGCCCCTGAGCTACAGGCGCTGAACTGCTTGAGGCTAATATTTTTATAATTAAAGTTTTATTAACTTCAGGTTGTTTGTTGCAGTTGTGCTTACTCTGTACCCTCATCACTTTTTAATGTATAGAGGCATCTGCACACACAGAGGGCACACAAGCCCAGTCCTCAGAATTTTATAATCCAAAAAAGCAGAGAAATCCTTCTGAGAGGATGTGAAACAGTCAGAGGAGAACGCCGTCATTCCGTAAGGGCTACTCGGAGCTCTTAGAGGAGGAGGAGAGGCGCTTCCCTGATGTCCCCCTGAGGCTGCTTCCACCACTTCTGCATTATAACCATGTGCAGTGACTGGTCTTTTATGCCGTTTTTTCTGGCTTTGGATTCTTTCCTAGGGTGGATTCCTGGGAGTAATATTTTTGTATTAAAGTACGAATAGTTTCACAGCTCTTGACTAAGACCGCTAAGTTCCTTTCCAAAAGTGTCAGGCCAATTCATAATGCCACCAGCAGTATATGAGGGTTAGTTTATTGCTTCCTTGTCAACATCGGGTGTTTTTCTCCCTTAATTTCTAATTGAATGAGCAGTAAATAGTACCTCGTTTTTCATTTGTATGTCCTTGGTTGACAAGGTTGAGTATTTCTGTCCACATGTGTTTGCTGGTTGCACTCACTGGCACCCTCCCCGCCTCGAGCCATGCGTGCACGTGTGCTTGTACCAAATTAGGGAATTATCAGTATGCAGTGTTGTAAGAAATGAGCTCTCCGAATGTGCACGGTGGATTACACAGTGTCCTCTGAGCTGGCTCCCGTGCCATTGTTTGGGGAATTAGAGGTGCCTAATTAGTGGGAATCAAGGCCGGAACCGGGGCCTTGTCTGCGTCCCTGGGGCCCAGTGGCGAGGTCTGTGCCATCTTCCACCTTCGGCTGTTCTGTGAACAGTTGAAATTTGATCACATTACAGTATGGCTAAGAGGCCTAATTAGCCGGAAACCTCAGGAAATTTAAAAATCAGAGAGTCCATTAATCCCCAGGTCCCTCCCTTTGTGGATGTCTCTAATTCCTCTTTGGTTTGCCTGATTTTCCTGCTGTGCTTTAGTTCCAACAAGGCCTGGATAGAATGACCATCTTTTAGCTGGAACTTCCTGCTTTTCTGGGGTCAAACTACCCCTTCAGGCCACCCCCCAGTACACACCCACAGCTAATCTCTAGGTAATAGTCTGAATGCTGGTCATTATTCCA
The DNA here is from genome assembly GCF_027406575.1 of Nycticebus coucang. Lineage (NCBI taxonomy): Eukaryota > Metazoa > Chordata > Mammalia > Primates > Lorisidae > Nycticebus > Nycticebus coucang. The sequence continues at coordinate 14,311,308 of NC_069801.1, read as the reverse complement.
TTTCCTGGATGCAAATCCTCAAGAGCAGGCTGTTCAAGGGAGTAGAATGACTCTTATGAGCCCACTGTTACCATCTTGTGACCTAGAGGACAGAGGTGACAGGTGCCTAGCTAAAGTAGCGTTTGAGATTTAAGCCTTATCTTTCCTCCCCCCTTTATGGTGTTAGTGGTTTTGTGTTGGGTTTTCTGTTCCTGTGATCTGAGCAGTTCTTGTCATCAGCCGCTCAGTTCGCCTTTGCCAGTGCAGTGGTCTGTCTGGGGACCACGTGGTTGGGTTGGGTGGTCTGATTCCTAAAGAGTCAGCGCTGGGCCTGGGCACGGCGAGGGTGCCTTGCTGTGAGCTCTTCTGTACAGGGCAATTGTGCAGGGGTAGGGATGGTTCTGTGTTCTATCTAAGGCAATTTATTTAGGAATGAGGAACGCCTGCATTTAAGGGAACCCAAGACTGGTATCTTGAGGCTTGTATTGTTGGAAATCTGTTCCTGTATGCCAGCCTCTGTGTGAAACAGAGATTATTGTGTGTGTGTGTTTTAACTAGTTTCTAAGAGAATACCTGATCCTATTGGGATTTGCACCTGTCTTATAAGAGGCCTTGTTAGTACTCAAAAATTACTTTAAATTTCCCTTGTTTACTTCTCAAAGCCTTTGCCTGTCTCTCCTACTTCTTCCATTTACCAAGCAGCAGATTGTTGGTTACTCTTAAAATTATGAGACTTGCATGTAAAATATAAAATGCAGGAAGTTGGCATTTGTTTTTCCTCTGTAAATAACTTGCTCTGAGATTATGACCTGTTGGTGGCTTGGAAAGAAAGTGTCTGACCGCCTCTGTGGTGCTGGGTGTGAGGATGTCCAGGACCTCCCGGTCGGCCAGCCCTTTTGGAAGGATTTGAGTGAGCAGCACACTTGTGCCCAGAGGCTGGTCTCTTCTCTGTAGCTCTTTATTAACTTTTATGGAGCAGCATCGCAGATCCAAAGGCCCATAGTGGCTGGTAGATAATAAGAGAAAATTGGACAGGCCAAGAGACCCAAATTATGATAGGGCTGTGACAGGCAGGAGGGCACTTGCTGTGGGTGTCCTGCTTGATGTAAACCACCAGTGTGTAGTGAGGCCAGTAGGGCCCGGCAGGGAGGCCTGTGTGTCTAGCCCACCACGTGGCTGTGCACAGTCCCATCACATTGTGCTCTTTTGGGAAATAAAGTTTGATTTTACTTTCCAAGTTAAGAAATAAAAATAGGAACAGACAGTCACCATGGTCTTTGATGATAGGAGCCCTGGGCATCCCAGGTGCCCTGGTGTTAAGGAGTGGCTGGTATTGAAGGCCTTTTGCGATGATTCTCAAATCTTATTAACCCACATCAGCGCAGCTGGGTCTCTCATGGTTCTTAGATGGATCCTTCTGTTTACTCTCAGGCCGGGTGCCCTTGCTCACTCAGCGGACAGGAGGCATGAACTGGCTCTGCCTGCTGCGGGGTAGGTCTCAGAGCTTGCCCTGCTCTGTCCTTGTGGCCAGGCTGCTGCGATGGTCTGCGAGTTTCCAAGCGTCAGCTGCTCTGGACCCTCTGCTTCCTGGCTGCTGGGTCTGAAGTTTGGCTTCCTCTTTACAGGATGGTATCTTGTGAGTTCAGCGCTAACTCACCCAGTCTTCCCCTCCTCTTTCCTTTGCCAAGCCTCTATCTTCCCTTTCCAGTTCCTGCTGATGTCTGCAGTTTCCCACCAGAGGAGCTTCGGTGCTGCGTGGGGCATTTTAAACATCACTCAGATTAGCGGTATAGTAATTTTCTGAGATGTGTCACCCCCAGACAGTTCTGCCTTTGCCTTATAGTCTCTAAGGTCTACTGTTTGAATGAGTCAAAATCATGACAGTGACTCTCTGGAATGAATTATTGATGTTTTCGGCATTATGGGACAGAATGCAAGTTTGCGATCAGACAGCCTGGATTGCCTGCGTGCCAGCTACGTGGCCTTGAGTGAGCTTTGGTTTTTGCAGGTGTCAGCTGGATGATCGTGTCTGCCTCCCAGGGCTGTTGAAAAGACCAAGTGGGGAGTGGGCGTAAGTGTGGGGGGTGTGGTAAGTGCTCAGGTAATAGTGTCCTTGGTAGGCTCCTATCACTTTCTAAAATAAAAGTAAAAAGCCCTCCCAATGTTTTTTGCTTGACTTTCTCTGGAACAGTTTTAAAAATCAGAATGCAGATAATAATGAAGTGAAATAGGGGCCCTTATGGGGACAAACGTTGGGGCGTATGTCTTATTCCTCACCCCACCTGAGGGCACACCTTGTCCTCGTGTGTACCAGTGTGCATTACAACTGTAAGTACAGCCTCACGATCTTTCTGCCTCTCCCTGGGCTCCCCTACCAAGGCTTCCCCGGAACTTTACATTGACTTTTGAGCTTTTATCCAGGACCTCTGGCCTGGTCCAGGCAAAGGTACCTGCCCTCCAGGAGACCAGCATGGCCAGACCAGTGGCGAGAAGAGACTCTGGAGCTGAGTCCTAGGTGGCCCCCTGCCGTCAGCCTTTGTCCACCACTTTCTTCATCTGTAGGCTGGTGATAGGGTTGTTGGCTGGGTGATGAGTTTAATGCCCTTAACCAGCAAGGCTCAGTACTTATCTGATGTTCACATAGGAAGGGGCTCTGATGTTCACTGGTACAGTGACCAAGACAAAGTCCCTGCTTTTGTGGGTCGAGACAGGTGGTAAAGAAACAAAGGCAATCATTTTGGATCAGGAGATGTGCCGTGAAGAAGCCAAGTAGGTGACTTGGGAGCACCGGGGAGGAGGGGAGGCTTTGTAGGTGAGATGAGAGCCGAGGAAGGTGCTGCCAGGCAGTCAGTGGCCAGTGTTTTCAGGGAGGGGCAGCACAAGGCCTGTGTCAAGGTGGTAATGCTAATAGTAACAGGAAGCTGGAGGAGGTCTAGCAGGGGACTACTGTGATTTTATTTATGTTAAGAGGTTATTCAACTGCCAAGCAGTGGGGGTGCAGGGGAGGGTGGGGTGGCAGAGGTAAGAGCAGAAGGAATGGGGGTTTGTGTGAGTCATAGTAAGATGACACCTGAGTTTCCCGAGTTGTGGGGTCCCTGTCAGGTCTCAGGATGTGGATGTGCTGACTCCACACTGCATTTGCATGCTGGTGGGAGACCCACGATGTCAGGACTGGGCGCACAGTGGCTTCCGCTCCTTGGTCCCCAGGCAGACTTGAGTGTTGTCTTCCTTTTTTTTTTTTTTTTTGAGACAGAGCCTCAAGCTGTCACCCTGGGTAGAGTGCTGTGACATCACAGCTCACAACAACCTCTGACTCCTGGGCTCAAGTGATTCTCCTGCCTCCGTCTCCCAAGTAGCTGGGACTGGTTCCAGGAATTTTATTCACTGGCCCTAAGTCGAACATTGTGCCAGTTCCGGCCAGACAAAGGTGACCAAGAACAACTTCATTTCTTGCTTCCCTGGAGCCTATAGCCACCTATAGCTGGTGACAGACACCAACCGGAGAGTCCCAGTAGCCTGAGGGTGCCCAGAGGAAGACACTGCCAGAGTTCTCATGGGCAGCTCCAGCTGAGGGAGCAGCAGCCCAGGCAGAAGGAATGCGGTGGGGTGCAGGCCGGCCAGGCTGTGACTTGGGGTGGGGAAGTGGGTGGGACCCTCCTTCAGGGGGACTTTCTGAAGGGTGCTGGCCAGGAGGGGTGGGTGATCAGGCGAGTCTCAGAAATCTTGCTTTGACTGGTCAGTCAGGAAGCAACTGTGGTTAGTAGAGCAAGGCGGGAGAGTTGGCATGAGAGAAATAAGGAAGATACAACACTAATTACAGTAAATAAATCAGATTGTGTCATATCATCACTATTGCCACGGCGCAGACACTCAGTAAAAGTTAGTTATTATTTGCAGTAGAACTACTGAGTTTTGGTGGGGAAAAACCCTGAGTTTGATTTTGGTTATGTTGGGGGGCGGGCATTTCCGAGTCATCAGAGAAGTGGAGGCTGTAATAATTAGATAATTTGGGTGTGTTTATTTCCTAATCTTTCCAAGCTATCCACTGTAAAAGCGTGTTTGCTCTACAGTCCCAGCCTTGTCACTGAGCAGCCACATGTCCCTGAGGAATGCTGGCCTCTGGAGCGGAGCCTCTGGCACCTCCTGTGCAGTGTGGGGATGGTGGCGGCATCTCCTGGACAGCTTTGTTTGGGGGTCAGATCACTGAAGAGGGATCCATTATTGTTATCACCTTTCCTCTTCATCCACCATAGACTGGGGAGGAGGCATAAAGTGCTCAGAGTTTGCCAATTACAGGTTTGTGCATTTCCGCCTTCAGAGGGGTTCTCCCGCTGTCTGTGTCAGTAACTTCCTCTCCTCTTCCCCTTGGGCTCCCCTTGTGTTCCTGTCCTGTCTCTGTCCTCTGTCTTCACCACACTGATTTCTGTCCTCTGTCTCCACCACCCTGATTTCTGTCCTGTGACTCCCGTCCCCACAACCACGGTGGATTCTCCTTGGAAACGTGTGTTGACTCTGGGCATTTCTAAGTAACTCAGCTGCTGAGGTTGGTGAGTTTTGGGATTAAAATGTCGCCGAGGCCTTAATGTAAAATGGCAACAGCTGGTAATAATGAGAGGCACAATAAGAGCCTCTCCACAGGGCTGCTGTGGTGCGTATCAGCTTCCCGTGGTGTCGGGCGCATTGGTCAGTGATAACTTTTGGAAATTTGTATGACTCAGCAGTCTTTCCTTGGCACCAGATGAGAGCAGTCCTTGCGTGCAGGAATGAATCATGTAATAGCAAAGATAATTCTTCCAAATAACAAACATCTCTTTCCATTATTCCAAAGACAAACATTGGTGGTGGTGTCACGGGGGGTTTTCATAACCATTTGTGGACTCTTGACTGGTCTTTTCCAAAAACAAATGTGGTGTCTATGTCTGTATTTTAGATACTTTCCCCCTCATTGCTTTATACTTCCGAAGTACAGAATTTCCAGTACAGGTCTAAATATCAGCTCACGCTGCAGAAGTTTAAAAGGATAGTTTTTAAGGGTTTTTGCTTCTAAGGGTTCTTGGGCCAGCTTCTCTTTTTCTGGATTCACTTTTCTTGTTAGTGAAATGTTCGCGTGAACCACGATAATCTCCAAGTGCTCTTCCTCTGCCTACTTTCAGATGGACCCGGTCAAGGTGTCTTTGATTGCAGACTGTGGAAATACTCCCAGAGTGTATAGTAAGCAAAACTGACTTCTTGTAGATCAGACCCACACCTTAAGGGACCCCATAATGAACTTTAAAAAAAATTTTAGGGCAGCGCCTGTGGCTCAGTGAGTAGGGCGCCGGCCCCATATGCCAAGGGTGGCGGGTTCAAACCCAGCCCCGGCCAAACTGCAACAAAAAAATAGCTGGGCGTTGTGGCGGGCGCCTGTAGTCCCAGCTGCTCGGGAGGCTGAGGCAAGAATCGCTGAAGCCCAGGAGTTGGAGGTTGCTGTGAGCTGTGTGAGGCCACGGCACTCTACCGAGGGCCATAAAGTGAGACTCTGTCTCTACAAAAAAAAAAAAAAAAAAAAAATTTTAACTATTCTTCTGCCATGTGTCATTAACGTAGGCAGGAAGTCTTTTGGGAGGTGAATACTCATCTATTTGTTAGAACAGGGCCCAGCTCTGCTGCCGAGCCAGGAGGGGTCATCAGTCGTGATCCTGCATCAAGCAGGCCTCATACTGACCTCTTTTAGAGCATCTGTTTGGAAGCACTCTTGTGTCCAGTTTTACAAAAGGGCACTTCTCCGGCAACCCGGACCATAGTCCTCAGTGATGCCATCACCCTTACCTATCTGAGCTTTCTGAGGTTGAGCTTTTTCCCCTTTGGAAGAACTGGGACTAGGGTCCCCTAGCAGAATGAATGTTTACAGGCCATCATATCACTTTCAGCTCCTATAGTCAACATATAAAGGTTCAGTTAAGCAAAACGATAAGCTCTAGAGACCTGCTGTACAACTTTGTACTTGTAGGCAGAGGAAGTGTACAACAATATATTGTACACTTTAAAAATTTAGTAAGAGGGTAGATCTCACGTTAAGTGTTCTTAGTGTAATAAAACTTAAAAAAAGAAAAACCACACACACAAATCTCCCTGAACTGAAATGGCTACAACAACAATTTTTTATTCTGAATCAAATGCCAAATAGTAGGCAGGTCTTGGGACTGGTAGCATTAGTCTGTGACCTTGGACTAAGTTAAGGACAGTTAGGGGATGATCACACCAGGTGGATTAAGTTTTGGGTATGAACAAAGATATTGAGACCTGCCTTGTATCATTTCAATGTGGGGTACGTTCTTTTCTCCCAAGGCCCCAAAGGTAGTGATTTTTCAACTGGTGTGCTATGAGAAGGATCTCAGTTGTGCCACAAAAAATTTTAAAGATCATTAATTAAATCTTTTTTTTTTTTTTTTTTTGAGACAGTCTCACTGTGTTTGCCTTCAGTAGAGTGTTGTGGCGTCACAGCTCACAGCAACCTCAAACTCTTGGGCTTAAGCGATTCTCTTGCCTCAGCCTCCCGAGGAGCTGGGACTACCGGCACCCGCCACAACGCCCGGCTGTTTTTTGTGGTTGCAGTTGTCATTGTTGTTCAGCTGGCCCGGGGTGGGTTTGAACCTGCCAGCGTCAGTGTATGTGGCTGGCTCTGTAACCAGTGTGCTGTGGGCACCAAGCATAATTAAATCATTTTCAAAAGAAATTCAAAGCACAGGAAGTATATTCTTTACTTTTTTTTTTTTTAATTTATCGATGTAATTTAAGTGTGCCGTGGAAGGTTCAAGTATACTGTGAGATAAAAAAGGTTGAAAAGCACTTGGCCTTAAGGAGTCCTGGAATAATTGAAAAGAGAAGGAGCAGCCTGGGAAGAGGAAGGTGATGAGGAGCCCAAGGTGGCAGTGCCCATCTGTCCTCACCTGGAGCTTGAGCTGAAAGGGAAGCAGGTGGAAGGAGCAAGGGCCCTGGGATTGAGCAAACTTGTTTTGAATCTCGGTTCAGCCTCTCACAGGCTCTGTGACTGTGGGCAGTTCCTGAACTTGATTCTTCTTTTTGCTGACCAGCAAGGTACAAAGAGTTGACTCACTATATTTAAGTATCTACTAGTGTGGCCACCAGAAGGTCATAGCTGTTGTCATTACGAATAATGTTTTGGGCACTCTGGAAAGGATGTAATTACTTGATCTTGATTCTGTGCCAGGACCTGTACGAAGATGCTTTTGTTTAATCTGAACAAGTATCTGAGGTGGTGGTATTCCTGTCTGACAGGTTAAGAAACTGGTGTGTTTGGTGGGCTGGGGGGTTAAGTGACTCTTGTGAAAGTTTCATTAGAACTGGTTGGGACTGATCACTGGCAATCCCAAGTGCCAGCTGACTAGATATCTATTCTTTCAGGACTTAAAAATTGTAATAGTTGTGGCCTCTTTCTGATGTAAATTGTAGTAAATTTTTTTAGAAAAATAGCAATGTATAAAAAAGAAAACAAATATTATCTTAATCCTACTACCTAAACAAGACATGTATTTAGGAGTATTCTCTCTGGCCTTTTATTAATGTTTTGGTGGATATTTATCTGCACATAGATAACGTTTTTATATGTTAATACCTGTGGGTGACAGTTCCTCATCGCAGAGCAGTTGGGACCCTGGGCTTCCCAAGTTCATACTCCAGCTCTGCCCCTCAATAGACACATGATCTGAGTTCCTGGACCTCACTGTGTCTCAGTCCCCTTATCTGTAAAATAGGATCCATTATAGAAGCTGTCTTACAGGCGTGTTGTAAGGACCGGATGAGTCAACACATGTGAAGTGCCCAGGGTGATGCCAGGTGCGCAAGAAACCCTATGTCAGGGTAGGGTAGGGGTAACTATTTCAAGTTGATATTCCTCATCCAAAAATCTGAAATCCAAGATGTCTCAAATCTAAAACCTTTTGAGCACCAACATGATACTCAAAGGGTGTGCTCATGGGAGCATTTCAGATTTTCAGATTTAAGATGCTCATCTGGTAAGTATAATGCAAATATTTTAAATCTGAAAAAAAGCCAATTCAAAACACTTTTTATTTTTTTTTTTAGTATTTTTTTTTTTGTAAAGACAGAGTTTCACTTTCTGGCCCTTGGTAGAGTGCCGTGGCCTCACACAGCTCACAGCAACCTCCAACTCCTGGGCTTAAGCGATTCTCTTGCCTCAGCCTCCCGAGTAGCTGGGACTACAGGCGCCCGCCACAACGCCCGGCTATTTTTTGGTTGCAGTTTGGCCGGGACCAGATTTGAACCTGCCAGCCTCGGTATATGGGGCCGGTGCCTTACCGACTGAGCCACAGGCGCCGCCCAACTTTTTTTTTTGGCCAGGGCCGGGTTTGAACCCACCACCTCCGGCATATGGGACCGGCGCCCTCAAAACACTTTTAGTCCTAAGCATTTTAGATAAGGGATAGTCAGCTTGTATTATAATTGCCATTTTCATTATGAATCTGATTTCCACTGTTTCATACTATTTCATTGCATGGATATACCATGGTCGCCTTGAAACCTGATTTCTTTTCATTATCTTGAATGCACTGGTGGGCAGCGTAGAGATGAGGTCCAATTCAGTGTCCCGTTTCCTTTAAGACAGAGGCGGGATGTTCAGAGTCATCTCTGTTCCTCATCTTCATTCCAGACTGTGACTCACATCTTGTCAGGCCAGTGCGCTTTCTGCCTGTCATCACAATTTCCCAGCATGGAGACCTCATTTCATTCTTGTGGTCCCGGTTCCAACTTTGCAAAGTGTGACCTTTCTGGCCTGCTTCAGAGCGACACTAGGGCACTTTGTGCATACCAGCTTTACGGAGACTCCAAGGTCAGGAGTTTTTGTGGCAGCAGAACTGCTGGGGGTTCTGAAAATAAGACCACTGGCCAGCTGCTGGGGTCAGAGGGAAGCCAGGTGGGAGAAGTCAGGAGGGGGCATTCTAGGGCCGTGTCCCGGTGTTCCTCTCGCCCTTCAGCCTGCAAATAATTGCTCTTAACCCATCATCTCCTCCAGTGCCCAGGTAGCTCCAGGAGAGGTCATTCTCCTACCCTGCCCAGAAGATGTGACCCAGAACCTAGAAGGTGACAGGTGTGTCAGACCTGTCCTGTCAGGAGAGGAGGAGCACAGATGGCCAGAGAGGCCTCAGGGTGGGAATGTTAACTGTCCTGGTAAAGGGAGACATAGGGAAAGTAAATAGCCAAGTTGGCGGAATCCATGTGAGACACAGGTAGGTGAGGTCTTTTGGATGTGAGCAAGGCTGGTGATTGGCAGTGAAAACAGTCTCCCCCAAGGATATGTGTTGGCAAGGTGACAGCTTGTTCCAAACTAGGCAGTAAAGTTTGGTCTGGTCACCAGGCAGCTTCTAATGTCAGTCATCTACAGTTGAATGGGAAAAAACCCAACAGCATTTATCATAGGTAGGTAATGGTGAAACACCACACCTTTCTCTGGTCCAGATTGTCAAAACTGTGGTGAGGTAATTCGTGGACCAGAGAAGAAGCAGTTTGGGAGTTTTTACCCCAGGCTTTGTGGACTAAGGCACTTAACCAGAGAGGGAAGTTATGTTATTTTCCACCTGTAAACATTCTTCAACTTGGGGTAACAAAGGAAGAAAAATATTAAAGGCTCACCTGAAAGGGCACTCCTGCACCCTGCCAGCTCCCTCTCTCCTCCCACACTGAGAGCTTGTTAGAATGCGGGAAGTGAGGGTGTGATAGTTTAGAGAGCAACGTGGAACCTTCTAATTCTTACACCTAAAATAAACTTTGCTCTTACTGCCGTTACTTGCAGAGAGCTTAGGTAGTGCTTACACATCAGTACGGCGTTACGTCCTGGGGAGGCACCTCTGGGCTGGGCTGTGTCCTCCGCGCACTCCTGCTCTTGGTCCGGCATCCCTTGGCCATGTCTGTGCAACTAACCATTTGGCTGGATTGCTGCATCCACAAAATGCTCCTAAGAAGGGACGGAAAAAAAAAAAGGATGAGGTTCCTCCAGCTTCCTTGTAGGTAACTCTGGGTTCCCTTAAAGATTAGGGGGGCCGGTGCTGCCCAATGTCTTCTGTCCAGGCCAAGTTATAAATGCATCTATATATATTTTTTCCCTCTTTAAAACAAAGCAACAGCAACTACAAAATCTGTCTCCTTTGAAGGGTGATAGAGCTTATCTCAGTGACAGCTGGGATAGGCAGGGTGCCTCCCGGGGGACCCACTGTAGTCCGGCAGTTGTCATTTTTTGGGCAGTGGGGTTCCAATTTCATTCACTAAGTTGAGTAGTCTCAACTTTTTTTTTTTTTGTGACTTTTGGCCGGGGCTGGGTTTGAACCCACCACCTGCGGCATATGGGACTGGCGCCCTACTCCTTGAGCCACAGGCGCCGCCCGGGGGTTCCAATTTCAGAAAACACACTTAGCGTTAGAATTTTTTGTCTGAGGGCAGCGTCTGTGGCTCAGTGAGTAGGGCGCCGGCCCCATATGCCGAGGGTGGCGGGTTCAAACCCAGCCCGGCCAAACTGCAACAACAACAACAAAAATAGCCGGTGTTGTGGCGGGCGCCTGTAGTCCCAGCTGCTCGGGAAGCTGAGGCAAGAGAATCGCATAAGCCCGAGAGTTAGAGGTTGCTGTGAGCTGTGTGACGCCACGGCACTCTACCCGAGGGTGGTACAGTGAGACTCTGTCTCTACAAAAAAAAAAAAAGAATTTTTTGTCTGGAAAATAAGGTGAAGCCTGGTTCTTACACAGTACAACCCCCCCCAGAGTAAAGTTGACAAAATCCAATTGGTAGATGGATTATAGACTTTTAAAAGATCGAGAAATACCATAATAAAAATTTAGAGCTCAGAAAATAACCTATAAAAGGAGAAAAATATTAAATCTCCCTGCCCTCCCCTAAACCACTATTAACATTTTCATATGTCATTTCTTTCCAGGACTTGAGCATTTTTTACTCAGTTATTATTAATTATTTTTTTTTTTTTTGGAGACAGTCTCACTCTGGTTAGAGTGCTGTGACACCTTCATAGCTCACAGCAACCTCAAACATCAGTCTCTTAGGCTCAAGCAATTCTCTTGTTTCAGCACCCCGAGTAGCTGGAAGGACAGGTGTCCATCACTATGCCTGGCTAATTTTTGTTAATTTTCAGTACAGATGGGGTGTTGCTCTTGCTCAATCTGGTCTTGAACTCCTTAACTCAGAGACTCCTTAACTCTCATCCTCCCAGAGTGCTGGAATTACAAATATGAGCCACCACGCCTAGCCAATTGATACTAAATGTTCATGTCCAGTTTTGCTAATTAAACATAAAGTAAGTGTTTTCCCCATGTTTTTATTACTCTCTGCAAACACGGTAATGGTTATGGACTATTCAGTCATTTCCCCCTATTGGGGGAGATTAGTTCCGATTTTTCTTCAGTACAGCAGTAGGTGTTTTAGTTCATCGGCTGAAGTGATTTCTTTAGATTCCTAGAAGGTTGTGAACATTTTCAATCTTTTGACAAATACTTGGCAAGCACTTTCTAAGAGAGTTGTACCCATTCACCTTTTCACCAGATTGTTTCTCTAGCCTGTGATTACTGTACCTTTTATGTAATTCACAATCTTCTACCCGTTTTCTGCTCCTGAACGGCTCATTGTCCCATTATTCATTTTAACTTTTGCCCATTTGTTTTCACTGTAATTGTGTACTTCTAGGAACTAATATCTTGTCCAGGTGCTAGCTTGCTCGCTTTCTCTTTCTTTCTTTTCTTTCTTTCTTAAGATATCTAGTTGCAATTTATTTAGTTATTTTATTTTATTTGAGACAAGAGTCTCATTTTGTTGCCCTCAGTAGAGTGCTGTAGCGTCACAGCTCACAGCAACCTCCAGCTCTTGGGCTTACGCGATTCTCCTGCCTCAGCCTCCCGAGTAGCTGGGACTACAGGTGCCCGCCACAATGCCCAGCTATTTTTTTGTTGCAGTTTGGCCAGGGCCGGGTTTGAATCCACCACCCTTGTATATGGGGCTGGCACCCTACTCACTGAGCCACAGGCGCTGCCCTCGTCCAGGTAGCTTTCAAGTTTTGGTTGAAAGAGAGTAAAATGTTCTGAATTTTCCTGCACACAGTGGATCCTGAACTTTGTAAAGTGCCTGGGTGCCTCGGCTGGCGCTGTCTTCCTTTGCCACTTGTCTTTGAAGCGAGCCTAGCAGTGTAGCCCGAGCCTCAGAAATGCCCTTTCAGGGAGGTACCTGTGGCTCAGTGGGTAGGGCGCCAGCCCCATATACCAAGGGTGGTGGGTTTGAACCCGACTCTGGCCAAACTGCAACAAAAAATAGCCAGGCGTTGTGGTGGGCGCCTGTAGTCCCAGCTCCTTGGGAAGCTGAGGCAAGAGAATTGCCTAAGCTCAGGAGTTGGAGGTTGCTGTGAGCTGTGACGCCATAGCACTCTACCAAGGGCGATAAAGTGAGACTCTGTCTCTTAAAAAAAAAAAAAAAAGAAATACCCTTTCAGGGCCAGTGCTTTTCCTGTGCCCTGCACAGATGGGAACTGACTTTTTTTTTTTTTTTAATTAAATCATAGCTGTGTACATTAATGCAATCATGGGGAACTGACCTTTTTGACCTGACTCCCTCCCCTAATCTGATGAGCCTCTCTGGGAAGGCTATTTGTCAGGTGATTGCAATAGACCACCAGCTTGGCCAGGCATGGTGGCTCATGCCTGTAATCCTCCCAGCACTCTGGAAGGCCCTGGCTGGAGGATCCATCGAGCCCAGGAGTTCAAGACCAGCCTGAGCAAGAGCAAGATTCCGTCTCTACTAAAAATACAAAACATAAGCCAGGCGTTGGGGTGGGCACTTGTAGTCCCAGCTACTCAGGAGACTGAAGCAGGATTGCTTGAACCCAGGAGTTTGAGGTTGCTGTGAGCTATGACAGCACAGTACCCTAGCCAAGGCAACAGAGTGAGACCATTTCAAAAAAAAAAAGAAGTTCTGTACCTTAAAAATTATTTTTCCTCCAAATTAGGAACTGTTTTGCAAAATTGCTTTCTAGGTATCTTCTCTGACTTTGATCTACTCCTGGGAATCACTTCTTTTGGCCCCAGGATTGGCTTCTTTGAGTCAGTCTGAAGTATGAGGTGTGGAGTGAATGAGAACCAGGTCTGGGAAGATGGCAGTGCCCTCAGCAGCCAGCGTGCAGTTATATGCATGACCTAGTCTGGGTTTAGGCATATTGTGTTTTCTCTAAATAATCCGTTTGTGTTCATCATTGGTTTTCAGTAAAGGTTTGTTTGTATGGGAAATGTTTTAGTTGTTTTAAGAGGGACCCACGTGGTTTTAGATCAGATTCAAGCCAGAGCTGCCACGTGGGAGGCAACAGCAACTGGGTGTCTGTGACACCTCGACTTTGTGCTGGGAGTTGGGGGGGGCAAGCCCAGCAGGACACGCAGACTTCAGCAGAGTGGGGTTGAGGCCGGTTACACATCTGCCCCCCTTTCCTGTGGGAGCCACTTTTGGCAAGTTCTTCAGTGATAAAAATCTGAAGAAAGGCTTTTTCCTGGGATGTGTGGGGCATCGGTGGGGGTCTGTGAACCCATCACGTTTTTCATCCAGACTTCTGTGTGTGTGTACACTTCTCTGAGGAGAGGGTTCGTGGAGGGCTTTTGCATCTTTACGCCTTCCCTTCGCTGCCTCCACGCGTTCGCCAGGCAGCCTTGCCCAGTGACCTGCCCTCTCTGCACCTCAGTTTCCTCATTTGTGTAGTACCTGATACAGTACCTGACAGACTGATGGCACTCAGTGTCACGTCAAAGGTATTATTTGAGCTTTGGCTTATGTTGGTTTTTTAAGGCAGCTATAGAGCAGAAACTTAGCTAAGACAGTTGGTATTAATGTGATTATTTTATACAATATCATACTATTTTATTTATAGGAAATGAAGAGCGAGACCGTATCTCTACAAAAAATAGAAAAACTAGCTGGGTGTGGTGCTGTGCACCTGTTGTCCCAGCTACTAGGGAGGCTGAGGCAGGAGGGTTGCCTGAGCCCAGGCGTTTTGAGAGTTCGAGGTTGCAATCAGCTATGATGATTCCAGCCCAGGCAACAGAGCAAGACTTTGTCTCAAAAACAGAAAGGATTTCTGAAAGTCTTTTTTTTTTTTTTTTTTTGAGACAGAGCCTCAAGCTGTCACCCTGGGTAGAGTGCCATGGCGTCACAGCTCACAGCAACCTCCAACTCCTGGGCGCAAGCTAGTCTCCTGCCTCCGCCTCCCAAGTAGCTGCGACTACAGGCGCCCGCCACAACGCCCAGCTATTTTTTGGTTGCAGCCGTCATTGTTGTTTGGCGGGCCCGGGCTGGATTCAAACCCACCAGCTCGGATGTATGTGGCTGGTGCCTTAGCTGATTGAGCCACAGGTGCCAAACCTGAAAGTCTTTTTTTTTTTTTCTTTTTTTTTGTGGTTTTTGGCCAGGGCTAGGTTTTAACCCGCCACCTCCTGCATATAGGACTGGCGCCCTACTCCTTGAGCCACAGGCGCCGCCCCTGAAAGTCTTTTTATAAAAGTAAGAAATAAGAAGTGATTATTGTAGAAAAGGGTGTAATGAAGTTTTTTTGGAGAAGAAAAGATAAGAAATCAAAACAGTGCTAGACATCTGTGTGTTTTCTTTCACCTTAGATGCTGATAGAATGAATGCAAGAACTGAGACGTCTTTCAGTGTAGCTGGTGCAGAGGCAGCTTCCTTTACACAGAGGAGCTGTATTTTTACAACGGGTAGTAGGCAGCCAAACTGAAGCCAGGAGCAATGAAACTTCCCCCAAAACAAACCAGAGTCCGGGATTCTAGAGTGCCTGTGGCATATTTACAGGAAACCAGCAAGGAACGCTTTCCAAGGTGAAGAGCTTTTTGGTGATTTTTGAGGATCCTGTGTTTTTTTAATCCTTCAAAGCAGCTGGGCTGCTACAGAGCTACATTTAGGGTTTCCTTTTGCCCCCCTCTCTATGAGGACTTTCCTGGAGTAAGTGCAAGTGGGAGAAAGTTGCTTAATATCCAGTAAACCGTTGACTCACACAGACCCTGAAGCTTGCAAGAGCGTGGCATAGGTGGCAGCTGGAGCTTAGTACAGGGGGGGTGTTGCCTGATTTAAATATAAAAGGACTTTTTATTACAGAAAATTTCAAGCATATAATAAGCCCCCCATTTATCTGTCTGCATCTTCAACAGTTATCCTCCTCCTTGGCCAATCTTACCTTGTCTGAACCCGCTCACTCCACCCTCCCCCAGCTTGAATTAGTTTTGAATCAGACTGTTAGGTTTAATTGTCATGAGTAATCTAGGTCTCTCCATTCTGAGAACCTAATTCTAACACTGTACCAAAGTAGTAAGTGCTGGCTTTTTTTTTTTTTTTTTTTAATTTAAAAATTTTTTTTTTTTTTTTTTTTTTGTAGTTTTTGGCTGGGGCTAGGTTTGAACCTGCCACCTCCGGCATATGGGACCGGCGCCCTACTCCTTGAGCCACAGGCGCCGCCCACCTTAAAAATTTCTTTAGAGCTGGGCGTGGTGGGCCATGCCTGTTAATCCTGACACTTTGAGAGCTGAGGCAGGACCATCACTTGAGGCCAGGAATTCAAGACCAACCTGGGCAACATAGTGAGACCCTGTTTCTACAAAAAAGTACCTGGGTGTGGTGGCATGCAACCAGTCTCAGCTACTTTAGAGGCTAAGGTGCCATTATCTACGGTAGGGCCAGTGCACTCCAGCCTCAGTGACAGAGCAAGACCCTCTTTTTTTTTTTTTTTTTTGAGACAAGAGTCTCACTATGTCACCCTCAGTAGGTGCTCTGGCGTCACAGCTCACAGCAACTTCAAACTCTTGGGCTTAAGCGATTCTCTTGCTTCAGCTTCCAAAGTAGCTGGGCCTACAGGCACCTGCCATAACACCCGGCTATAAGACCCCGTCTCTTAAAAACAAGAAGTTCTGTAGCTTTTTTGTGTGATTACAGAAATAACATAGGCCCATTATAACTGGAAATCACACAAAGTTTAAAGATAATAAAGCTCTCAATGATTCCATGATCTGGAGCTTCCCACCAACCACGACCTCTTCTTTCTTTTTTCTTTTTTTTTTTTGGAGATGCGTTCTTGCTATATTGCTCACTCATGTCTCAAACTCCTGGCCTCAGCCAAGGTATGGACCACCACAGCTGGCCCACTGTGATGACTTTGGAGGGCCCCTGTGGATACCTCTCTTGAGCTGCTGTTTTTACTTTGCTGCCTTCTGCTCTGGGTCCTCACCTCCCCAGCCACCCTTCATCCATCACCATCTTCACTCCTATGGTTCTGAATGTATTTAGAGCCTCCCCGTGTATGTTGTTCAAGAGGTGAATGGTACCCCCGTTGGTGGCCTGCTTTATTTGTGGTTGCTACTTAATGAATGTGCTGTACCCCACCCTGTAAGGCCAGCAGGGCCTTCCTTCTCTGCCTTTGAAACCCTTTAAAACCCTTTAAACCCCTTCTTTCCCCATGCTGGGCTGGGCAACAAATACAATGTGGCATTCCCAGATACACCCTCCTACTCACTTTACTTCCAAGAAAAATTCCCAAGCAAATGGACGCTGACGTGCTCAGGCCACCAGTGTGCCCTGAGTCCCCACCCTCGGACTGCAGGAAGGGGACTGACCCCAGGCTCTCGCTGAGCAAGGCCTGTCCAGCAGGAAGTGCAGAGGAACTAATGGGGAGTCACTTTTTGTAGTTTTCCACCCTGCTTATATTATGTATATTTTCCAACATTTTTTTTTCAAGCTGTCGCCCTGGGTAGAGTGCTGTGGCGTCACAGCTCACAGCAACCTCAAATTCTTGGGATGAAGCGATTCTCTCACCTCAGCCTCCCGAGTAGCCGGGACTACAAGCGCCCACCACAACGCCTGGCTATTTTGTTGTTGCAGTTGTCATTGTTGTTTTAGCAGGCCCAGGCCGGGTTCAAACCCACCAGCCTCAGTGTGTGTGGCTGGCGCCCTACCCACTGAGCTATAGGCGCTGCCTATATTTTCTCATTTCATTAACTTTTTTTTGAAAACATGATCTTTAATGTTCATAGTCTGTCTTAAGGATGAATTAGAGTAAGTTGGTAGAGTCGGATGCACTGATGTCTGTCCAGACACTAGTTCTGCCTCAGGGCCCCTCTGCTTGGATGTCTGCAGACATTCCCCGCACACATTGATCATAGGAGCACAGCCACATGTCTCACAACGTGGCAGCTACTTGCTGTGGTTTCTGTTCAGAACAACGGGCTTTAGGCTGGACTGGAGGAAAGTTCTGACTGACCTGTGAGGATCGGGCTGCAGGAGAGCTTCATAACGTGCAGAAGAGAGCAAATTGCACCATCCCTCCCAGCGTCTAACACTTTCATTACAAAGGTATCTTTTATTAAAGTGTTTCCTGAATGACTGAACCTGGAACTGCTCTCTAAGCAAGTTATTGGACTTCTCATAATACATAAATGAGAAGTGTATATTTTAAATCAGCTATGAGGAAGAGTGACAGCCACTGCCCCCTGCCTGTGTGCTGGCTCTGTCCCGCTCTTCACATCTGGGCAGAGGATGTGGACGGCAGCCAGAGAATCTGCTGAAGTGAGGAGGTTAGGGCCTCATTCCCTCAAAACACACCCACACCCACACAGAAACAAACAACCTGCAAGGGCTGAATCTAATGGGAATAAGATGTAGTTTATAAAACGCGTGGTACATAGTGAGCACCCTGTGAGCCAGTGGAATTAACCCCAGGAGAACAGCCCGATGGCGAGAGGTCACACAGTCATGTCCTACCCTAGACCCTGTAGACCCTAAAATGTCAGCTGAGGGGAAGCTGCTTGGAGGGAGGCTGAGATGGCTGCTTCAGGGGTCTCCGGGATGTCCTGCAGCACAGAACTTCACCTTGGGGGGGTTCCGGGGGACAGTGGACGGTCCATTGGTGGAAGGTATCAGGAGAAGATGCTGGCATAGGCTGCCCTGGATATGGTGAGTTTTCTGCCTTGGTTAATGACCAGAGGCTGAAAGACCCAGTGCTTTGGGGATTTTGTAAGGGGGAAGTGGGACTGTAAGATCACTAAAACCCTGAGATTCTATGATTCTTCAAAAACAAAAGACCTTTAACTCAAAGACTTTGCTAGTTGGTACCATCTTTTCCCGTATGAATACAAATGCGTATGGGCCTGTTCTACAGGAAGGAGATTGGAGTTGTCTAAGATGGTTTTAAAACTTTTATTCCTGTAAACACGGAACATTTACGAGAGTGGGGCTGTCTTGCACTTTATCTCACCTTTCCGATGTGGGAGTTTTTGGGACACCTTCCAAGAGATGTGATGCTTCCTGTGTCTCAGTTGGAACAGCCCAAGGCCAGGAGACTCCTTGTCACAGGCGGCTCTGACCCAGAGGTACCACCATGCTCCATACCTCCCCGAGCTCCTGTGGTCTTGGTGGAATGCTGTGATTTTTACAACACACAGGAATAAATCCCCGCTGATGAGTGAATCTGGTTTCCATCATTGATTGGAAACGGATTCCTACCCCTTCCCCTTGTTCTGGATTTAATCTCCCTAAGAGAATGAGCTAAGCCACTTTCCTCAGTCAGAGGACAGAAGGGAAACCAAAAGAAAGAGAGGGAGCGACTCTGAGCAGTGACCCCCAGCCTGCACAGCACCTGCCCCCGCCCTGCGTTTGAATGCTGCGATCCGACGTGGGCATCTCACATGGCCGTTCTTGTCCTGTGCTGGGTCTCACGGGAAGCAGTGTGGGGGGATGAATAAGGTAGAGGAGAGGCTGGGGTGGTCCTGGGCCTCGGCTTGCTCAGAGTGGTGGGAAGCAGCCGTGGTTCCTTGGTGTGCCCCTTGGCACCAAGTGGCTTCAGAGAACCTCCTCTCCACTACATGTGCTCTGGGGTTCCTTAAATTTATTTCCTAATTTAAATTTTCTCACTTGCCCAAAGCCTTTGGTCAGGCAGTTCACTTTCGAGATGGTGGAAGAGTGTCCCCGGCTTCCTTTTTTTCCCCCCTTTCCCAGCTTTGTTGGGGCATCACTGCTGCACACTGAGCTGCGCATATTTAAAGAACAGTTGGGTCATTTCCGTTTGCTTCAGTGATAACATACAACATCTGCCTCCTGCTCTCCCTGCCGCCTGCGTCTGATCCCGCTCTCCCCAGTTTTCCAGCCTCCTCTTAGGCAGCGATTCCAGCTGGCAGCGCTGTAACAAGTGTTTCCATAAGCATTCCCACGATCCTTCAAGTGAGGAGCGTGACCTCGGAACCATGTGCCCAGTCCCCTCCCCTGACGTAGGAGGTGGTGGGAGGTAAGAACAATACTTGGATGGATGGATTCCCCGTCTGGGGCACTGCCGGAAAGCTGAGCATCTGTAGGCCATCCAAACATGATCGTTCCCTGGGGATTCGAGGGTTCGAAGGGGAAAGTGAATTGATTTCTACCTTCACGTTAGAGGAAAGAGCCTAGCAAAACAACCCCCTCTGCTTTTCTGAGCTCTCCTGCCGTGCTTCCCATTAGTTTTGGTCATGGAACTTATGAGCTAAGTATAAAAAAAACAGGCAAATCAGGGCAAAGATGTTTTCTCTTTGTGTCATGAAGCTCGCTCACTGGTGAGTTCTGAGGCTCGCTTTGCTGAGGTCCCTGGTAAACAGTTTCTTCAGTTTCCCTGGGCTGGCGGGAGTACGTCCCTAGCTTTGGAATACTAGAAGGCTGTCTTGCTGTGCTGGTACCCAGAGTGAGTCACCCTGCCCGTTGTGTTCTGTTCCTGATTGCTTTTCCAGTTGTAGAGGGTCCCCATTTCATATCAAGTCACTAAGACTCTGCAGAAGGTGCTTACACCTTTTAGGCCGGTGGACTTTGCATTCTGTATTTATATGGCCAGGAGGCAGGAAACAATGATGTTACCATTTATTTCCTTTTCTGCAAGGCAGTAAGCAGCCCCCAAAGGCTTATATGGGACGGACGGTGTGTCTCCTGGGGCTCAGTTGTGTACTGTGTGTGGACTCGAGTATTATTTTCATCTTTCATGTAAGCAGCATGGAGATGGTTAGGGTAATGATACCCCAGCTCTTGAGCTGGCCATTACCTTTTCCTCAGGTTACTCCCTCTCCTGCACTCAGACACAGGCTGTAAGGACCTGTGACAGTTTTTATATTCATGGAAGGCCTTACTAACATGAGGTCCCTTATTATAAAACTGTTTGCTATTGTTTTTTTTTTTCTTTTGAGACAGAGTCCCACTCTGTCGCCTGGGCTGGGAAACAGTGGCTTAATTATAGCTCACTGCAACCTCTGACTCCTTGGCTCAAGCTATCCCCCTGCCTCAGCCTTCCAGTAGCTGAGACTACAGGTGCGTACCACCATGCCTGGCTGATGTTTTTATTTTTTGTAGAGATGAGGAGGTCTCTCTCTTGCTCGGGCTCTTCTTGAACTCCTAAGCTCAAGCTGTCTTCCTACTTGAGCTTCCCAGAAATGCTAGGATTACAGGTGTGGGCCACTATGCCCAGCTGACTTTTTGCTTTTAATGAAAGCCATCAGTCGATAAATGTCTGTTTCTGGATGAGAAACATTTTTATCTACCAGGGAAAGGGCGGCACCCATAGCTCAGTGGGTAAGATGCCGGCCACATACATCCAGCCAGGTGAGTTCAAACCTGACCTGGGCCTGCTAGACAACAGTGATAACTGCAACAAAAAAATAGCCGGGCGTTGTGGTGGGCGCCTGTAGTCCCAGCTACTCGGGAGGCTGAGGCAGGAGAATCGATTAGCCCAAGAGACTAAAAAAAAAAGAAAGGGAAAACACCATATTGAAAAATCAAGCATTTGGATTGGTAAAGACTCTTGGTTTCTGCATTGTAGTATAAGCTGGAACATACTCAGTCCAAATCAGCGAGCCTGCCCCCCGCCTGAGGTCAAAGCATCCAGGCTCCCTGGGATTCCTGGGATTTGCAGTTGCAGCCTCACTGTGGATGCCCAGAGTCCAGCCCCGTCTTGTAGAGGTTGGCAGAAGGCCAGCAAGGCCTTTATTTTGGAATGTTAGATTGTATCCTTTTACCTTTTTGTTTCTCCCTCTCTGTTGACTTAACATGTTCAATTTATGGAGCAGCCACTATGCCCCAGGTATGTGCTGGCTGCTGTGTAAGGAAGGATTACTCCCACGTAATCCTTAACATAACAGTGTGAATTATGTGTTACAGTTGTCCCCCCTCATCTGCAGGGGGCTGGGGTCAGCGTTTGAATAAAAAAAATCTTTCCTGGGGCAGTGCCTGTGCTCAGTGATAGGGTGCCAGCCCCATGTACCGAGGGTGGTGGGTTCAAACCTGGTCCCGACCAAACTGCAACAACAACAACAAAAATAGCCGGGCGTCGTGGTGGGCAGCTGTAGTCCCAGCTACTTGGGAGGCTGAGGCAAGAGAATGGCCTGAGCCCAGGAGTTGGAGGTTGCTGTGAACCACAGCGCTGTACTGAGGGCGATAAAGTGAGACTCTGTCTCTATAAGAAAAAAAAAGAAAGAAAGAAAGAATATCTCTCTCAAACCTGTATCCTTCAAGTATAGCACTCTGCTGCTTCCACCTCTTGCAGCTCACCTATGCAAAAGTGGGTGTTAAACAACCAGCTTCTCTTCTTCTGGAGACTTTAATTAAAACAAAGAGGGAGCAGTGGTTCTAGGTATAGGAAGGGAGCGTGGTGGCAGCAGGTGGCCTGGCTGCCAGGCTGTGTAGAGTAGGGATTAGGCACATAGGCTTGGGGGTTGGGTACACCTGCCTTTGAATCCCAGCTCCACTACTGATTTTTTTATTTTTGGTAGAGATGAGGGGGTCTCTCTCGTGCTCTTCTTCTTCTCCTCCTCCTCCTCCTCCTCCCCCTCCCCCCCCTCCTCCCCCTCATAGCTGTGTACATTAATGCAATCGTGGGGCACCATACACTGGTTTTATATAGGCTCTTCTTTTTGAGACAGAGCCTCAAGCTCTCGCCCTGGGTAAAGTGCAGTGGGCTCACAGCAACCTCAAACTCCTGGACTTACCACTGCCAATCAAACGTGTGACCTCACTACTCTCTGTGCCTCAGTCTCCAGCCACATCTGAGACTAGCAACTAGCACCTACCTCCTAGGGTCATTTTATGATTAAATGAGATATTAGCACATAAAGCACTAGGAACAATGACTTAATTAGCTCGAGCTATTATTTTTATTATTATATTTAAGCCCTGACTCAGAGCCTGCCGTGGCGCCTGCCCGTGGAAGTCGTGAGTAGTCATTAGGTTGTTTGCTGTACCTGGCAGAGTCTGCCGCAGTTGTAGTGTGAGAGCCAGTGGTGGTCAGTGATCCTGTCCGGCGTGGACTTAGCCTCAGGTTATCAGAAGGGCATTCTGGAGCTGGAACTCGTTGCTGCTCTTTAATTCTTTCTGTTCATGGAGGCGTGTTGCACTCCCTACTCAGCCAGCTTTCTTGAGACATAACACTCAGCATTTCACTGTGGTTGGAAGGAAAGAAGGCTTTGTGCTTGCAAAAATATTTCTTGTTGGCAAGATGTTCGCTAGTTCTGAGGAAACTTGTCTGTTGATGGAGGAATAATGTTTCCACTCATAAAGATCACTTTGGTTTAGCCTAAAAGAACTAAAAGAGAATGGCCTTGACTGAGTTGATTTTTCAGGTCCCAGCTGGGCTGCATGCCTTCAGGTAACATTGTGTGTGTGTATGAGAGAGAGAATTCCGTATCCTAACATTAGAATCTTACGTCTTCTGGAACTAAGTTCTGTTATAAGAAGATGGTGATAATACCTGGTTTTTATTGAATAGTTACTATGTTTCAGGAACTGTGCTAGTTTCTTTACATATACTTTAATACTGTCTTTAAAACAGTCCTGCAGGATAGGTATTATTATTATTATTATTATTATTATTATTCCCATTTAACAGATAAAGGAATTGAGATGCAGGGAGGTGAAGGACTTGTCCAGACCTCCATTGCTGGGAATTGGGTGGTGCAAGCTCTGGTTCCTTGTCTGTCTTCCTTCCAAGGTCCTTTCTGCCAGCTGCAGACCTGAAAGGAGGTCTGTTTCTGGTGTTGAAAGTTGAAGCCCTGAAGGATGTTGTTTTTAGGCATCTCCTTGCCTGATGGGTCCTGACGTGAAGTGGAAGAGGGGAAGGAACATTGTGACATGTCTTGGGTTAAATTTGTGAATGTATCACAAGTTGGTAACATGTCGCATCTTACATTTCCATCACCAGAGTCACTTAAAGCCTTGGGGATATGTTTGGGGAAGCTGGAGGGCCAGATGTTGAAGGATTCTATCCTGCTCTGATGTGCTGTGTCTGTGGTTGGCAGTGTAGTGTGGCATCAGGATAAAGAGTTTCCCTTGAGCTGTAACGAGGAGCACAGAGACCAGCAGAGATGGGGTGGAGTCTGCCATGATTATTCACACACAGGCGTCTGAAATGGGAGCCCAGGAGCCAAGAAATAAATGACCCAAGAGCTTTGATTGCTGGGTGCATAAGCATTGAGTTCTTTTCCTCCAACCTCCTCTTGGACATAAGTCAGAAAGTAGCACTGTCCCCTTCTAGATAAAGTATTTAGATTGATAGAGCCTTCATTTCCCCCCAAATCCTTTAAATCGTGCTGCTTTCCTATTAAGGCTTGTCCATTTGTGCTGTTTGCAGGTTGAACCTTAGGTTGCCCCCCACACCCTTAGAAGCCATGCACAACGTCTTCCTGGAATAAAGCCATGTCCAGACATTACAGGTTTCATCCAGACCATCTTGTAAATCTTCTTGAGAGATGGTTTATGTGAATTGGCTGCTTCTGCTCTGAGAAAGGGAGTTTACTTCTCTTAGCCTTCATCAGTGAACATGTGGGTGACATTTTTCTTTCTTTTTTTTGTTTTTCTCTTTTGGTAGGCAACATTTTTTCAATTTTTTTAAACACTTGTTTGGAATACAGGGGTGTTCTCCTTTAATCATCTTCGACGTTTGTGAAAGTCTTCTTTAATCTCTTGTGCCATTGAGGTGGAAATGGACAACATATAATAGCATCAATTGACGATGTCTCAGGATTGCCCATAATTAGGTGCCTGACTGCCAGTTGACAAAGTGGGGGAATTAGTCACTTGTTACGTGAAACCAGCCAGGATCCTGCGGAGGCAGCAGCTGCAGACATCTGTGAAACATTAATGATCAGACATGAGGTGAGGGTGCCTTGCAGACCTCCTGAAGGGGCCCAGGCACCCATCAGCCCGAACCTATCTGGAAAAGACTTCAGTATTTTTGACAAAACAACCTGTCATGATGGTGTTTGTGAGAGGAGGGGAAGGTCTGTAATCCAGGATGACAGATTTCAGAATTCGGTAGGAGATGGAATTGTCCACAATTTACCCAGTCACTGCCCCCATTGGATTTTGTGAGCTTGCAAGTGATTCTTTAAAGTCCTGAAAAATTAATTTTATTTTAGTCCAGGTTGTTTAGCATTCCCTATGGAGTGTTTGGGCATGGGAGGCAGACCTGTGTTAACATCCTTGTCAATCAGTGCTTTGGCTCTGACGACCTTTTGAGCTCAGTTTATTTATCTGTGAAACTGGGATAATGGTCACTTCCTCTTGCAGCTGTCATGAGACTCCCAGACACGCAGGAGGCGCTGCCTGGTCTGTGGTAGGCGCCCTTAGCAAGCGTTAGTTTCCTTCCTTTTCTCTTTTGAAATTGGTTTCTATTTGGATACTTGGTATTCTTACTCAATAAAGAGTAATTCATTTGAAAAAATAAAATCATCTGGACAACATGTAAATATTCTTAATACTGCCATTGTTAATTCTAATTAACTGCCATTGTTAATGTAAAATTTTATTCCAAATAGCATTTTGGAGGGTAAAATCTAGTTCCATTTTTCTTTAACTTAATTTTTTATTGCTTTTAATGGTTCCCACACTCCAGCTGCATTCTTAATTTTGACTTAACGATTAAATTATAGATGGTTTATCTGAAATAATTGGGGCCAGAATTGCTTTGGATTTTTTTTTTTTTTTTTGCAGTTTTTGGCCGGAGCTGGGTTTGAACCCGTCACCTCCGTGTACGGGGCTGGTGCCCTACTCCTTTGAGCTACAGGCGCTGCCCTGGATTGTTTTTTTTTTTTGAAGTATCTGCAGAATGCATACTGGGGGAGCATTCCTAACCTAAAAATCTAAAACCTGAAATAATCCAAGGAGCATTTCTTTTCAGCATCATGTTGGTGCTCAAAAAGTGGATTTGGAGCAGTTTGGATTTTGGACCTTTGGGTGAGGCACACTGGCCTGGTCAGCATATGGAAAGCACTAAAGTGTGTAATAAGGAGTGTCATTTCTGGTCTTGGTTCATTTGCTGGTTGGTTGTGTGATGAGTCTCATTAGTTACGGATAAGCAGGGGCCTCTGTTATCCTCATTTTAGATGGTCTCCGAGCTCCTCTTTCTGTGACTCTGTTCTGAAGGCTGGAGAGGTGGAGTGAGGCAGATCCAAGAGAAAATGCTCCAGTTCCCCCAGCTGGCCTGTTGGCAAAGGGACCAGGAGAGCCACCAGAGCATGGACTCATCAGCTGTCATCTGACCTGGGGTATGGCCCTGCTGCCCGGCATCCCCTTCGCTCTGTGTTTGTCATGAAGAGCAGGCAGTGGTTGCCTTTAGGAGCCATGTTGGTTTGGATCTGGGTTTCAGTGCTCAAAGCACGGGTCAGCAAACCCTCTGAGATGCTGGCAGGGTGGGAGGTGGCGGCCAGCTGTGTGCTGGGAAGTGGGTGAGGTGGAGGTACAGAGGCAAGGGCGTCTGCCTCAGAAGGGAGGTAGAAGAATTACCAGAACAAACCCTGCTGGGCACTGGCTGTGCTTTGCTGGTGAGAATGAGCTTGTGTAGCCACTGCTTCCCCAGGACTCTTGGTTGCTAACTCCATTGAGAATTTTTGCCATCCTTCCAGGCTCACCGGGTAAATTTTGATCTCTGCAGAGAAACTGTTCTGCGCTTAGAGACTTGGGGGTGGGGTGGGGGTCATAAACAGTGACTTAGTTATCCTAAAAGCAACAGCAGAAATATTAACTCCACCTCTTGAATGTGACTCATTTCGGATATTTTACTTCCTGGAGGGATGTGTAAAGGAAAAATCAGCTGATGGTTCTTGTAGAGTTTGACACAGAGCCCGTATGTAGGTTGCTAAGTGTTCCTCTGGAATAAATACACCAGGGAGAAGCATGGGAATATTCTCATTGCTGGCTAGGGTACCAAGATAGTTTGGGGACTCTCCTAGGGCTCTCTTATTTGCATGGTTTTAATATTTTGAGAACAACAGTAAATGGGGAGAAGGTTCAGTGGTGGACATGGTTCTTGGCAGTGTCCAGAGCTGGAGAAGTGGAGCAGAGGGCTTCAGAAAGGAAGCTGAATAAAGGGGTAAGCGGAGTGCGGTGAGTGTGGAGTTTAGTAACTCTTACTGTCCTTGCCTTACCTCTCATTTTGGCTCAGGAAAGTCACGGGTCCCATGGGCTCCGTCATCCACAGGGCAGGGGGAGTGTCGGGTGACTGTTGTGAAAGTCTGCTTGCCTTTGTTGGAGCTTAATGACTTGGAAACTGAAATAACACCCCGCCTACCTAGAGACTGCTGGCAACCTGAATGGAAAACCTGTGTCAAGTGAGGGAAAAATCTGGGAGGAAAGGGCCCTCGAGCACCCAGAAAACATTGTGTAAAAGTTCTGGCAGAAAAGCCACACGTGCTATTTGCTCGGAGACTTTCTGCCATTCGGGGAGGATGCATTGTGGGGTGGCGGCCCCGTGGGCCAGACATGGTGCCTGTTCTCGGGAGCCCTGCATGGTGAAGAGCATCCCCGGGCACACGTTTTGAAGAAAGCTGAGCCTCCAGAGGCTTAAGTGGTGACTTGCTTAGTTCCACCCTGCAGGTTATTTGGGAAAGTAGGAATTAGTGTTGTATCTGTGTGTTTTAGAGTCTTAGACTTCTTCAAGAAAAGGACGAAAAATGTGCGCACACATACACACGCATCTTCATCCTGCAAACTGTTTGAGGGCCTGTGACTCTGGGCTGTAAGTTGTGAACCTATGATTTGGTCTTCTCTTAAAGATTTTTTTTTTTTTTTTGGAGACAGAGTTTCACTGTGTCTCACTGATAGAGTGCTGTGGTGTCACAGCTCACAGCAACCTCAAACTCTTGGGCTTAAGCAATTCTCTTGCCTCAGCCTCCTAAGTAGCTGGGAGGCTACAGGCGCTACAGGCGCCTGCCACAACACCTGGCTATTTTTTGGTTGTTGTTGGGCAGGCGCGGGCTGGGTTTGAATGCCAGCTCCATGTATGTGGCTGGTGTTCTAGCCGCTGAGCCTCTCTTAAAGTTTTTTTTGGTTGCAGTTTTTGTCCAGGGTCGGTTTTGAACCCGCCGCCACTAGTATATGGGGCCGGCACCCTACTCCTTGAGCCACAGGCGCCACGCTCTTAAAGATTTTTATTGTTGGTTTTGTTTTAAATGGGAATGGGCTCCCAGTTATCTGGTTTCTCAGCACATAACAGATTAGAAGCAACATTTTAGTTGAGGAAAGTATAGCTGACAGCCTGACAGATTAGGCAGAACATTTAAAAAGCAGACACAGTGCAGTGTTCTAGGAGAGGGGCTCAAAACTGTGTCCTTTGGCCGATGAGAGATGGTTTAACTGTGTTCATTGCATAATCTGTGTTCATTTACATTGTGCAAAAACATGGACCATGTAATTCATTTTAAAGAGATTGCTGTCTTACAGTATTAAAAAAAGTTCGTACTTAGAAGTTACAGGGAGGAACTCCAAGATCCTCCATGATAATGGGACAGCCGGCATGTTGGTCTTTCTGAGTGTAAAACAAGGGTGATACACTTGTTCTTTTCTGCTTTTTTTTTTTTTCTGGCTGGTCTTCTGCCTGAGGTCTTGTGCTCCTTGAGGGCAGGGACAGGACAGTGTCTTACTGTTAGCCTCCCTATCACTCACAGCTCATGGTCAGTGGGAAGAGGGCAGGGGATGGGGTCAGAACTCTCAACAGGAAGGTAGGGGTTCAGGAGCTGGTTTTGCCACTGTCTGTGTGACCTTCCAGCACTTTCTGCGAACCTCATGATTCATCATAAAGTGAAAGGAGCAAGACAGATGAACTGCAAGTGTCCATCCAGATCTAATTTCCTTGTACCTGACAGAATTTTCTTTTTAAAGGAGAGACTTGCGCAGACATTGTTTTCATAGTGATCAAGATGATGTTGATACAGCCACTGAATTGTTCACTTTAAAATGGTTAAAACTTCCCCCCAAATAAGATAGGAGTTTGTCGTTCAGGCGGGCTGGTCGGCCGTTCACGGACCCGGGATCCTTCCTGCTGTTGCTCTGCCGTCTCTAGGGGTCTTGTGATTATCTGCTAGGGGCTTGGTGGAAGCTAGGACTAAAAGGGTTAGTTTTATATTGTGTGGGGTTTTTTTTATTTTGTTTTGCCTCCATTTTAAAAGGTGACATTAACCCAGGCATGTTGATATACAGGGGGCTTGGTCCGCTAAGTGGACTTCTCGTTCACTCTATAGAGGGTATTGGATATCCCCATAGAGACGAGGTCATCCAGAGGGAATGTGTGTGTTTGTGTTTGGGGAGGCATGGCCCTCCACACCCAGCTGTCATCCCCGTGACCCTCCCAGAGGGCGGTCAGTCAGTGGGAGAAGCATTTTTCTTTTTATTAATCCAAAATGTGCAGTTTTCCAACTGACCTAAGGATGATGCTGGCCCACAAGTCTTCCTCATCCACTTCCAGCACAAATCGTTCCTCAGCCACATGGCAGAAAACAGATTCAACATTTAAACAAAGTTGCCTGTTGGGTCCCAGATTATACAACACAAACCATAGTTAAATTAGACTCCATAAATTTGTGGTAAATCAGCCTGGGCGCCAGCAGAGTTTACCTTGGTGCTGTCCATGAAGTATTTGCTAAGCCTCTTGGGAATGTAAACAAGTAGAGGTCTTGATGAACTCAAGAACAAACTTTAAAGGCCGTGAAGCTTTGGTTTGTTGTTTATGTATAGACAGATGCTAATAAGTACAGATCTGCCTTAACCAGCCCTCTAGAGCTGGCCAAGCAGGGCTTTTGCTTACAAGTACTAGTGGTTTGAGTTACCGCTTGTCCTTGAGATGACAAACACTGGGGTTTAAAAGGGTACACACAAGCTGTATACACTCAAATGAGGCTGTGGCACCATCTTCTAGCAGGTGGCCCCGGCTAGAAAACGTAGTCATCTCAGATTTCCTGGGCTTCCTCCCGTCTCCAGTAATCCGCCTTGTCCTGCCTGTCCTGCCCTTGTGGCCTCTGACTCTACCCCTGCTCTCCAGCTATTTAGCCAGAGCCGTGGTTACTGCAGAGGCCTGTCTGCTCTGACTGTCTCCGCACAGAATCCTTCTGTGTCACTCACTATTCTGATCTAACAAAATCACCCCCAAACCTAGTAACTAAAGAGAACAACAATCATTTCACCATTTCTGATGGTTTCTGTGGGCCAGTAATTCAGGAGGGCCGTGGCTGGGTGGTCCTAACTTGGGTCTCACGCTGCAGTCAGACACCTGGAGACATGGGGGCTGTCCAGGCGTCCCTCTCTTCCCGGAGTCCAGGCTCTCTCCCTGCGCAGGGTGGCCTCAGGGCAGCTGAACGGGCTCCAAGTGTGCATCCTACAGGTAGTGGAGAAGCTATGCCTTCTCTTCTGGCCTAGCCTTACAGGTCATAGGGCATCAGTTCTGCTCTGCTCTGTTATACAGTCACTAAAGCTCCCAATTTCCAGGGGAGGGAACTCAGGCTTCCTCCCAGTGGGGAGTGTCAAAAGCCATGCTGCAAGAGCAGGCTGGTGGGGGAGCTCGTTATGGCCATTTTCAAAAAATACTATCCACTTTGCCTTCTAAGACAACAATGCTTTGTCATTCCTCTTTGGGAAAATGTTTAGGGGCTCCTAAATCCTCACAGAGAAATAGATCTTAAAGTTGTAAAGGCCGGAGAACATGACAAGAAGCCTTACTTACAGACAAAAGCAAAACCACTGGAAGGAGTGATGTTCTGAGCCAGGTTAGCTGCCCTCGAGCAGTTTGGGACTGACCCAGCCCCACCACAGTCCCTCACCACATGGCCCCAGTCACCTGCACACGTCACATCCCGGTGACAGGTTTCCCCTGCCTCTTCCGGGTACCCGTCTCACCTCAGTTATCTGGCCACACTTACTGCCTGGAAAGGCCCCTCCAGGTCTGCCAAGGACACACCCGCTCACCCAGGGATAGCCCAGCTCCTGTGCCCTGTTCTGAGAAATCTTTTGGGGTTCTTGGTGCTACTTGTCAGGTCCCTTTGACCTCAATCGTTGTGAGTGGTGTGTTTGCTGCATGGAACTTAGAACTTACCACTGTTGGGCACGTCTGCCCTTTGCATCCCCACATAGGGACCGAATTTTTCTCATTTGATAATGATTTCCAAACCAGACTCTGCCCTTCTAAGTTAAATCAGCCAACTTTGACTACACACGGATGATTTGACAGCACCAAGTGTCTGAACTGTTTAGCAGATATTTTAGACTATAGTGTTTTGACTTATTTTGAAAGATTGTTCTAGTCTATAGTAACAGCTGTTTGACTTACTGCAGGGTGATTCGAACAATTTTGTGCTTTAAGTAATGTGAAAAACAAGCAGGAAGCAAAACATTTCCTATCTCAGTTTATATATTAAAACAAACAAATAAAAAAACAACAACCCCAAACCACAGCCAAAAATCTAAACCTGATCCTTGGAACCCCATCAGCTTAAAGTGGGGTAACAGTCCCCTCCTTACTCTTTGACATCCTAACAAAGGACCCTTCCTTGATTTTTTTTTTGCAGTTTTTGGCTGGGGGGTTGAGGTTTGAACCCGCCACTTCCAGCATATGGGGCTGGCACCCTACTCCTTAGAGCCACAGGCGCTGCCCCCTTCCTTGATTTTTTTAATATTGATTTTGACTGTACAATAAACTCTGTGAAGACCAAGAATTTGACGTTCACCGTTTCATCCAAACCAGTGTTTGTTACTTAGGAAACACTTAATAAATAATTATTGAATGACTAATTGGTCAGAGAATTCTGGAGGGTGAAGTGGTCATTCTTTTACTATTTACCTTTCAACCCCACTAAGTAGAGCTGGTAAAGCTCGTTTTATGAAGGAGGTGTGTTGAATCAGTTAGCATTTTGAAGGCGCTGGATGTGGAGAGTGCGGAGAGTGCCGAGTCACAGAGTGACAGCTTACAAAATAAATAGAAAGCCAGTTAAGGGAAGTAACCACAGGAGAAGGAAATCCTAGGAAAATAATTGACATGACGAAGGATTATACAAGCCAGTGTGCTGTGAGCCCTGATTTGTCTGTGCCTTCTGCGTTCTGTCACTGTTCGTACCGTGCAGGCTTCTGGTTATCTGCTGTTTTATGTTCCTTGAGGGTCGGGACCTGGTCCCCTTTGGTTGGCCCTCCATGTCATGCCCAGCTGTTGCATGTAGCCCAGTTGCTGCCCTTCTGTAGGCTGAATCCAGGGTGATGGGCTTGTCGAAAGGTGAGAGAGTTGGGACCAGGGGGTGCATCTGCTCTGGCTTGTAGTCGGTTACAGGACACCGTCCATCTGGAAGGAATCTTAGTGGCCACCTTGTCCAAAGCCCAGGTCAGGAGGTCAAGTGGACAGCCCCAGGCATCCAGGGACAGTGCAGACTTCCGGCTCTGTACTCCCACATCCTCAGTCCTCTCCTCACTTGCACTTGTTTGTATTTTTTTCCTGTTATCTTTGAAACTGTTTCTATATCAGATAGTTACAAAGCAACATGTTAATGTAAGTTTTCAGCAGCATGATACAATGAATACCCTTGAACCCACCACTCCCTGTAAACCTAAACAAATACCAACTTTCATCTTGTCTTGGTGGCTTCCTTATAACTGTTCTCACTCTTTCTGAATTTTGTATTTATCAGTCCCTTGTCTTGGCTTCACAGAAAGAAAAAAGCCTTGTTATATTAGTTTGGGAGCTCACGGTTGCTTCTTGCTGAGTTTTATAAAGTGATGGCATGGTAGCTGTCCCTGGGGCCTCCCCACCCCCACCCTGTTACCCTGCTTCCAGGGTACCTCATGGTACTCATGTAGCGTAGGTAATCTACATTTTCTTGCTTCCCCTGTGCGGGTTTGGGATGACTCCTGAGCAAACGGCTCCAGTTAACTCTAATTTTAACTTTTTACAGGCTGTCATTAAGCTTTCCCATGTTGTTTCACTTAAGGGAAGCATTTAGTCATTTCCTAATTTAATGATAGTTAAACATCCTTAGCCTTAGAAATTTGTAGCGAAACATTTCCAATTAAGATTAATTGGGATTAATGTAAAATATGAGTCGGATCACTTTACAATAGTATGTTAGTACTGTCAACGAGATCCAGTCCGACAGGAGACTCTCTGAAGGAAGCCCTTCTGCTGCCTCCTCACCTGTGGGTGGCTGGTGAGAGTGTGGTCAGCATTTGGGGGCTGGGTGTGTGAAGGGTTAAAACGGCTGCTTTTCACGTTGACCTTCTTTGGTCAAGTTACATCTTCTTTCTTAGATAGTAGGAAGTGCTTAATTTCTGGCTAATCCCTTGGGAATCCCAGTGTGTTCTGGATTACAATTTCAAATTAGCTATCTAATTATATCTAAGTTTGATTTTTCAGTTCTGAAGAATTGATATTTTCCAATGACTGGAAGTTTCTAGGCAATAGGAGTGGTCTTTGATTTAGAATTACATATAAAATGGTTTTCTCTGTGTTTTCCAGAGAGAAGCCTTATCTTTGATCAGATTCTGAGAATCAGCAGCCCCCCCAAACGATTGTTTTTAGGTGGGGGTTTCTCCACTTTAACCATGTTAACATTTTGAGCCAGGTAATTTTTTGTTGTGGGAAGCTTCCTCGCCTTTGCATTGTAGGATGAGGTAGACGTCTCCTGGTAGGGTGCTTAAAACCTGTATGATACATGTATTTACACACAACACCCCAATCGTTGAACACATACTGTTGTTAAGCATTTCACATACATTACTAAATTATTGTAACAGCTCTATGAGGTACAGTTCCCATTCTGTGCATAAATGGAGGCTTATAGAAGTGAAGAAACTTGCTCAAGGTTATAAGTTAATGAATGGCAGAGCTGGAAATTGAATATGTCTCTCTAGAGTCAAATCAGCTTATCTGTGTGCCCTAACTTGGGTGTGGTGTTAAAATCTCTTCCTGTGCCAGCAGGCAAAACCCATGTCACCGTGGCCTTGGCTGACACATGTTGTCACAGAGCTGCATGGGCACAAGCAGGGAATTCATGCTTGCTGGAATATTTCATTAAGCAAAACAAGTGATAGGATTTCTGGTGTGGTGGTTTGGGGCTTTTTATTTTTCTTCGTTGTGTGTTCCAGAATGAGTTGTCATTGCTATCTATTTTGAGCAAGGGACAAGCTCTTTTTTCTTCTTTTTCTTCTTCTTTTTAAACAAGCTGCTGTATATGCCCTATCAGTATCGGAGAATGAAACCGACAATGTCTCTGGTGATGTAAAGTGGGTCTTTGCCCCACAAGACTATTTAGTGTGTTGATTCGGGGCTTTTTAAAATCCTGAAATTGCTCTGAGGAGAGGTGGCACATACAAATCGTATACTGGCTCTGATGGGCAGTGTCAGGGCCCCTCTGCCTCTCCTCCCTTAGAGTTGCACACGAAGGTCTTCCCTGTTTTACGCGGCCTGCCTTCCTCACCTAACCTTTTGCTGCCCCTCCGGAGGCCAGCCTTCTGCGCGTTAGTCCCCCGTGCACTGAATTTACTTTGGGCTTTCCCAGTCTTACTTTCACTCAATTCCCTTCCTCCCTTCTTCCCGCCCTAAATTGTTTTTAATATATGTGTGGTGACTGGCACGCTGTGGCATGTAGTGAATATTCACAGCAAAAATACTAAACGGGGGAGTGTTGCAGAGTGCATGGTGCACAGTTCTAAAAATACAGTCAGTAACGGGTAGCGTCTGTGCTTCCAGGCCCCTGTGGCAGCAGGGACATGGTCTATTTTTCTTGTAGTCCCCTCTGCCGGCTAGAGTGGGCTCGTGACAGTACTGTGGTGTAGGTCTTAGACTGCTTTGCTCAGGGCCTGGAGAAATTCAGCAAGCTTCCCCTTGAAAAATGAAGCACTCTTAACCTCTGTGTCTCGCCACTCATTCTTTGCCTGGCTTTTTCCCCTGGCTTGGAGCTTATCGAGGAACCTGGCCTGGTGATGTCACCTGGTGCTTATACCCAGGTTACAGCAAAGGCTAAATCTGATCTCCTTGGCCACGCGCACCACAGGACCAGCCTGGGGCCAGTACATCTGCAGGAGCAGAAAAGTGGACCGGGAGCT
Source organism: Nycticebus coucang (assembly GCF_027406575.1). Taxonomy (NCBI): domain Eukaryota; kingdom Metazoa; phylum Chordata; class Mammalia; order Primates; family Lorisidae; genus Nycticebus; species Nycticebus coucang. Next base: position 14,276,931 of record NC_069801.1, on the reverse strand, counting down.
TTCTGAACTCTCCAGTCTGTTTCCCATTGTTTCTTTTGAAAGCCCCTAGCTGAGAGACTGCTACCAAAGGGGAGCAGCCAGCCTACACAGCAGTCTCCCTCCAGCCTGCAGGCTCCTAGAGGCCTGGCAGAGGGCCCATTGCCGGGCTCTTTGGCCTTAGAATTCCCTGGGCAAGCATGATTTTTAAGAGAAGTTTTGGTATACCTGTTGGCAAAAATGACTTACGTACTTTTTAATTTCTCCCTCTCCAGAGTGATCATCAGCTGGATTGTGCCTTGGACCTAATGAGGCGCCTGCCTCCACAGCAAATTGAGAAGAACCTCAGCGACCTGATCGACTTGGTGCGTGCCTTCTTCGTATGGTTCCGTTTGAGACTGCAGCTCATAATCATTTGCTTTTGTGTAGCTTTTCCATGCAGAATTCACAGCACAGGAAACCTTTTCTCTCCTTAACCACTGGGCTGCAAGATTTCTGCAGACGTGGAGAAGATGAGTTTCATATGGTAGTCTATTGTTCAGAACCATCTGTGTTAGTAAAGCCCAAGTTAGGAGCTCTAAAGTTGACAACAGCCTGCCCCATCCCCCGCTGCCTTGTCTTCAGTTTCTAGAAGCTTGCATTTAGGCACGGTGAGGAAGAGGCCACACCATCCAGCAGGCGTCCAGCAGTGCGTCTATGCTGGGCACTGGGGTTTTCTCTGCTATTGTGTGAGTTTCTCAGTTAACAAAAAGTACAAACATCTACCCCATAAGCTGCTTCTGTGGCTTCATTTCTAGTTTGAGAAAGGTAGAACAAACAAAAATTGGCTTTTTAAGAGCCTGTCACATCTAATTTTCACATATTGGATTCATTAGAAAAAATTTTATATTAAGAATGGTCTCAAAATGATGCCTCAAATTAACTACCACCATAATATTGTTTGAGAGTGCTCAAAATATTTAAAAACTTCTCATAAAGCCACAGGGAACATTAAGAAGAAATATAAAATCTGGTCCCAAGAGGCCAACTGAATCACCCACATCATTTGGCTAGTGAGTTCTGGTATAGGGTCTGGGACCTGAGTCTTCAGAGTCCAAGTCCTCTGCTTTAAACATTGTGTCCCAGATATTTCCTTGGGTGTGATTATCAGTTGCCAAGTGTGGCTTATCAGTGAGGTATCTTTGAGGTATCTTTTAAAATAGTGGTTTGAAAACTTGTTCATATGTTGTACTGATTTATTTAGTTGTATGAATTCAGAACAGTTTTATTAGGAAGAAAAGCACAGTGCAAGAAACTCCTTTTGTTCACAGGGAAAGCTTTCCATGGCAGTCTGGAAGGTCCACAGTGTAGCTACTTGTGTGTCAGTGAGAGGATGTGTGTGAGACCAGGTCAGGCCTGTGGAAGGGGTCGCGACCTTGTTGTATTTCACTCATAGTAATTCAGGAAGTGAGAAGAAGGAGGCTTCTTGAGGTCACTTGCTCTGGTCAGAAGGACACCTGTAGCTGCTGACAATGGACGGGAAGAGAAGGTTCAATAGTGATATGAGCAAATCCCCGGTTTGCAGAGGACCAGGGACCCCAGACCGAGAGCCAGTAAGGAGAAGTCAGTCACTGCGGGAGCCGGGCAGGCCCTCTGCAGCAGGCGCTGTTGCCTTGTGGGGACTGGCATCTTCTGTCACTTGGTTTTAGATTGTTTTGGAGAAGTCATACATTTGAGCTTTTATGTGAAATATTCTGATTTTTAAACAATGGTTTAAGTATCTGATCGGTTGGGTCCTGTTTTGTGAATTGTAAACTGGAGGCTGGTGGGCAGTGTGGGTGGATGGTTTAGAGGAGAGACTCTTCATTGAGAATGATGACACATAAAGTTGGATGGGTAGGAAGTGCCCTTGAAAGTGAGAAGGAGGACTTGACCTTGATGTAATAACCATCACCACCAGCCCCCTTAATCCTGAACTTCACATGTAGTGCATAGTACTAAGCAGTTTATGTGTGTAGCCTTGTTTATTAAGCTCCCCAAAATCCCATAAGGTGAACTATAAATGCAGTCTGGGGAGCACTATGTATAATGTCTTTGCATTTTTCTTGGTCGATCCTATGTAGAAGAGGTGTGCAAAAAGTTGATGGTGTGGTCAGGTCCCTAATTTGGTCAGCTGCAGGGGTTTGTTTTTCTTTTAAACTCAGCATGAAAGTATGCTGTGCCAAGTTTAAATTTAGTTTGCCAATTTAGTTATTACTGTATTTTAGAAGTTAACCAAACACAGAAGTAGGAAATGATGAGCACATCTTCCTTGGTAGACCCTTTTTGGTGTTTAACAGGCTATTTTGTTCTTATGGCAACTGAAGTGTTTCACTGCAGTTGTGGATTTTCTGTGACTTTTCATCACTCTTTCGGAGATGAAACCTGGCCAACTGGTTCCCCCGAGGCATGGGCCAGTTTTCCTCAGCCTAGTAGAGAGTGGCAGCAGTGGCGATGGGCGGCTCTCAGGAGCTGCCTTTCACCTTAGCCAGACCTTGGGCTAGAGAGCTGTAGGATGGTGCCTGGACTCAGGTTGAAGCGCCAGGCCGTATCTGTCACTAACATGATTGTTAGTGTGTGGTATTCCATAGGTTACTGATGGTTACTGTGTGATATTCCGTAGCTTACTGACAGAGCACACTACCCTTCCATTTTTAACTCTGTCTTCTATAGAGTATGTGCTGGAGAGGCAGGCCAAGGTTGGGGTAGACAGTAACATTTGTTGAAGACCTACTACATGCCCACGAGTGAGCTGGGGCCTTCTGTTGGGGGTTTTTATTACTGCTTCTAAGTTTCACAGCACCCCTGTAAGGTACATATGGCTACTTCACCTCTTCTAGATAATTCTGGGTAAGAAGCCAGGCTGGAGGGGTGGTCCGGCAACTCCAGGAATCCTGGTTTCTCGAACTGCTTGGATGCCTCTGCTTGAGGGGTTCCCTTGGGTCAGCCACTCGCAAAGCAACAGATGAAGTTGGTCTTTTGCATTGTACAGATTAAAACCATTTTCACAGTATGTTGACTTTACCTGTTGGGAGAAAAAGTGATAATCTGAAATATTCAAACATAGGCATATTATGGAGAATAATTTTAAATTCACATAATTTAAAAACAGAAACTAGAGTCATGAAAGAAATTCCCGTCTCAGACAGGCCCTTTAGGGATAGCAGTTCACTTCCCTTCTTTGCTTCCTGGGTGGTGGGAGAGGCACCCACTTCCCTTCCCCGGGGTTGTGTGGAGGCCAGCCTTGGGCCCTGTCCACCTGCAGAGGCTGAACAAGAGGCTGTAGTTGGGGAATCAGTGTTCTCATTAATTTTTCAATTGAAGTATGATGAATGTCTAAATGGAAATGGAGCATGAATTTTCAATGAATTAGGACCTAGTAAAGCATGCCTCATTAAAACCAAATTGACATGCTTCTGAAGCCACTTTTTATTTATTTTGAGACAGAGTCTTGCCCCAGCAAGAGTACAGTGACATCACCATAGCTCACTACAACCTCAAACTCCTGGGCTCCAGCGATCCTCCTGTCTCAGCCTCTAAGTAGCTGGGACTATAGGTGTGCACCATTACACTGGGCTAGTTTTTTAGTAGAGGTGGGGTCTTGCTCTTGCTCAGGCTGGTCTCTAACTTGTGACCTCAAGCAGTCCTCCTGCTTCAGCCTCCCACAGTGCTAGGATTATAGGTGTGAGCCACTGAGGCCAGCCTAAAGTCACTTTTTGATGGTCTATCTATAAGCTCCTTGCTTAATTTGGTATGTGTGCGGGGACAGTTGGGCTGGAAGTTGCTTCTTTGAATGTTTTTCTTTCATTCCTGCCGTTTTCTCCTATTTTCCTTAGAGATGAGTTTTTCTTTTTCTTTCTTTTTTTTTTAACTAAATTTGCAAAATGCTTTTATATCTGCTAAGTGTTGTTGGTCTGTGCTGAGTGTACTAGCATAGCTCTGACATTTACGTGCAGCTTTAGTTTCTTCCCGAAGTTGTAATTTCAGAAAATTCACCATTATGGGTCTGTCCAAAAGCAAAGGATCCTGGTCTTTGTTTCACACAATCTGGGGTCAGTCAGAGGTTTTCAAAGCAGCCCGTGGGCTGCACAGTGCAAATTGTGGTCGTTCCTCCCGCGCTCACCTGCCCCAGCTGTGAAGGGGAGGCTGTTGTTTTCAAGAAGAGTCTTCAGTTTTAAGACTGACAAGAATGTTAGGATGTGCCAGCATTCCCCATGAAGGGAATGGCCTCACTTAGATGTCAGAGCCAGAGAACTGTAGGGGAATTTATCCAGTCCACCAGTGGTCTGATTATAGAGTAGTATTAAAGAGAAATGTGGTGTGTGCTTGGCAGCCAGGCCAGAGCAGCCCAATTTATCATGCCAGAGCAGCTTGCTTTTTTCTTTCCACCATCAGAGCTTTTCTGCCTTGGGATTATGACGCATGCTCTGATGTGTGGGAAGTGACCTTCCTTTGCAGATGGCCAAAACATCATTTTATTACATATTAATCCCATTGTTCAAGAGTGAAGCCAGCTAAAATCCATCGTTAAGCTGTTTCAAAAATACCCACACGTTCTTCTGGGCCAAGAAATCATATGACATGAAGATGCTCTGCCGGCTTCCTGCACCCTGGCCTTCTATGGCGTTGCTCTGCACATTGGTGGCAACAGCAGAACTTCGGCTGGGGTGTATTTCGAGCTGAGGAAGGAATTTGTTTTTGCATGTTGGCACCCAGCAGGCCATCCGTCCTTTGCCTTTTAAAAGCAAACCAAGAAATAGACAAAGATCTGTTTTTAACTAAGCAAGAAAATGTCTGCTTACAAACATTGGTCACTTAAATTTCTTCACTTTGTTCCTGTAGTCACCCAGGGGCTCAGCTCATGGGTGCCCCCAGACTTCACTCAAGCAAGGGGAAGACATCTGGGCTGGGAAAGCAGCTAGGCTGTCCTGCCAGGCCTGTGGAAGGGAGGTGGACGAGACATCCCCATGCTTTACCAGGGAGAAGATAACTCAGTTTTCATTTCAGCCTATTTCTTTTCGCGCAGCCCGAATGGTCCTCCAGAAATAGTAAGAGCCAGCCGGGCACTGGGCTTCGTGGCGCCAGCCTCAGCAGTACCTGTACATTGAAATTACACACACACACAGTCAAGGCAGCATGGTGTCTGTGGCGAGGTTTAGCAGATCAGGAGGCTGGAGTGAGCACAGTATGCATGTGCTTTTGGGCCTCAGTGAAAAAGCGAGTAGAAACCTATCACTCCTATTTCCAAGACTCTGCTCTCCATGAAGCGGCCCGGGGAGCCAGCTCACACACGTTTGTAATTGGTGAAATTGAAGTTATATTGTTCTTAATAGTTCATTAATATTATTGCTTAGCAGAATATTTGATGCTTGCTAAGCAGTGTTGTTCACTTTTCAGTTTTTACTAGTTAAAGCAGTGGAATCTGGAAATTAAACCCCCAGCATCAGCTGTGTGAAATGAGGCAGAGCTTAGCTTTGTCTCCAGGTAATGAAGGCGTGCTGGGCCTGGGACCCAAGGCACCCCTCTCCCCACCCCCTGTCCTGCCTTTGAGGATCTTACAGGCCAGGTAGGGTCCACTATGCGTTACGGAGTAAGCAGGCTTGTGTTTCCTTTTTCCCCAGTTTCCCCTTTTTCATCGCCATTTTAAACAGTCTCAGATCAGCTTTTTTTCCTCCTTTATTTCAAAGGTGACATTTATAATAAAATATCTTCCCCCTTTCTTAAGGGGGTCTCAGGCTAAGTAGGTGCGAGGGCAGTGCTTTTAGTCAGCAGTGCAGCAGTGCTGGGCACCGCTGTGAGTCAGACTCTGTTCACTCTGGGTAGGAGTGAGGCCTTTCGTCCTTGGCTCACCCTCCCCAGAGAATGACTTTGGTTGGATTCTCTGAGGCCATTGGCCCTTCCATCAGTTAATAAGCTCTGGGGATGAGAATTAGCTAACTAAATTATTCTTTCTACAATGTTCGTTTCATGTCCGTGTGTCAGTTACTGCCCTGGGGGCTAGGGTTGCCTGGTGGGCAAGGTGAAAGGCCGTGCTCTGTGGCACAGATGCTCGGGAGGGAATTTCTGGAAGGAGGACTTGGCCATGGTCAGCTTTGCACTCTGTACCTGGGGAACAGGAGAAATAGCAGAAACAAACAGCTTATTTATTTCTACTTAATGCCTAAGGGTGTTATAGATTCTGTAATGGTGGTGCCCAGCTATCAGCAAGCCCTTGCACACTCCTCTTGCTCACTGCTTTCTAGCCGGTCTCTTAGTGACATGTGCCTTGGTGCTGGTCAGTCTTTCCCCAAGGTACTCTTGACAACACAGGAGTAGTGCAAATACGTACCTTCGGAGTTACTGGGGCAAATCCAGGATTTCCTGCCTCAAGGAAAGAATGTTATGGTTCACCTTTTTAAAAAAATATATTTTAGTTAGGTGTGGTATTGCACACCTGTAGTCTCAGTTACTCGGGAGACAGAGGTGTCAGAATCACTTAAATGCAGGAGTTCAAGACCAGCCTGGGTAACATAGCAAGAGCTCATCTCTAAAAAACAGAAAAAAAAAAACCCTTAAAATTATTGCAGTCTATAATGTACACATGCTAGACATGTTAAAGTAGTGCTTTCTCCGCCAAAGCCTTGTTTCCAGGTGATGCTCTGGGAAAGTGGGTCTTGTCTTCCTGGATGGGGGTTGCCATGCCAGCCTGGCACACTGTTGCTCTGAGACTTTAGTTGGAGAGGCTCAGGTGAGCTTGTGACGGGGCCTCCCAGAGTCCCTGCTGCCTGTGCCCCTGCACCCAGGCGGTGAGCTCCAGGGCTTTCCTGAGATGCACACCACTGATGCAGAGAGGCCGGCGTCACATCCAGAATTGGCTTGCTCTGGACCCACTCTCCAGCACCTAGGGTCTGCCAGGAAGTTGTCTCTGCTGGGCTGATGTCTCTGGAGCAGCAGCAGGGGAATGGACGGAGTAATTGGTAATATGCAATAAGCCCTGCCCAGTCTCTGCATTCCTGATGTTTCTGAGCTTACCTCAAGCTTTCCTATGGATGACACTGTGCTGCAGTTCCTGTTTTACAAGGGGAAAAAGCATTCCAGCCCAAAGCCTCCAGCAGTATTTTAATGAACTCCATTCCTTGGAAGGTTGTGGGGAGGCTTTTCATGTGCCACTTGCTCTATGAATGGGCTGCAGCTGTTGCAGCTGAAGCAGGGAGAGTGAGGAAGCAGATCCTGCACTTTAGGTGCAGAACTAGCCTCTGTTTCCCACGTGGGCCAGCCTCTCCAGAGGATGGTGGCCCTTCAGGATCCCACCTGATGTCCACCTGGGGACCCTGCCACCTAATGGTGCAGCCTCTGATTGTCTCCAGGTGGCAGAAGGGCAGCCTTTCTTAACTAGGAGAAACAGCATGACTTGCTTACAAAGAGGAGATGGGGCATCTTGCTGTACCCTCACCTGAAGGGATTTGAAGTTCTGTTACCTGCAGAATAATAGCCCCACCCTCATTTGATCCAGGTAAGAATGAGCCGAATTGCCTCTTGCAAAGGCAGTCCAGACAATTAAAATTTGAAATGGAGTGAAGGAAAGACAAGAGTACTAGGGCCTTTGGGTTTCTTCTGTGTGAGTGCTCCTTGGGGAGCAGAGACTGTTTCCAGGAGACCAATGATTGATGCATCCACCAGTCCTTAGGAGTCAGTAGACTTCCCGTAACAGCCAGGAGCTTGAAGTTCTCCAAAGTCAGGTGGTTTTTTGTGGGATGTTAATTGTTATTTGGGGTTTGTTTTTCAATTTTTTTTAGAGACAAGTTCTTGCTGTATTGCCCAGGGTGGAGTATAGTGGCACCATCATAGTTCACTGTAGCCCCAAACTCCTGGCCTCAAGCACTGCTCCCACCTCAGCCTCCCAAAGTGCTAGGATTATAGTTGTGAGCCACCCTGTGTAGCCAAAGCCAAGTGTTTTGAAAGTTTGTTGTCTCCCATCACTTTTAAGACAACCACCTGGTATGTTTTTGTGATTTTTCAGAGATTACAAATGTCAAAATAGAAATTATTTTTTTCTCTCAGAATTTGACTCTCCCTTCTTTTATTGCCCACAAAGTATTTTTCAGTTAGTAATATAGAAAAATAAATAATTTTAATGGCGCTCCATCAGCTGTCAGAAGAACTAATATGCTAGCCTTATTATCAGTGCCCTTCATCTACTACCTTGTGAATCTTCATGGCCACTCTGTAAAGTGAGTGGGAGGACCCCTTTCACAGATGGGGAAACCGAGGAATGGAAAAGGGCTGTGGCTTCTTAGAGTCCAACACCTGACACTTGATGCAGGAAGTGTGTGCAGCGGGTGTCAAACCTAGTTATCAAACCCAACCAACATTTTCCACTGAATTACTGTCTCAAAAATGAAAATATCGGGCGGTGCCTATGGCTCAGTGGGTAGGGCGCCGGCCCCGTATACCAAGGGTGGCAGGTTCAAACCTGGCCCTGGCCAAACTGCAACAAAAAATAGCCGGGCATTGTGGTGTGTGCATATAGTCCCAGCTAGTCAGGAGGCTGAGGCAAGAGAATCACCTGTGCCCCAAGAGCTGGAGGTTGCTGTGAGCTGTGATATCATAGCACTCTACCTAGGGCGACAAAAAAAAAAAAGAAAAAGAATTACACTGTGTCACTTCCTATGTGTACCGCTAAAGTTAAATCATCTTTTAAAGTGAAAATATAAAGAAAATTTGTGATGAAGACAGGGGAAGGACAGTGATGATAGAACTTGTAAGTACCTCAGGGAAAGAGGCTTTTTTAAATTATTTATTTATTTAGACAGAGTCTCACTTTGTCGCCCTTGACAGAGTTCCTTGGTGTCACAGCTCACAGCAACCTCCAACTCTTGGGCTTATGTGATTCTCTTGCCTCAGCCTCCCTAGTAGCTGGGACTACAGGCCACCCGCCCCAATGCCCAGCTATTTTTTGTTGCAGTTGTCACTGCTGTTTTAGCTGGCCAGGGCCAGGTTTGAACCCACCACCCTCGATAATGTGGGGCCAGCGCCCTATCCACTGAGCCACAGGCACTGCCTGGGAAGGAAGCTTTTTTTTTTTTTTTCTTTGTAGAGACAGAGTCTCACTTTATGGACCTCGGTAGAGTGCCATGGCATCACACAGCTCACAGCAACCTCCAACTCCTAGGCTTAAGCGATTCTCTTGCCTCAGCCTCCCGGGTAGCTGGGACTACAGGCGCCCGCCACAACGCCCAGCTATTTTTTGGTTGCAGTTCAGCCGGGGCCGGGTTTGAACCCGCCACCCTCGGTATATGGGGCCGGCACCTTACCGACTGAGCCACAGGCGCCGCTCGGGAAGGAGGTTTTTAAATTCTCCTCCTGCCTCTACTTGTGCAGAGCTCCCCGAACAGATGTGTTCCGTCCAGCCCCGAGACCTTGGGCCCAGTAGGAACAGTTGTGCAGAGGTGAAGCCTCCTATTCCAGCCACCCAGCAGCAAGCCATACACACTCTGCGTTGTGTGTGTTTGTGGGAAAGGTGCTTTTGAAAAAATACTCTGCCCAAATATGAGTAGTATGTCATTATTCTTTCAGTTAAAACAGATCTAAAAGGTTTAGAAAACCAGTGTACTGCAAGAACTAATGAGATGATTCAGTAAGCTGACTGCCTTTGCATTACACGTACCCCAAATCAACCTATTCCTCCGCTTGACCAGTTAGAATACATAAGATGCCAGGAGAGATGGCGGGGACAAGATCCCATTTCTAACAGCAAAAGGACACACCACCTAGGAATAAGCTTCTTAAAAGGTGAGTGTGCCGTGTGCTCTGAACTGAGTGGCAGAAAGCCAGGGGGGTCCGAAGGCTCCTTTCCAGACCCAGTAATGTGAGAGCTTAAGATAATTCCAAGCAGCCTTCATGTTCCTGAGATGATGATTGATCAATGAATCTATTGAAAGAGCTAATAATTTTGAAGGAAAACAAACTGGATCTCTGTTGTACAACACGTAGTCATTTCTCATGGACTGAAGAGTCAACTATTAAATAGGAAAGGCCCAGAGGGGAAATGTTGATGAGGAAGTAGTAGTTGATCTTGAGATGGGGGAGGCATTTATAAGGTCCATACATGCAAATTTGACCTAAAAGTTTACACAAAATAAAAGGCAAAGAACTTCTCTCTGTAAACTGGAACAGCGCTGAGGTGGTTACTGTTGTCCTGTTGCACTGATAAAATGGGAGCTTCAGTGGCTTGTCTGTAGTCACCACGCAGAGCGAGTTCTGAACCCGAGCAGTCTGGCTGCAGGGCTCTTACCCACCACACGCCATTGCCTCCATCCCAAAGAAAAGTAGGAATACTTGGTTAGAACAAAGAGCTAGCTACACAGGCTATTCACAGAGGAGAAACACAGATGTCTGATACACAAAAGCTTTTGTCCTCACTGGTGGTCAGGAGGGCAGAATAAACCAAGATTGGATAGTTGGGAAGGTCTCCTGTGACCCTCCTTTCTGCTCCGTGGTAGAGTCTGTTTCCTCCTGGACTATGCCCTGCATATTTCCTGACTTTCTAATGAAGTGGAGCATCTTGAGGGGCAAGGGCAGTGGGTGGCTGGACAAATGTGGTGCTCACATTACCACAAGGAGCTTCATCACTCTCATCGGCACAAGCTGTGGTCAGGAAAGAAAGAACCCGTTTTCCTTTAACCCAGCATTTCTCCATCTCACTTTCATAGAACACACTGGAAAATGTTGGTTTTCTAGAGCAGTTCACAACTTACATGTCACATGACCCTGATTCTAGATACTTTCTGACAACAGAACTGTCTGATGTTAGCCACTTTTTTTTAATTTTCATGGTGGGGTAGAAAGAAACATAGCTTTCCTTGGCAATAAAAATGTATTTTTGTTGTTGTTCAAATAGAGAACTACTTCAGAAAGTTTCTGGTTTCTCCAATAGGGAAAAGGCAAGTGGGAAGAAAGTGCCGTGTACGTTGAAAGTGGTGTCTCGGCAGATCGGTTTTTTTTTTTTTTTTTTGAGAGAGTCTCACTATGTCACCCTTGGTAGAGTGCTGTGGTGTCTCAGCTCACAGCAACCTCCAGCTCCTGGGCTTAAGCGATTCTCTTGCCTCCCAGTAGCTGGGACTAAAGGCGCTTGCTACAACACCCGGCTATTTTTTTGTTGTTGTTTTTGTAGTTGTCATTATGTAGCAGGCCCAGGCTGGGTTTGAACCCGCCAGCCCTAGTGTATGTGACCGGCGGCTAACCACTGAGCTATGGGTACTGAGCCCTCTCCGCAGATCTTATCAGAAGTCAGGGAGCCCGGGGTACAGCTTTGGGAAGGACAGGGCCATGGGTCTTGAGCCTGGTGGTTTCTCAGAACCTGAGTTCTGTTGCCTAGAACTAAAAGAACATTACCATGAATATCCTTCTGTTGATGTCACCACTTTGAGGATCCCTTTTTGTTCACAAAGGAGGCATCAGTTTCTCTCAGGTCTGTGACCATGTACCTAGCCCCCTATGGTAAATATGCAGAGAGAACAGAGCAGCCAGGGGCTTCCAGCACACACCCCGGCCTGGTCTCCATGCCTGGGTGGTTCACTTGAGTGGAAAGAGAAGGCTGCCTGAGACTTGAATCCTGGCTGGGTCACCTTCCAATTTTGAGATCTGGGGTGGGGATCTTCCCCTCGTAGAATCTCCTCCCCTCTTTGAGGTGGGATCATTCACTGAATTCACAAGACACTTGTTGAGGACTCAGGAACGAACGTGCTGTGGTCACGTGTGCGTGGTAGACAGGCACCTCGTAGATGCCAGCTGGCGGTATCACTGCTTGCACTGGCTTCCTAGGACCTGTCGGCTCACCCCTGGGTTCCACCAGCCCCAAAGCTGTGCTCTGACACCCCAGCAGTTTGCCAGGCTTTGTTTTCACAGGGGAAACACGGTCTCAGTGTTGGCTTCCCCCGTGGGGCATTTTATAAGGACTCAGCTTAGTAATGGTGGGGGATTAGAAAGCCCTCCACTGAGGCCTTTTAGGTGATCAGGAAAACTGAATAGGAGGCCAGGAAGCACCACGGTCCTCACCACGAAGCCAGTCGGGGGAGGCCAGAGGTCAGAGACCAGGCTGAGGCTGGCTGGTTTTCATTCCACAAAGACAAGGGTAGTCTGACGCCAGCTTTGTGGTCTGCCCTGGAGGGTGGGGTCCTGGACGGCCTACTTCAGTTCTCTGAAGGTGGAACTGCCCCCACTTGTCATTGGGAAGCCATGGGAGAAGCTAGACAGAGTAGGTGCTTGGACAGTTTGAGGAGTAGGGAAGGGTCTGAGGTTGACCTCAGTGTGACCCTTACTCCTCAGCCCTCAAGAGTGTCTGGATCTCCAGCAGCGCCTTTGGGTTGTCCTTCCCCAGCCTCCTGCTTTCTCGTGCCTGGGCCACCCGTGGTCCACCCTACCACGTTGTCAACACTGCTCTTCTCTTGGAACCAGAGCTCTAGTCTCCCATACCACTGCCAGTGTAACCCCCACCCACCCCAAGCTTGAGAACCCCCAAGTCCACATCCAAGGGCCTTTCACCGTCCCTATTAATGGCCTTTGGGCCTCTCCTGAGTCTGCATCTCCTGGTGAGGAGGCTGTTTGAGCACCTCAGCTGCTCCTACCAGGTCAAGACCCCAAAGCAGAAAATGCTTGTGAGGTGCCACTACCCAGGTGAGAACCAAGGCTAGGAGCAGAGGGCTGGCTTGCTTTGCACATTTCCTTGGAAACATGGTTGTTGAGTGCCCATCAACACTCCTTTTATTTGCCAGGCCAAAGAAGCTTGTTTCTGTATACTTGGGAATCAAGTTTCTATAAAATTCTTGGCTCAGTGTCTCCAGGCTGTTAGTCTGAGATTAGGTGCTTGAAATGACTGCTTTAGGAGCATCGGAATTGATGGTTGAGCACCGTGAATTCACAGGGCCCAAACCAGTGCAGCTGCCACCTTCCCTACATCTCAGCTGTGTGACTGCTGAGCCTTGGCCACCTCACCTGTGAGATGGGCACGATGAAACTAACCTCAAGGACTGGAGGTCATGGATGTCAAACTTGTAGTATTGGACATGCCTTATAGCAGCCTCCGTGGGGTTCTGAGGTGACATCAGGTTTGCACAAAATACCCTGCTGGACTTCAGTAACTATGCCAGGCGCTGATCTAGACCCTCTGCGCACTTAAACTGCATAGCACAAGGTTGGTCTTCTGTCCCCATTTTACAGGTGAGGAAACTGACAGTTAGTAGTGTACTAACTACACTCAGAGTAGTTATTAGCAGAGTCGGGATCCACCCCAGGCCCACCTGACTCCAAAGCCCGTCTCTGCCCGCTGTGTTGTCTATCCACGGCTGCTCCAGGAATAGCTTTTTCCTTGTCACTGCAGGTCACCAGTGGACGGCTGACTCTGAATGCAGATAATCATCACAATTATTAGTGCCGGCAAGAAGTTACTCAGTCTTCATAGAGGGTAGCGTTCCCCTTCCCACGTTGAAAGGGCACCCTGTTCTGGCCTCCCATCGTTAAAGATGAAACGCTGATGGAGATGGAAGCATCTGTGGTAACGAACGTGTGACCCTGGCATCCCAGCTGCCACCATCAGCAGCAGCACCGTGGGGTGGGGGGAGGCGGGGGGCTCCAGTATACCCACAGACTTTGCATTGCTCTTATAAAGGAGTTTTGGGGCTTTAGAAGGGGTGCAGGGTGAAGAATGGTTCCGCCTACCTCCTCTTTTGGGTCAATGGCCCTCATCGGGCTGGACACTTTTATTCACTAATCAGACGGTTGCGATTGCCCTTTGCCACATCTGGGGCTGCTTCCTAGGCCTGTCGGGCTCACAATTAAAGTTCATTAGAGACCCTGTCAGTCACAACGCACACAAAGCCTGCCCATGAGGGGCCTTGTGATGGGGCTGGTGGTGGTGGTTGTGCCTTCTCTGGCTGTTCAGCCCTGTGTTCCCCCATCCTCTGAAATTAGTCTTTTTACAAACGATTGCCGGCTGGATTCTGGATGCCTTGTGTACAGGAGATGAGGTATGAGCTGCACTTGCAAAGTATAGACTTCTAGGTCCTCCTGGGCCTGTTACCTCTCATGTAATCAAAACCTTCAAGCAAGCACCAGAATTGATGTTACAGATGCTGCTGGCAGGAGTTTAGTCCGATGGAGGCTTGGGAGCGAGTGTCTGACAGCAGGCCACTCGGAGGAGAGATTTGGAGCCAGAGACGGAGGAGATTTAATTATCGTTAATCTCCTTCTCCTTTCTTTTTGGAATGTACTGGGACTCTTAATTACTATTGACTGGAAGCTAAAATAACACTCGTAGTACAGAACAAAACCCTTTAGGAGATTTGCCCCAGGCTGGAAATGATTATCCTTCATCCAAGTGGATTTTTTCCCTCTTTCTGAACATGCGCTGGATATGAGTTGGGAGTGGAGGAGATAATAACAGCGTGCATCAGGTGTTTTAAATTGGTTTAAAATTTCACCCCCGTTTTTATTTGTCTCATTGACCTTACTACTTCCAAGCTGGGCCTGTTTGGAGAGCCACATCTCCAGGTGTCCAGATGTGCCACACAGCAGGAGTTGGCCTAAAGCACCTCCTGTGAACCGAGTGCTGTGGCTTTGTCCCCTGCACTGAAGGGCCATCTGACTTCCAGGCACCGATGGAATGTAAGAATGCAATGCTCGCCCATATCCCCAGACCCTGATACAGGGCCTGGGCATAGCTGACCTCAGATATTAGTTAGGGGACTGATAAATCCATTATCCCTGACCTCCAGGGGAAGAGGATTCCACATTAGATTTTCTAAGCTCAGGAGACCTCCGCCCCGAGTTCTTGAGGGCTGGTGGTCCCAGCAGGTGGCAGTCAGAACATGGACAGGCAGTAAATTATTCTGAGTCTTTACGATGACAAGTTAGCTGCGTCTGGATGCACCCTGAGTGTGTGGGTGACCCCGAGTAGGCTGCCAGCTCTAGGCCTCAATTTCCTCATCTGTGCTGTGGTGAGAATTACAGACTTAGCCCCTTCTCAGAGGGCTGTTGTACTAAAGGAAGTTTAGAGGGGAAGCACCTGTGCCAATCAGTGGTGACTGTAGGGATGAGGAGAAGGAAGGTGGTAGCAGACTTTTTTTCGTTAGGGCTTTGGTGACAACAGGAAGTGAATAGAAGAGAAAACCAGTGACAGGAGAGGCTCGACTCCGTGGCCTTTCCTGTCACCGTGGCTGTCCTTTTAGGGTGGACTGTGCTCGCCTCTTGTCAGAAGTGGCCTTGGCTCAGTGGGTGAATGCTTCTTGATCAGGCTTTGCGAGGCGTGCTCAGACCTTGCCCTGACAAGTGGGCTTTAATGCCATTACTTCTAGTACTTCACCCCTGAGTCTCGACACTGCAGGTGTTAAGCAGGGCATGTGATGTGCAGGTCAGAGAAGCATGGGGTGCCCCTCAGCTGCTGGAGGCCGGTGGAGACACCGTTCCCTCTGCTCAGAGTGGTTGCTTTCTAACAAGAGTGCTGCCCACCCTGTGCAGCCTGTCCAAATCCTCATTGTAGAGCAGTTCGATGAACATTTATTGCTAATACTCCACCTTAAGTATGGAGCATTATAACAGGCTCTAGACAGGTCTCCCTGCCTGCAGTCCTGCATCTACCCCAACCACCTCTGCAGACAGTCACCTTTCCAGAATGCACTTCTGAGCTGATTATGTCCCCTCACGATTCCACACTGTTGTCAGGATCAAGTCCAGAGAACTCACCCAGGCTAAGAGCTCTTGGTCTAGCCACAGCGGCCCGCTACCTCCCCTTTTGTGCCCCAAGGCCTGTGCCCTATTATTGATCTTTGTAATGTGCTGCCCCTTTCACTGGGGCACACGTGCACACCAGCTCTAGTCCCGCCAGCTCCTCATCTTCCACACCTGTGTGGCCTTGCACAAAGCCCCTCCCTCCCCCCCCTCGCCTCCAGCACACCAGTCGCTTGTGTCTTGGAGTTGCTTGATCAGGGGACTCAGTGGTTCTCTAAGAGCAAGGATCTTTTTTTTTTTCTTGAGACAGAGTCTCACTTTGTTGCCCTCGGTACAGTGCCATGACGTCATAGGTCACAGCAACCTCCAGCCTCCAACCTCCAACTCGTGGACTCAAGCAATTCTCTCACCTCAGCCTTCCAAGTAGCTGGGAATACAGGTGCCTGCCACAACACCCGGCTGTTTTTAGAGTCTTGCTCCGGCTCAGGCTGGTCTCGAACCTGTGAGCTCAGGGAATCCACCCGCTCAGCCTCCCAGAGTGCTAGGATTACAGGCGTGAGCCACCGCGCCCAGCCTGAGAGCAGGGAATCTTATCTTCTTGCCTTTGTACTCCTTCCGTCAAGCTCAGCGAGTGAAGGCCTGCTCAGAGTCCCACTGAGTGCTGGGTCCCGGCTGAACTGAGGCAGTGGGGTCGGAGTGATGAGGTAATAGGCTTTTTAAAGAGCTCATAGACACAGGGGAGCCAGATACCCAGGTGGATAAAATACAAAGCTTCCAAGGGTGAACAACACAGAGCTCTATGGAGACACCATGG
This sequence comes from Nycticebus coucang, assembly GCF_027406575.1. Taxonomy (NCBI): domain Eukaryota; kingdom Metazoa; phylum Chordata; class Mammalia; order Primates; family Lorisidae; genus Nycticebus; species Nycticebus coucang. The sequence continues at coordinate 14,260,421 of NC_069801.1, read as the reverse complement.
AAGGGACACCTAAGCCTGCCCTGGGGACTGAATTTCAGGGAAAGTTTCTTGGAGTAGGTGAAGTCTGAGACACAGCCAGGGTGACAAGAAGGGAGCTAGCTGGGCAGAGATGGGGGGTAGGGGAACAGATGTGTTTCTGCCCAGATTAGAGTCTGTGAATTGGTGCCTTGTGAGCTTTGGGCTTTGGTTCAGGCCATGTGGGTCCCTTGCTAGAAAGCAGGTGATGGGCACACCGTGCAGTATTAGACACCTAGAATTTTTCATTGTCTAAGGACAGAGTTTGATTGATATCTGCTGTTTTAGGCTTATAACTGAGAAGTGTGCCCCGGAAGCCTGTTGCCCAGGTGCCTGCCTGCGCACGCCAGCCCTTGCCCAGAAAGCAGAGGCCTTATTGGTTCTGTTGAGACCGAGTTCTTCATGGAGCTGCCAGGGCCACCGCCCTTGTCTTTGACCCTGCGAGGGCCTAGAACTTCCTGAATCGGCTGTGCGGGGGTCTCTTAAGGGGTCCTGTGACCTTCTTTGCAGCTCTGGTCTGGACATCTGCTGCTCCAGAGGACACCTAGAGTAAACTCTTGACTTAACGTTTTTGTCTGGACTCCATGATTCTGTCAGAGAACAGTGAAGAGTTTGTGCCTTTGCTCCCATCCTCTCACCCTTAAGATTTGGTAACATGTAACTGCTGGAGGGTACAGGGTAGCCTCAAAAGTGGAGTTAAATATCCAGTTTTAAGTCTGTACTCCAAAACGCATTGAACTTCGTGATATCCCAGAAAGAAAAGAATTGAAAAGGGTGTCAGCTATTTGTGGAAAATCACTGCTTCCATTTCCACCACCTGGGAGTCTAGGCCAATGCCCCCATCCCCCTGTGGAGCATGGGATGATATTTTTTACATTATTACAGATCATCCTGCAGGATATTTTGGTCTCATTGGAAATACTCGTGAAAATACCCAATAAAACACGCAAACAAGGGATTGTCTAGTTTCCCTTAGATCCTCTTTCTCCCTGCAGCCCAAGGGGCGCGTTCCTGCATGCTGTCTGTGGGAAGCAGCCTGGCCTCTCCTGGCTAGGTGGTCCTCCTCTGCTGCCTTTTAAGGGACCACCTGAGCCCTGAAGGTGGCAAGGGCAGGACTTCATTCTTGGCAAGAGTATTACACAGAATTTGAACTTGTTGATCACCCCATTGGTTTCACATTCTTTCCATTCCAGAGACCAAGGGGAGATTTGTGATGCTCCCTGGGCTTTGCAAATCTTTCCCTAATTAAAGAGCCTCCTGGCTGTGTGCATAGCTCTTCTGCCTCAAATCTCTGCCCTTTTGTGTTTGTGTTTAAAATTCCATCTTTCCAGAATGTTTGCCCACTCAGCAAGTCTCCTCAAAAGCCCCCACTGTCATTTACGGGAAGGTTCCCCCCACCCCCACTTTTGGGTTTTCATTCTGTCTGTGTATAGCAAATTTAAGTCTCTTTGGAATTATTTGTGAAAATGTTCTTTGGTCATCGTCGTCGTCTTTTTTTTTTTTCTTTAACCATGCTGTGTGTATTAGAAGGTGGGACGGGGTACCCTAGCATCCAAGCTATGTTAGCTGACACTTGAAGAGGAGTCTTGAGACAAAGTTAACTGCAGTACCATTTTGGTTCTCCTGTGCTTCTGTTTAGGGGGCAGCAAGGCCAAAGAAGTACTTTAGGAAGGAATCAGCATAGGCGAGGATGTGAGGGTACATAGTGGGAGGCTAAGCTCTCCAAAGGTAAAGGATACGGGTTCTCATCTCATGGAGCTGAGGGGGTGCACGTCATCTGAAGTGCACAAAGACCCCTCACTTGGCCTTGCCCTCATAGAATTTTTTTTGAGCAAGATTTGTCTTGCTCAGGTGGGGAACCTGTGGCCTTGGAGCCACATGTGACCTTCTGGATCATTCGTTGTGACTTTTTGACGGAATCCAAATTTTACAGAACAAATCCTGTAAATAAAGGATTTCTTAGACGTTGGCTCCTTCATTTCAGAAGTCTTATGGACTCCTGTTACTGTTCTAAGCCAGAGAACAATACTTGGAGAACCCTTAGGAGGGTCTGAAGGGTATCTCTTCATGGTATAACCTGCCTTCTGGTTGATGAGAAATGGGAGACATAAAAGTGAACTGGAGGGACGGATGTGGTGGCTCACACTGTAATCCTAGCACTCTGGGAGGTCGAGGTGGGACGATTGTTTGAAGCCAGGAGTTTGAGATCCTGCCTCTCCAAAAAATGAACAGAAAGAAAGAAAAATTAGGTGTGTGTGATACACCGCTGATACACCCATAGTCCCAGCCACTGGGGAGGCTGAGGCAGGAGGATTGCTTGAGCCCAGGAATTTGAGGCTGCAGTGAGCTGTGACGATGCCCCTGCCTTCTAGCCCTAGTGATAGAGTGAGACCTGTCTTAAAAAAAAGTGAATTGGAGAGGGATTTCACTTCCCCAGGCACCAGAAGAGGCATATTTGCTTTCAGAAGCCATTGGCATAGGAGCTCTGGATGAGGAATGCCTCAGTCACCCCCTTAGAATGTAGCTCGTTTTGGAAACAGGTTAATAAACATACTTGAGAGGCTCATGGTGCACTCCGTCTGCTTTCCCTAAGATGTCTGAATTAGGCTGGGAATGTGGGCCAGGAAGCCTGGAGGAGCCTGTGTGTCCCACAGTTTTGTAGTTAGGTGTCTGGCAGGAGCTTCGGGTTTCCATTGCCTGTCTCTTGTGGTCCCTGTACAGTCGATGGTGTGCTGACTGCCTTCACTCGGTGTCATATACGTGAAAGGCACGCTGAAATTGATGAAGAGCTGTGCTGTAGGTAGTGAGAGAAACAGTCTGCCTTTAGTAAATAGGATCGTGATGGGGGTGTAGGGGTGGACCGGAGATCTCTCCTGGAAGAGAGAAAAGGAGGACACTGTATACAAATGTAGAAATTCCCTAAGAGCTTTAATTTGAACATGGCGTTCAGGGGAGAAGCTCTGCAGCCACAAGCCTTTCCCTCCTTCCTCATATTGTGAGCAATTTGCTCAGTCCTTTGTGTCCGTATCCTAAGACTGTGAGCCAGTGGGCCACACCAGGCCTCAGTTTGCATCTCAGGGCACTTTGCTTAGGATAGGTTTTGCTTTAAAGAGAAGATGATGGACTTTTAATTAATTCTTAGCTTTTGAACTGTGCAACTTTGTAGGATCTCAACACTAAAATGAACCCTACTGATCATCTAGTTTAGTGGTTTTCAAACATTAGAAAACTGGTAGAGCCCCCTTTTTGGATGAAATCTTAGAACTTTGGTAAAACAGAAGCTGGTAGGTCTGCACTTCCTCCACCTTGCCTGTGGCTCTGAGCCCCTTCTCTGCCTTGGAGAAGCATCTGCTGTAGAGACAGGAGACTAGAACCAGGCAGGCAGTCCTGGCCCCTCTGGTGCGTGGCACTGTTTGGCTTCATGGCAGACGCAGCTTTGGTGTCCAGGCCATTGAGGAGTCCCTGCTCCGCGTTTATTGGGATGCGAGAGACGCTGTGGTGGTGAGGGTGCGTCATCAGGTAGCTGCGACTGAGCGAAGAGAAAGGTGATCCTTCCCATGCTTCCAGACACCCTGTCACTCTTTATGTACGCACAGCTCACATGACATGCTCTAATTTGCTAAGCTCCCACTTCTCTGATACACCTGTGCTATCTTGGATCTATGCTGTTCTCTCTTCCTGGAATATCCTTCTCAAGATCTCGAGTCATCTGTTTTTTTTTTTTCCCCCAACACCTTTATGGAGATGCAATTCACTTACTATGAAACATGCCCTTTTAAATCGTGCAGTGGGGGTGGTTTCTGGTATATTCACAGAGTTATGCAGCTGTCAGTGCCCAGAGTTCCTGCAGTCCTCCTGTTCCCCCCCCCCCCCAGAAACACACCCCCCACGCCTCAGGCCTTGGGCTGTAGGTGACCTGCTCTGGCTTCACATTTTATAACTCAGCTCGCACGTTAGCTCCCTCCTCCGGGCCCCTGCTCCTTCCCTAGCATCTAGTACCTGCCTCTCTGGAGTACACATGGCGTGTCCACATCATTTCTGCCCCTTTCTTTTCATTTAGACTTTTAGTTTCCAGAGGGTGGTGACACTGTCTTAAACTTATGAGGAATCAAGAATAAAGTGGATTGCTCTGGAGTCACAATTTGAGTTTTCCTTCCTAATGAGCCCAAATGCAGAAACAGAGGCGCCCCGATCTGGGAAGACTCAGCTGTAGCCAGTGAAGGGAGAGCACCAGCTGCTCCTGAGCGGAGTAGACCATGTCCCCCAGTAGGAAGAGTTACAGATTTTCTTTTTGTCCGTGCACGTTCATTTGTATGGATGACTCAGTGAAGTTACGGCAAAACCTGATGAGACAGTTGTCCAGTGGAAGGAATCTAGTGTGAGACGTGGCAGGTTGGGATGGTCCTTATGACGGGGTGGGGCCCCAGCTTGTCTGAGTATACCTCAGTGTTGGCCTCATACCCAGCACACACCTGCTCAGTCCAAACAGTCCCATGTCTGTTTGGGACTGGAGGTGGAACTGTAGAAGGTTGTGGTCTGGGGAGTTTTTGGAGACTGTGTAGTGGGAGAGTGGGCTTCCAGCCTCCGCCTGAGGAGTTCTGAGCCTGGGAGCCTCCGCTGCCGCCTCTCAAGGTCACTCGCCCCTCTAGGGATTCCTGGGCAAGTGTCCTAGGGTCTGGCCTCTCACTGCCTCATCATGGGGCTGAGCAGGTGGCAGTGAGATGGCCATGGTCCACATGCATTAACTCTGGAAATCATCTCCCCCCTCATTGTGGAGTCTGGCCAGGTTTTCCTGGATGTCAGGATGTTTTGTCGGCTTTCAACACTGAAATGACCCTCCCTCCAAACCACCTCCAAACGACCACCACCACCAATTGCCATTGCCTGTGTTGGCCTGGCTTTGTGATTCCTCATGGCACATTTCGCCATGGTGGCCTGTTTCTACTGAACAGAGCACATGCCGGTTCCCTGCAGTCCTCCAGCACTGACACGTGGGTGGACAGTGGTGATGGGTCCTCCCAGAGCAATGGTAAAAAGCATCCTGCAGGGCGGCGCCTGTGGCTCAGTGAGTAGGGCGCCGGCCCCATATGCCGAGGGTGGTGGATTCAAACCCAGCCCCGGCCAAACTGCAACAACAACAACAAAAAAGCATCCTGCAGCTTATGGTCTTCAGGCGCAGGCTGCAGGCTGCACTTGTCTGCTTCTGCCTTCCCTGGCATCACCCTGTCTGCCGCTGGCTCCTCGCTTGGGGTAGCGTGTGCCCTCTTCTCTGAGAATTCGCTCCTGGTATCTTACTTCATGTATTTCCATGGCAGCCCATTCATAGTCCTTCATTCTAAACTTCAGGTTTAGACATAGACATTTGGCATACACATGGTTTACTATAAGCCCGAAGCCGGGCCTAAATCTTCGAACCTACTGACGAGGAGATGGATGGATTTTCCATTACTCTCTCTGCAGTTATCCCTTGGTGCTTTCCCTGTAGAGGTTTTTATGAGGGAAGTTTGGTTCCCACTGACCTCATCATGCAACAACCCAGTCTCGCCACGTTCTTCTCTCTGCCACCATTCGGTTGGTGATCTTTCAGCTATAGTATTTTTGCTTCTAGGTTACTTCCCAGGTGACATTCTAGCAGCCACTTTGGCTCAGTGGTTGGGGACTCTGGCCATGGGAGTGGAATTGCATGGGTTGCGTTAGCTTCTGGCCCTGCCACCTCCTCACTGGGTAACCTTAGCCAAGCCGCTTCATCTCATTTTTTTTAGTCTGTAAATAATAATTTGGGAAAATAATACACCTTCCTCCTGCAGAGCTGCTGCAATGAAGAGATGAAGGTATGTGTTATGTGCTAGAGGTCATAACTTTCAAGTCCAATAAGTCCTCACTTAACATTGTCATTCTTGGAAACCATGACTTTAAGTGAAAGGACAGAGAACAAAACCATGTCTTTTGTTCTCATCAACATCATGATGACGTTACTGGAGGCACTGCTGGTCGTTGTGCTTGAAGCTGCGGCTTCCAAGACCTAATGACCAAATAGTAGAGGACCTCTGTGGAAGACGGAGGTCTTCTGTGACGCTAGTGTCTTTGGAGAAAGACCATCATACATAGGAGTTGTGTTTGTGTATTTTTACTTGGTCTTTTTCCCAAAAAGATTTGAGGTAATGGGTAAGAATGTAACCGATACAGTAATAATATTCAATAAAAAATGTAGACCAAGGCCAGACAGCACCTCAGGGCTGTAATCCCGTCACTTTGGGAGACCGACCAAGGTGGAAGGATTATTTGAGGCCAGGAGTTCCAGGCCAGCCTGGGTAATGTGACAAGACCCTGTCTCTATAAAAAATAGAAAAATTAGGCTGGGTGCAGTGGCTCACACCCATAGTCCTAGCACTCTGGGAGGCCGAGAAAGGAGGATTGCTTGAGCTCAGGAGGTCAAGATCAGCTTGAGCAAGAGTGAGACCCCATCTGTATCTACTAAAATAAATAGAAAAACTAGCTGGGCATCGTGGTGGGTGCCTGTAGGCCCAGCTACCTGGGAGGTTGAGGCAAGAGGATTGCTTGGACCAGGAGATTGAGATTGCTGTGATGCCATGGCACTCTAGCCGGGGCAGCAAAGTAGGACTCTTTCTTCAAAAAAAAAAAAAGGGAAAAAAGGAAGGTTAGCTGGATGTGGTCGTGCACATCTGTAGTCCCAGTTACTCAGAAGCTGAGGCAGGAGGATTGCTTGAGCCCAAGAGTTTGAGGTTACAATGAGCTGTGATGATGCCAGGAAAAAAATTACAAGGGTAGACTGAGAAAGCTGGACTAAGAGACACCCAGGAAGAGGACTGCATGTAAGGTCCTTGCTTCCTTCCCTGTACTGGGAAGGCTGCAGGCCTGGCTTTAGGGGGAGTTCATGGGTTGGTGAGGAGCCCCATAGCAGGGTGGTGCTCTCTGCCACTCAGGTGTAAGAGCTCGAGTCTCTCCATTCGGCTCTGAGGGCTGGCGGTCACAGTGGTGACACACAGTCCCAGGTCATGGGTTCTCTTTCCCACACACCCATGGTCTCACAGTCCCATCCAGAAGTGGCAGTGAAGAACTCTGTGGGAGCTTGCCTCCCACTGAGGCAGACTTGGGCTTCAAAAAATTAGAACTTGACCCACGAGCCCTGGTTTTCCACAGTTGCACATCATTCTACCTCTGCTTGGGAAGTCCTGCCAGCCTGGTGCCCCGAGGAGAGACACCATATCACAGATCTCTGAGGTTCGAGAGCTCATCCCGTTCAGGGCTGTAGGAGTGGAGACTGGGCAGTGGCCTGTGCTGGGGGAAGCTTTGGGAATGTGTTGTGGAAGAGACAGACAGCTGGATCAGACCTTGAAGGATAATTGCAGCTTGATTAGGTGGGGGGGAGCGGAAGGAAGGAGGACATTTCTGGTGGAGAGAACAGTGGTGGTCTAGAGAGACTACCCAGGTGTTGGCTGGAGGTGGGGTCAGGGGTCAGGCTGAGTTGGTGGGCCTCCCTGTGTTCTCAGGCTGATAACCATGGCCTGCCCTGGGAGGGGGGTGACTTCCAGTACCAGCCCAGTGGCTGCACAGTTCTTAGCATTAAGTCCAAGATGACTTACATTTTGGCGACTTGAAGGTACTTTGTTGTGCTCTATCCCTTGGGACCAGTTCCTAATTAAAGGGAGCCGGGGCCGCTTAGAGGGACTGGACTTCTCTCTGCACGCAGGTGATGAGTTGTGCTCCTGGCCAGGAAGCAGTTAATTAGGCTCCTGGTGCCTAGTTCACCCCCTTCAGGGAAGCCTAGGATTACACGTGGACAACAGGGCCCTTGTATGTGCCTGTGGTTGACTCAAATGCAGCGATTTTAATTTCTCCTTTTAGTTTGTCTTCTCTTTGTCTCGCGCCTTCCTGTAGAAAACTGTTCTGGCCTCTTACCCGGGTTACAAGCGGTCCCAAAGGCAGAGCTTTTGAGTCTTAAGTCTGAATGGCTGTAACCAAGCCCAGTGGTTTGTCTTTTCTTATTATTTATCTCAGGGATGGTTGGCCCCCTGCTTAGGAAAGGGAAGGAGGAGCCTCACTGGTTTTGAGAAATCTTTGTTGTTTGATGGCATGTTGAAGATTCATTTCTAAGTAGAATAAAAACCGATTTCCTAGTGTTGGCCAGCTTTGTGTGCATTAGACCCTAAGTAGCCATAGCCTGTGCCTCGTGTGAATACAGATGATCCTTAACTTACCTGAGGGCCACATCCCGATAAACCCGTCAGATTGAGACTGTCGCAAGTCAGAAAGGTGTTAATACTGCTATCCTGCCAAACATCCCAGCTTAGCCTCGTTGCCCTGCCGCGTGCTCAGAACACTCACACTAGCCTACAGTTGGTCAGAACCTTCCGGTCACACAGCCCACTGTAGAGTAACAGTTGTTCGCTCTCATGATCACATGGCTGGCCGAGAGCTGCCGCCACTGCTGTCGCCCCTGCTGCCGCCCAGCATCGCGAGAGAGCATGGGACACATTGCTAGCCCGGCTGAAGATCAAAATTCAAAATTCAAAGTATGGTTTCTCCTGAATGTGTATCACTCTGCACCATGGGTAAATCGGGAACCGTCGGCACGCACTCCTGCCAGGGTACCCTTCGTGCCAGTGTTGCAAACCTGAGTGCCTGGCTCACGCACGGTCTTTAATGTTTCTGAAATTGGGATGATGGTTCTTACGCTTAATACATACATTTAACAGTGCTCTAATTAACAGCCTGTCTTATGACTTACAGTCGTCAAGCGAAAACTCTGTGGCTGTGCTGCATACGGGCCTCAGAGCCACACAACTGCTTCATGGGAGGAAGAGGCGGGATCAGGAAGAGTTGAGGAAGGGATGCACCCCTTGTGTGTGGTGTCAGGGGTAGAGCCCTGCGAAGTCAGGGCCTGTGTCTTGCCAGGCCCTGGTGGGTGGTGGGCACGAAGCCCTGCCCCCATGTCCACATTGGGAAGGACCACACTGGATCCACAGCACACCGTGGCAGAGTGAGAGGAGAGCTCAGCTCTGCAGCCCCTTCTCAAGGTGGCCCCAGGCACCTGGGAAGGCTTTGGCCCTGGATGTCCCGTCGTTGCTGCCCACCATCCTGAGCCTGATTGGGATGGCAGTAGTTCCCCTTGTTGGCCCTGTGGGTCCCGTGTTTTGCAGGAGCTGAGTCAGGGTTTCAAACTGAGATTTTAGTGACAGCTGGGCCAGCAGCTTCCCTGCCCTTGGGTTTCCTGATGCACATGTGTGAGGAGGGTGCTTTGGTCCTGCCCCCAGGTGAGTGTTCCATACTGCTAGTTTGTGTGACAGTTATCCTTTGGTGACTTGTTTTGATGCCTTCCAGGGTGAGCAGAGGCTCCTGGAGGTCAGTGGGGCCCCTGGGGTCCCCCTCTGGTTACTAAGATGCCACTTGCCTGAGTCTCTTGAAGCACCAGCTGCTTCCCATTTGAAACCAGCGCGACTGCTTGATTGTGGCCTACAGGCCAGTTTGAGGCTGCAGCTGGAAGGTACTTTTCTTATCAGAGGGGGCATCCACACTCAGAGATGGGTCGAAACTCCAGGATCAATTAGCTTGAAAACCACTTCCATGGCCCAAAGTATTTCTGATGACAGACAGAGGTCCTTGCAACGAAGCTGTCCTCGGGGAATTCAGGAGAGGTCTTGTACTTCTTCTACACTGAGTCATGGTATGGGGTCGGGGGACGTCCCTGTGTCTCTCACGGGCTGGTGGAGGTGACGTGCCCACCTAGATGGACTCATCAGGAGAGCCCCACCGATGCGGTTCAGTCCTGGCGGTCATCAACCTAAGAGGGGAGGCTGGGATGGGGACTGGGCGGGAGCTTCCCCAGCGTGTGCTCTTGTACCTTTTAGAATTGTGACTTATGGTGAACGTAACAGAAACCTTTACAATTTTTGAAGAAAAGCAACGTGCCAGCACTTCCCCTCAGACTTTGGAACGGTCTCCCTGGGTGCTGCTCCAGCCATGCTAGTGCCTACCTACCCCTGTTCCTCATCCTTGCTGTGCTGCAGCCTGTATGCTGGCTCTGCCCTGCTCTGGGAATGCCCCTTCTTTCTTCTCCTAAAGTCTTGTGGGTTGGTTCATTGGTTTTCATTTGTGTGTCAGTTCATGCCACCTCCTAGGCTGCTAAATCCCCCCCGAGAATTCTCCCTGTAGTCTCTACCCTGGCCACTCTTGGGGGCATCCCTGTGGCTGGAGGATTCTGCCCCAGCAGGGCCATCTTTTCACATGCTGAGTCCTTGGCACTTAATACAGTGCTTGGAGTGGGCACTCAGTATTTATTGAATTTCTCTTTGAGGCTCATGTTGTAACCCCCAGTTCCTGAGATTTAGGAAGATTACATTCCACCAGGAAATGGGCAGACCCAGGAATTGAACCTGTTTGATTTTGAGGTTGGTGCTTTCCAGGAGGCCACACTGTGTATTTCTGGCAGTAGTATGTGCACCACGGCAAATACTCTTTCTTAATTAAATCATAGCTGTGTACATGAATGCAATTTTTTTTTTTTTTTAAAGGGAAGTTTGGGGCTTTGGAAAAAATAAAAGGAGCCAGTTGTAAGCAGAGCCCTCTACTGGCTGCGGGGAGCTGCAGCATTCCCCCCTTTGCTCTTGGGGAGTGGAGCTCTCGTTCTAGTGGAGGGAAGTGGGGTGGGCCAGGCCTCTCCCCAGACACGACTTCCCCAGCATTACTTATCTGAGGGTGCAACCGAGTGAACAGAGTCTGTTTTCGATTCTTATCTCTCTGGTGGTGGGCGCTCAGCCAACGGGCAGATCAAAAGATGGAATGTGTTCATTTGGCCATTTTTTTTTTTTTTTTTTAAACCAAGGTACAAGGGTGCACTTCTTAAAGACAAGGGCGCCGTGGATTAGACTGTCCATAGAGCTGAGCCGGTCTGGCCTCTGTGCTTTTTTAAAGGGTTCATCTCAAGTTTCTTTTTCTGGTTGAACAATTTTTTTCAACATTAATAACTAATGGAGAAGAGGAAGAGGCAAAGTAGAACCATATGCAGCACAAACACAAACCTCACTTGTGGCCGGAAACTTCTGATTTGTATCTCTTTTCATGTGATCAGCTGCTGTCAGATAGCAGAAAAGCATTCTGTTTGGGCAAAAGCAAGAATGTCACTTCTCTCCAAACCTAACTGTACTATAGTTACATGTCCTTCCATGGACACTGGCCAGTAGCTGTGTGACTCTGGGCAAATTATTTCTGCAAGGCGCCATTTCCCCTTCTATAAAGTAGGGGTGGGAGCACATATGTGCGTGGAGAACTGTCCGAGGGTTGGGTGTGTGGCCGAGTGGTGGCGAGTGCCTGGCAAGTGGTGCCGGCTGCTAGTGTTGCTCACCATTGTCCAGAGGTCACCAGAGGCAGTGGCTAGTGGTATCCCCTTACCTTCTCCCTGCCCTAGTTCCCGTCCTCCTCCTTACCCCATCTTTTTGATGTCCCCCCCCCCCCACTCCAGAGTACCAGCAAGCCAGGTGAGGAACCCCTGGCTCTGGGGTGTAGCTGTGCTCCTCTGTGGCAGAGAAGGAGCCAATAGAGACCTGGCTCTCCCACCAGAAAGGAAGGCAGGCAGACACTGTCCTAGCTGGGGCAATGTTATTATTCCAAGTCCCTGGGAATTAAGTTTCAATCCCCCCAACAGCCTGGATCGGTCTGACACCTTTGGTGTTTTCTGAACACCTCGCAAGGCCATTCAGATGGCAGTTTGGACAGAAACCACCAGGTGGCTCAGCACCCTTAGCACAGTGGTTACAGTGTCAGCCACATACACCGAGGCTGGTGGGTTCAAACCCAGCTTGGGCGAGCTAAACAACAACTACAACAACAAATGGCTGGGTGTTGTGGTGGGCGCCTGTAGTCCCAGCTACTCGGGAGGCTGAGGCAAGAGAATTGCTCAAGCCCAGGAGTTTGAGGTTGCTGTGAGCTGTGACACCACTGCACTCTACCAAGGGCAACATAGACTGTCTCCAAAAAAAAAAAAAAAGAAAAGAAACCACCTGGCCACCACACGTCGGCACCACTGCCCTTCATTACAGACCTTCATTGGCTTTGGAGGCAGCAGAGCCAATGCCACACGCACCCCGAAACGTACTGTCAGCTTCGTGCCTGTGCTTTCATTTACATGGCTGTGCAGACTCATGATCCGTGAGACTTAATGGGATTTCTTCCACTGCTCTAAGCACTAGACATGACTGGGGCGGGGGCAAGGGTTCAGGTGAGCGTAGGAGCTATTGAGGTTACAGAGGGAAACCGCCTTTCTTCTGCCTCTGCAGTGTGGCCTCAGGCCACAGGATTAATGTCCAGTTCCATGGAATCAAGAAGCACAGATTGAGTTCCCACTGCAGGGGTGTGGTGCTGCGCTGGGCTGAGGGCCCGTCCTGGCTTCTGCAGACGTAGCAGCAATGCAGGACGGAAAATGCTGAGTGGAGAGGAAGGAGTGAGATGAGGGGTAATGGTAGTAGTGGGACAGCCATCCTGCAAGCATTTAAAATTTAATTGGTGTCAGGGTTACTACGAGAATTCTGAAGAATTTTATATCTTGATAAAGAAGTTGAAGTTTGGACAGGGCCTCAAAGGATGGGCAGGATTTAAGAGGGTACTGGGGTTAGATTGCCTGAGTTAGCAAATAAAAACATGTGTCCTGGGTAACACCTGGGACATAGTTGCATTCAAATGTTGTTTACTGTGTATTTGAGGTTCAGATTTAACTGGCCATCCTATTTATCCAGCAACCCTAAATGGGGAAGATTTTTAAGCAGAAACACCCCTGTGCAAACCTGCACACGTGTTCAAGGAGTGGTGAGCAAGATGGTGTGATTGAGAGCATTCAGGCAGAGGAAAGAGTTGGAGAGATGGCATGGGGGTGCAAGGTGGGATCTCTAAGTGGTGCCAGCTCAGGACTGATGCACTTTGGGGAAAGCTACTTCGGTACAAGTTGGTGGACACCATGTATTCCACACTTCTCATCCCCCATGAATGGTTTATCTTTGACCTAAGCAGTGGTTCTCAACCTTCCTAATGCCGTGGCCCTTTAATACAGTTCCTGTGAGTCATAACCCACAGGTTGAGAACTGCTGATCTAAAACAGGGCTGGCCAGGTGCAGTGGGGCATGCCTGTAATCCTAGCACTCTGGGAGGCTGAGGTGGAAGGATCCCTTAAGCTCAGAAGTTCAAGACCAAGCCTGAGCAAGAGCAAAACCCATCACTACTAAAAATAGAAAAGTTAGCCAGGTGTGGCAGTGGGCATCTGCAGTCCCAGCTACTTGGGAAGCCAAGGCAAGAGCCCAGGAATTTGAGGTTGCTGAAAGCTATGACGCCGGTCTGCCGGGGCATTAGAAAAGAGACTGCGTATCAAAAAAATAAGAAGAAGAAGAAACAGGGCTGATGGAAACACAGTACAAAACTGTGGCCCAACTTCAGAGTTCTCAAAGAGACAAAAACTATGTTTGCTGGGGCCATACTAAATCCTAGATGCTTTTCATGGTAGGGCAGATAAACCACATGCCGTTTGTGAGTTCCCTATTTTTTTCTGTATACTGCCACAACTTTTTGAGTTTAAATGTACATTTTTCTGAGGTTAATACGTGGCTGTGGACTTTGAAAAAAAATCTAGGCACAATCTTCAAGGGTGGTGTGTCTTGATGTAGCTTCACCCACTGTTTGACAAATTGCAAGTTTATAGCAGAGCAGAGGCTGGAACCCAGGTCTCTTAGTTCTTAATCTTTCCACCATTAAGTAGCTCCTTAAGGTCATATATTAATAAAAAAGCTACTGATTTAAGTGAAGGTCTATTTCTCTTTGTTTAGTGGTCTGCTATGATGTCATGGTTCATATTTGCAAATATGGACCATATCTGCTAATTAAGCTGACCAGGCTCCTTTCCTCATGGAGACCTGGTGTGCAGTGGCTGCAAACAACAGCCTCCTTGGTTGTGTACGCAGCCTGTTACTTGTATGGGTTGCTCTAAGGGACCTTGGAGACATTCCTTTCTAATACATGTTCATATGTTAGACCTTGTGCTCTCCCCAGGCTAGGCTCCAGACAGGTATGTGTGGTGCCTTTGGAAAGCCTCAGTTCACTGTGGCCAGGGTTCACGTTGGCCAAGTCATCATGTCCATCTGCACCAAACTACAGAACAAGGAGCATGTGATTGAGTCCCTATGCAGGGCCAAATTTAAGTTCCCTGGCTGCCAGAAGATTCACATTTCCAAGAAGTGGGGCTTTACCAAGTTTAATGCAGATGAATTTGAAGACATGGTGGCTGAGAGGCAGCTCATCCCAGATGGCTGTGGGGTCAAATACATCCCCAGTCGTGGCCCCCTGGACAAGTGGGAGGCCCTGCGCTAATAAGGACTTACACTGGCTGCCTCTCATTTGTGCCTACCAATAATAAATTCCACTTCCATCAAAAAAAAAAAAAAAAAGAAAGAAAGAAAGAAAAGAAAATATAGACCATGGGTGAAATTGATCATTAACTTCCATCTGGTTTTAGCTCACAAATTCTTTTGGTAAAAATTCTTACTGCACACTGATTTATTAATTTTTAAATAAAGTTGATTAGAATTTGGGAGGCTCCATGTTGTAAACCTTCTCTCCCCCCCCCCCCCCCCGCCTTTCCTTCCTTCCTTCCTCCCAGATATAGTAAGCATTTGCTGTGTGTCAAGCACTGCCTTGGACACTGAGGATATGGCAGTGAATAAGACTGAAGGCCTTGCCCTGGTGAAATTTACATTCTAGTGAGAGAGACAGACAACAGATAAATGAAAAAAAATAACTTCACTTAGTGTCAGTGCTAGGAAGACATTATCGAAATACTTCTGATCCCTAGGTTAACCTCTTGGATGGCAGTGAAGTGTCTGGTGCACCAGACTCTGGAATCTTGTAGGCTTGCCTGTATGTTGGGGGGCTCTTAGCTGCAAACAGCATGGCTGGCAGGAAAGGGGAAGCAGCTGGACCCAGGCACTACTGGAGTTAAGAGCTGGATTCTTGGCCTCAGTTGAGCTCAGGCAGCACAGTGAATTCAGGTGTGGTGTAGACCTGCGTTGCCTTCTGAGAATAACAGATAGCAGATGGTATTGAGTCTAAAGGAAGAGAGTGAGACTGTGACTGTGCCAGGTACTAATGTGTATGCATCTCCCTGAGCCTGAGTGCATTCTCTCCTGTGATTCTCGGGTCACATGCACTGGGAACCTGATGGATTGTTTTTATTACTTTACAGATAAGGACACCTAGTCTTAGTAGAGAAAAATGACTTGCCCAAGGCTGTAAACCTACTTGTAAGAGGTGGAGTTAAGTCTAACTTCAGAGATATTTGCTTAGTCCCTTTCCATAATCCAGGATAAATTGAGCCAGTAGTGTCTGGCCCCAACCAGGCGGAATGAGGTTTCAGGCAAAAGTTAGGGCCCAACAGGTAAGCCCTGGGAGCAGCCCAGCAGTATAAATAGCGATGTGTAGAGCTAGGCTGTGAT